>NW_020884872.1:69074744-69460124 GCF_003945725.1 Corapipo altera
CCTCTCTTCCTTACCTGCCTCGATAAAAGGCAAGTGTGCGAAAATGAAAGGTGTGTTGTGCCAGCCAGAAGCTAAAATGCAGACAGGTCTTTCATCATGCACTTCCACAGAAGGGAGCTGCACTGAATGGCTAAGGCAAGTTAGAAAGCCTCAATGCGAGTACTTAGCAACTTGGCAAGTAGTAAGGGACAGGAAGGAGATCAGCCTGTGTTGTATAATCATCTCTCTGTAATATTATAGAAATCTATTTTATCTGGCAATCGCCAAAACATTTTTCTTATCCTTTCAAAATATTGAGTGAGTTCACAAATGACTTTCAATAACTGATCTGTATTCATTTTCTTTTTCTAAAATAAACTTGTCTAGGAAAAATAATGAATAACACATTCATTACAATAGAAGGTTTTAGAAGACATAGTCTGCCCGATACATTTCTTTACATCCAAAGAGTGTGGTAAGATAAATTCCGTTTTCAAGTTTCTGAATGGTATTACAGTCCCATTAATTTAAATAGCTAAGCCACAGTAAGAAACACTTCCTGTAAACTATTCTAGTTGTATTGATGTAAAATAGGAAAACTTACTGGAGATGAAAATGTCATCTGTGCATTTTTTTAGGAGTTTTTCATTATATTCTGCAATTTTGATTTTTTCCCTAGTTCAACAAAGCATACAACCCTTGTGTCTGTGACAAATAACAGCAAACAAAGAGTGTTTGCAGAAAACTTTGATTCTGATCTAACTAGTGCCATCTAACTTTGGCCACCTGTTTTAGAGCTGCGGGAACCATAAATTACCTTCTGTGTTGCATACAAGATAATAAATATATTCATTATCAGCACAAATCAAGCAATTAAGAGAAATATTTTGAGAAACAGCAAAAAGCATTTAAAAAGTCTCATATTTGCAACTTTATATCCTAACCCAGAGAGAATATGGATTCTACTCAGATGCAAAATGGGCATGAGGTGTACTACTATAAGACATATATACTACTAGGAACACTGTGAAGCCCACAGCTTCCAGGGACCTTGAGGAGATGTAACATCATGCATCATATCTGTATATCTACTGGAATTAGGGAAAGACGTAAGTGAGCTCCGGTGTCTCCAGTTAATAATACTGGATGGGTATAAGCTTCTACATCTTTGGTTGCAACTGTTTGACTTGCAGACCTACTTGAGAAAAGAGGTGTTCCCAGTTCTCCTCCACTAGAGAGAATTATTAGAAAGAATAACTTCATAGTGTTTTTCTCAGCTTGCAACAAATTTAATGAAAACTATAGTTGCCATTAAAAAGTTGGCTTTCTATTCTCCAAAGCAGCAGATAAAAATAATGGCAAATCCGTTTTGGCAATTTAAAATAAAATAGTTGGCTTAAGAAATGGTGGAAGAGTTTTCGTTACTTTTTTTCACACACTATTCCTACTTTCTGTTTCCTTCTCAACAGTCCAGAAATCAGATTTCTGGCATTAACACAAAACTAACCTGACGGTCCTAAAGATATTTAGAGTGCAGTCTTCTCTATGCATTGTGCAGTATTTTCTTGGCTACATTCAGCATAAAATATCTGCGAGGTATGGAAGCAGAACTAATACCACTGGTATCATATCTGGGAGATACAACAATTTCAAATCCAAGAGCATTGCTTATCATCTGATATTTCTGTGGTCTTGCCACCCTGATCTTTTGAAGGGAATGCAAATAGAGTAGATCCTTCCAACTAGTGCAAACACAGACAAAAAGCATCTGTGGGACACTGCACAGCCTCATGACAGGAGAATCTCATCATACCTGAGGTCAAGGACACATTTCTCTTCACCCTGATTTTATTTTGGTGGAAATTCATAAGAGCAGCAAGCCTCACTAAAAAAACCCCAAAAACCAAAAACCAAAGAAAAACAAACAAACAAACAAACTAACAAACAAACAAAAAACCACACAACCCTAAACACAACAGAACAAAGAGTTTACAGACATGTTTAAGTCACAAATAGGAAAAAAAAATCCAACTGTAACTGAGAGCCGATTGAGATGAATTTTTTTGGCTGGCTTGCTCTATTTTCTGCATCTTAAGAAGTTTATTCTGTAGAAGTTAATTCAGCC
The DNA here is from genome assembly GCF_003945725.1 of Corapipo altera. Lineage (NCBI taxonomy): Eukaryota > Metazoa > Chordata > Aves > Passeriformes > Pipridae > Corapipo > Corapipo altera. The sequence goes on from NW_020884872.1 coordinate 69,076,849, forward strand.
TGACTGGAACTGAGTTTGTGAGAGGAGTCAAGGAATATGATCAATATCACTGGGTAAACAGAAAAATGAGTTCTGACTATTCCTAAACACCTCAAACACCTCCTGTGCAACAAAATACACTTCATCTTTTCATATGCCCTTTAGATTACAATAGAAGTGTATAATTATCTATAATGCAGAGCATAGGGTAACATCACAATATTTATGTTGGAAGGGGCATCTACACCCACTACTCAGGGCTTCAAACTGGGAGAAATTTGCACAAGGCCTTGTCCAGTTGAGTTTTCATTACTTCCAGGGAGGCACATTCCACTTGCTCTCTGAGCAATCTGTCTTCCTCTTCAAACAGCCAAAAAAAAAAAAAAAAGCATATATGAAAGGAACTAAATTTTTCTCACATTTGCACAGTGATGCTATTTTACTGCAAATAATCAAGAAATAGTAGAAATGCTATTGTAAAATGCATTCAATTGCATTAATTATTTATATACTATTGCATTGTCTCATATTTACCATGGAGAAACTGAAGATTTAATTGGAAGCAATGATAAATTCTGCCCTGTGTGCCTATGAGCTCTCTCTGTTGTGTTGTTATATCCACCGTCTGCTCCCAGAGTTCATCTCCACAGCACTGAAAGGTCTCTTTTTTCATGCTAGCTAATAAGAAAGACAGACTATATTTTAAGACACTAACTTTCAAAGTGAACTCTTCTGGGAAGGTCACACACCATTTTGCTGAATTGGAACTTGTTAAAATCCAAAAAGTAAACACAATGCTTCTGTAATCAGAATTATCACACTACCAAAAACTGCTCATTCCTGCTCATTCCTGGAAACTTCCATGAATAGTTTGACTCATCTCTGAAAACACTTATGTCCCAAACATATCTCTGGAGAACAAGGCCTCATTTTTGGAGCTACCTAGTGTTTCATTGGGGAATACTGAGCACCTCCAGCCAATGGTGAGCCAATGGAAAATGAGTGTACTCATTGTATGACCATAAGTCTCCCAAACAGTATTTTGCTTGGAACAGTCCAAAATTATTAGTTTCTAAAAGAAATGTCCTTGTGTGTTTGCTGCAAGCAAAGTCTCTTAATAGTGTATCACAATCCTAATTTCCCATTTAAATTAATGGAATAGTAGAAATATTTACTTTAATGGCTCCCATAATATGCAGTATCATTTCTTTCATAAGTTGCTTCCCACAGCTAATCTGCTACTGCACAAAATTATACAAAAAAACTATTTATTGTAATGGTATTTAATGAAAGATATTTAGTTCTGCTCTGTACTTCTTGGAAAATCTACCAGTCTTCTATCCAGCAAAGGGCCTGCCTTTATTGATATACATCTTACATAAAAAAGAGGAAAGTGGTTTTATAAAATTTATGGGATTTTGCTGTTTATGTTTTGGTTTGTTTGTTTACTGTTAGTGTTCCTGCTGCCATGTGTGATGCTCAGAAAGTTACTACTAGAAGAGAATATGTTGTTCACATGTTAGCACTCATTTGTGTTAAGAATAGAGGAAATTCTTGAAATATATATGCCAAAATAACACAAAGATCTTCCAACCTAGGATAAACAGCTACAGGCACTAGTCAGTAGTGGTTGCTTTACTACAATAACTGGAACTTAATTGCTCATCACCCTGAAAGATATGGAGCAGACTCTGTGATCACAGATAAAACATGAGACCCAAAGTAACCATTTCTGGAGTGGTTTTCTTCATCATAATACACATTACATTAGCAATCACATGGAAAAAGAGCTAGAAAGCACTGAAAAGAACCAAATTTATATGGTAAGTTCCCTCAAGACTTTGAATGTCATCTTGAAATGAATCATTGCACACTTAAGTTATTGTTATACCGGCAGGCTCCAGTCAAATGAAGGCCCATTTCTGTCAGGTTTTACCATTCAAGAAATCAGTATTCTGCTTGTAAATTCATAATCCATACATGATGTAGAGCTATTTGACTTCAGGCTGTTTGGCATGAAAGTGCTATTTTACGTTAGTGGTCTGCTCCCCCTTGAGCTGGAGGCAGTAAACAGATGCCCAAGGACTTAATGAGAAAATGAAGGAGAGACAAGAAACATATTCAATGAGGCTTGTTCAATCTCTGATTTATTGATTTGGCAGATTGGAAGATGCAGGGATCCTACTGGGACCACTGAAAGTAGCAAGCAATGTAACATCATCATCTCCCTCTACTCAAAGTACAAATTTGCTATGCGACTAAATCAGCTAGAAACACATACACAGCACACACACTGCCTTTCTTCTGAACATGACCTTCTTAGAGAATTCCTTATTAAACAGCTATTATACTTGTGGAAACTGTGATGGACAACATATCCTAACATAGTTACTCAAAGTTAGTGTTCACAGAGCTAGAACATTATTCAGTTGGTTCTAATTTTCTTCCACATTCAACCTTTAGTTCCAAGACATTGCAGATACAGAGCTGGTCATTAAAAAAAAACAAACAAAACCACAAACAAACAAACAAAAAACCCAACAAAAACAAAACAAAACAAAACAAAGTCCAACCAACCAAACAAAAACAACAAAAAAACAAACGACAACTCTTCTTTCTTTTTCTCATAGCAGAGATGAACAAAGCCTAGGCAGACACTAAAGCAGGTCTGAAAAATATCAGGTTTATAAGTCATTATCTCAGAGACTTGCAAATATGCGAGGCAGGATCCTTACTGCCCTGTGGAGCTCAGTTGCAGAAGAAGGGAACAGGTAAAGTACTTCATTCTCACTGCAGCCCGTCTTATTTATACACTAAAGTTATGCTGTGGAGTTTTAAGACATACATTTGAGGCATCCATATGTTCCTAGAGATTAAGGAAACTGGATGCAGTAATAAATTTCCTGCTCATTTAACTCCATCCAAGTCAGCAGAATTAAGCCAGCAGAAGTTGCTGCCTATACTTTTTAAGGTCAGGGAGATCCCAACATGCTGGGCTCCTACATGACACATAGCACAGAACATCCTGCCTGCAGAAGAAATTTTTCTTTCTGCTAAACAAGCTACAACTGTCAGCCTGAGTATCCCTGTGCATTTCAGAAGGATGGTAACTCTTGATTATGATTCCCAGGCAGTTTTGATTTTGACATTTTCCTAAGTGAATTATTCTTTTGATTATTAATAAGTGCGATTGTTAACATGTTTCATTTTACTGTCAATTTTAATTTTTAACATATTTAATAACTGCAGACTCACCATCTCAGAAATGGGGTAGGAAGAGACTTGTACTGATTCAGAGTTAAAATAGCAAGCAGTTATAGCATAAGCTTATATATAAAGACTTTGTAGTTGGAGAATGTAACAACTTACATTACATAAGGGAAATCACAGCACTCACCAGTTTACTATATACAGTTCTTATGAGGACTCTGTGGAAAGTGAATTTACCTCATTAGGAACAAGGAAGCCATAAAAAGCATGTGATCAAAAAAACTGCTACAAATAGATCATAAAATAATGACCACTGTCATAAAGTGTAGAGATTGCAGCTCTTGACACATGGTTATTGCTTATGATATTCAAATATACATATTTACTCAATAGAGAAAGAGTGTACTATTACCATGAAAGCCAGATGTTGTTGTATCTAAGCATCAGTATTATTTCTACACCTACAACTCACTTGTAATTTTTTTATAAAAGACATGTTATCAATAAAATTTCTGACATTTTCATATTTCTCAAATTCTGTGTAAGATATGTTCAATATCCTGGCAACAACTTGTACAATTTCCTCCTTGCTTCCCTAGAAGTATAATTTTAAATGGGACTTCTAATTAGGTCAAACACGTTAAAAAAATCTGGAAAGGCTGAAATCCTGCCTAAATGAGGACAGTTCCTCTTTGATGTGATAATTATGTCTTGGTAGAACTACAGCAATAACTCAGAAGCCTGAAGAGCAGAGACAGAAAATATTTGAATGGTCAAATGTTTTATAAATGTACTGAGTAGAAAGGAAGAAGAGGAGAGAATTTAGTGGTAGAAAAAAAGACAGAAGGTTAAAGACAAGAAAGGAAGAGATGACAAAATACTGTGAAGGAGAAAAAGAAAGCAAACAATATAAAGGAGGGAGACACAAGGAAAAAACAGCAATGTGAGAAAAGGAAAAAAGAGGATATGAGGAAATGAGATCTGGATGGCGAAATGGAAAGTGAAATGAGGTGGAAGCATATGACAAGAAAAAAAGTGGAAAATTAAGTTTATTTTTAAAAAGTGTGTGTGTCAGCCATAGCAGCATTGGCAGGTGAGGAAATTCAAAGCAACAATAGCTCAGGTGACAATTATCTGCTAAAGCTAGGTTCTCAGTACCTTCTGTAGGAAAACTAATAAATTGTCCGGATAACCATCAGCGTATGCTCAGAGCTTGACTGCAGGAACTTTTGCCATCCTTTACAATAATACAATCTAACAGCATCTGCTTGAGGCAAGGATCATTTCTTGTCATTTCTCCGCTGAACAGCCAGCGATATGGGAACATAGTGGATTTTTGTCATTCACATAACATCGTGCAATATGTTTTGCTGTTGCCAAAATCAGAAATCTGATCCAATAACTCCCAGGCTTCCAGCTCATTTTTACAGTCTGTAAAATATCACTTGGAATCATCACAGGACAATGAGAAGATTGCTAGCAGGCAATCTCATCAGCAAAACCATCTAATACATGCAATTTAAAGATTCCTTTCTATGGTACCAACTACAGTAATTATCTAAGAATGGTGTTGTGTGAAAAATACATAACAAATTAGCAGTATCGAAAGCTTAAAAACATTGCCAAGCAACCGTGGGTTTGCATCATTCAGAGATTGCTTTGTGCAAAGGCACTTCATTCTGACTTGGATGATTACAGCCTTTCTTCATCACCCATACACATTAGGAACCGAAAGTTGGATTACCACCTGCCTGCTCCATTACTAGCAAGACAAATCCTGCTTTTCATTTTTTGTTTTGCATACTCTGTGCTGGTGCCCAAGAGTGGGAGAAGAGAAAATTCAAGTGAAGCCTAATTGCCATTTCTTTATGATTTGAGCTGGAAAAACTGTTGCACAGAAAGCAGAAAAATGTTCAGTATCCCTGGGATGTGGATATTAGAGAGCTAAACATTTGAAACTAGGATGTGTGTACATCCCTCTTCCATCTCCTGAATAATTATTCTGAAAGATGATTGAAATGAGAAAAATGGGACATCTCTCCATACCAGAAATTACAACATTAGTTGAAATAGCTTCCTGTTATTACTTTTGTTGTCACTTTCATTAAGGTTTTTGTAATGCTTTTGGATTTCTCTCAGTCTCATCATGTTGAATGCTTTTGAAAATTGGTATGAAAATTCTGATAAACTTGAATTTCATACAGGTGCAATCATGGCTTAGCATGTTGAGACTTTAAGCTTGTGTCTGCCAAAGCTTAAGGGAAAAGCAACAGTGATCAGCATGGACAAGAAGACAAACTCCATTTGGACAGTAGAAAGATCTACTCTCTTGAGAGCATAAGATTCATAAGCAAATCTTTCTAAAAGAGCTGGTGAACAACGATCAAGACCAGAAAAAAAACATTTCCAGGCCCTCAGGTAACTACATTTAGGGTAGATAATTATTAAATTTAAGACCCTAGTTCTCATCTGGTGTTTTGATGTCTGCAAAGAAATCAGAAAATTTATAATGTCTTAGTTTTCTTCCACCTTGCCCAGCAGCAGGTGGAAATCACCCCACTGCACATCCGGCACTGTCTAACTGGACAGTAGGGAAATGGAGCACTGAAAAAACTCTCCAAGCTAAGGAGACATCTTCTCTTCACATACAAACGCTAGATAACTGAAATTAAAATAATTGCAAATTGAGGGGAAAAGAAGCATTCATCATCACACCAGGGATATGACATCAGTTGTTCACTTTACCTGTGCAAGCTGCTTCAAAGCTGTCAGTCTCACAGTGAGCTCTGGTCATTTTCAAGGGTTGAGATATCCTGGCTTGCTGAGGATTTTTTTTTTTTTTTTTAATTTAGAGAGTTGTTGTGTAGCAATTTTTTAAAAGTGGCAATGTAAGGCCGGCCAAAGAGGCTGCCAACAGAAGTATTCCGCATATACATGTCTCTATATGACCAGAGAGATCATTTCATTAATATACCCTGAGGACTCTTGAATCTTCAGATGCAGGTTTCAAAATTGGACTTTCATAGTATATTCACATTGTTCTTCCATTGGTGTTTTTGTTTAAAATACTCATGGTTTTTAATATTTTTCAGGGTTTTTTTTTTCACTAGTTTTAATCAGAATACTTTTTCATTTCTTTTTCATCTGTTAAACTGGGAAAGAAATAGACTTCGTAACATGAAGAAACTAGAATCACCATGGTGGTAAACTCACTAGATGAAATTCAGTACACAATTAGGAAATCAATACTACTAATGTTAGAAATGAAAAAAAACATTGTTCACAGTCACATTGTATCTCCTAGTGGAACAATATTTGCTACATCAGACTAAAAGAAAACAAGGGGAAAACTTACATAGCAAATAGCACACAATAATTATTAACTATTCCATTACTGATTACAAGACAGTTTCCAATAGTGGAGGTTGTAGATGGTGATTGAGCAATGGAAAAGAAAGTACACAAGAGAGTTCATCCACATACAAAGAAACTTCCTAGGTATTCTGGATGGAAGAAGAAAAACTGAGTTTCTAAAAATAAAAAATAGAGTTTTAAAACATAATTGCTTCTTTGAGTGCCTAAACTCCAGATTTTAACACTGGAGATATTCTGCAGTTAGAATATTCTGCACCCTGACACCCTGTATATATAAATTGAAATGTTATTTTATTTACATTATTATGCCTTTATAGATTTCTTAACTTAGTGTTGAATCTGTCATTCTCCTTTTAGTGTACTTGCTGTAAAAATTACTGCATATGCAATTTCTATATCATTCAAGTATGGAAAGTTTTATGTTGAAATGCTTCAGACTAGGATGATATATTTTTGTACAACTGCAAGCTATTTCCTATTTCCAAGAAAATATCTCTGGCCATATAATAGCATCTCCTTCCTTTGTTCCAGAGCTCTGGGCACAGTGGTACAAGCTATCACCCCAATCCCAGCAAGAGCTTTCCATTTCGCCCAAGAGAGAAAAGAAGACAGAACCTTAAAGAATACATTAATTTTCAATTTTACTTCATGCAAAAAACAGTCAAGTGCACTTGCATATTTTGTAGAAGTAAACAGCACTCACAAAGCACTGATTCAAAAATAATTGTTCCTCAAAGTATTGTATGAGCGCATTGAGGACCCCAGTCCTACATCCATGCAAATCAGTGCAAAGTTTGCAGTGGAGGCACTGGGAACAGACTGTCCATATGTGGCATCATGCACTCTACAATACAGATATTGTTTTCAGCCAAGGGACTTTCAAAGTGATCTTGAAGTGCACAACCTCCAAAGCAAACCAGACAGTCCTTCAGTCGTGGCTTGGATTACCCTGAAGTATCCCACCACATATCCCTACACACCACATATGAATTTTAATATTTAGGGCGTGTCCAAGATGCCACTATAAGCATTCTAATTTAAAAAAAAAAAACTTTGAGATAGCCTGAAGTGTATTTACCCAAGTTAACATTTAATGGGATGACAGTGGTTCAGAGTCCTGCCGAATCACTGAAGCTAAACGCACTTTTTACACACTTTGTGCACAGGTCTTGAACTTGTTTTCTTAGTCTTGTCCTGGTTCACTGACTACAATGCAGAAGGAACTTTATAGATACCTATAAAGTCTTCAAGCCAATTTTTGATAAGCCTGCTGGGTACTTTTTTAAGATTTTACTTTGAAAAAATCACATAAAATGATAAGTTATCTTCAAAATGTTGAACTTCAACTCACTCTCAGGCTATTCAGCCATTAGTCTATGGCACGTTATTGCAAAGAGTATATAATGTGCCTCTACATTTCCATTTTGTGCTTTGTTGTTGTATTTGTTATCATATGGTATTTCTTTTTCTTCTTAAGTACAGATGCCTTTTAAAGCTCACAGACTTTAATGACATTTTTGTAATAGACAAAAGTTGTGAATCGTGATAGAATTTTTATAATAGCAGCTAAACAAAATGGTTCTAGTAAATAGCTGCACCGTTTCCCCGACGATCACATCTAAAATTGAAAAAATGGAGTCTCAAAAATAGCAGAAAGAGAAATATTTTTCTTTGATACCATACTGTTTAAAACAGAAAATGTCAGGCATACTTCACATACACAAATTAAACCACCACATTTCTTTTAAAATAAATGTATCAAATACAAAACGATGGCATGTTCCATTATTCCTATGGTCTTCAATAAAGACCATAGGTCTTTTATTATTTGGTTCTAGATATTTATAAGCTACATATTTAAGAGAATTAACTGCCTTGCATTATTCACTGCTTCTCTATGGATCGTTGTGGAAAAATACAACCAAACAACAAACACAATTACTGACGACTGATGCTTTACAAGTGAAGGATTTCAAAGAGCTTCTTAAAACTTGGGAAATACTATTCATATTTCTTCAGTGTGAAAATACAACTATAGGAAGGTTAAAAGGCTGGTTCACATTTACACTATAAGTTAGAAACAGAACTAGAAAGAAAGCCAAGCATAGTCTTCGCCCTAAAATGTAATCCTTCTCACCTTCACTGATCTCATTGGCATCTCATACCCTATGTAGCTGGAATTATATTGGGATATTTACCATAATTATGAGCTACCAGCTGCTTTAGATCAGAGTTTTGACATTTGTGTTGGGTGCTGCCTTCTACCAAGATCTGTCCAGCTCACTTTTGGTTTTGGAGAAAATCATCCTTTTGACACGCTAGTGATGTTACCCAGTACTGATCTGCAATGGGCAACTGAGCTCCACTCATTTAAAAAAATGGAAATAGTGAGTTGCTAATGACTGGGCTAAAAGCTGCTGCAATAGATATGGTATTGCTCAAAGAGCAGAGAAGTCAGGTGAGCAGCTCAAGGCAGAGGTGTTGAGGGAGTATGGGCTCTATTCCCACATCTGCCCCTAGAAAACTCTGTCATTTCTCTGCATTTCAATTTCTATGAAAGAGAAACAGAGGAAGTGACAAAAAAATTGTTTGTGAAGTGCTCCAAGGTCTGTGGATAAAAAGTGTCCTGGTTGTTACAAATATCCATACCTGCATGAGACAAGAAGAATTAAATCAGATTTGTTTCTAGGGTCATACAGCACAAATCCCTGAACTTTATTGAAGATGTCTATCCTACCATTCAATAGAATATTGACAGATATCCAATGCAAAAAAAAAAAAAAGGACTTCCTCCAAGATTTTTACTCCCACTGTAAAAAAACCCAATTTCCTTCAGCCTAGCCAGAATGTCCCTTGCTGAATCTGATAAGTGAAGCCCCTTGTCCTTTCCTCATGATTCTTTCTGGAGCTTTCCAGTTTTTCAGATCTTCCAAAAATGCTGTCAAGAGGATGCAGCCTTCCCATATCAGTCTCAATAATGCCACATACAAACAAAAATCACCTCCTCTTTCTTCCATTCCTATCGACTCTCTATTAACTCTTTTAGCCACCTTCATCACAGTGTTGTTCCTTATCAGCTATTTGATGATTTCCACAATATTTTTATGGCTCTGATTTCAAACTACAAAGCCTTGAATTCCCTAGAAGAAAACACATTTTTACAGTGATCCTTTCCTGCAGTCACTAAGTACTTCACATTTTTAAAAGTGGCTGACCTCCTTTCATTACAAATCATCTGTGAAATTTTATTTGTGGTTTACTTGCAGAATGCTGATAAAATTCTTGGCTAAGATGCACGGCAACTATTGATTCCTGAGGAACTTCATTAGAAAAAAAACATCATTTGATGGCTGACAACTGCTCTTTCTCTTATCTTTTCAGGTATCATAAAATATTCCCCTACAGTACATGAATTAGAGAGAAAAACATCATTGGAACATCTAGGGCATGGCTTTAATCTTACTTATGTCTGCTGTCTATGAGCATACAGAGAGGGTCAGACCTCTGTATGAGAACAAAATCCCACTGTGAAAATATTTCCTGATCCAGATTTTATGTGAAGATAATTTCAGTTATGTCAGATAGGGAGCTGATGTCTATCATTTGCTCTTCTAAGGAATGGAGGAAGAAAATGGGAAAATGGGAGATATCGGCTTTAAAACAGCCATTGAAAAAGGGCTTTGGGCTGCCAGGGTGAGGACCTACATTTCATATGAATGAGGATGTTTGGTCAATTAGTGACTTTTCACAGCAGATCAGTGTCTTTTTGGGTATCTGAAACAGTTGGGTTCTCAACAGTGTTTGAACCCAGCAGCTCCTGCTGGGAAGCCTGTTGAAAGTTTCAGAGCTCAGCCCTTAAAATTTTACTCCAGATTGGACCCAAACATTTTATGAGCCTAAATAAAATAAAACAAGACCAAAAATATAGGCCACTGAGTTTTTAATTATTAAAAGAGTTTTCATATTTCCATGTCCAGATGTACTGTTGATCCCTTTTGAAAAACTCAGTTCAAATATGCATAGCTTTTTTGAGATATGTTTTTATGGTAAATTTCACAACAGCTACATGCTGAGATTGTCTCTCTTGTTGCTGCCTTTCTCTTTACAAGGGCCACAAACTAGGTCTCTGCTCTTTTCAGATTCCCTCAGTTCTGAAGCTTTCAGAAACGTGGTATCTTTGAGATACTGTAGGCAGGCATACTGAGAGAAAACTGGTACAATTTCATAAACCTCGCTTCTGTAAGAAAACCCAAGAATTAAGAATAAAGAAAAACTTGAAAATATTTGAGAATGAAGATGCTGTGAGGATTATCTTAAAAAAATTATCCTCGTTGCTTAGCTCAGTTTTGGCATCTCTTTCACTCCTCATATTTCATGCCAATAAGAAGGCTCTTTGGGGCAAGAACATATCTGCTTTGGTGCTTTACCAAGCTCAGTGGGGAGGGGAATCTGCCAACTGAGTACTTTTTATAATAATTAATTACATGCATCATCCACTGCTAAAGATTGTATGTCCCAGTGCACTAGCCTTCAGCAATATGTATGAAAATCTTGGAGGTCTGAGCCCACAGCTGAAGAACTGAAATTCTCAGGAGATATATTTTCAATTAAAGCTTTTTATGTTAATACTTCAGATGCTTCAACAGTAATTTGCTGAGGCATGCAGGATATCTCAGTTATAAAGAAAAGAGAGAGAAATAATTAATGTGCCCAGTTTGATCTTCTAGTTTCCCAAAACTTATTTTCTTTATTTCTTCTAGAAAATCGAACTAGCAAACAAATTAACAATAAGCAGCTGTTCTGAAGTTTCCTTAGTTACAAGAACAATCATGTAAAGCAGAATAATTCCACTTTGCACTGTTATGCAGGCCAGTACAAACAATTCATCCAACTGATAGCAAGCTTTTCTTTCCCAAAACAGTCTTTACCATGTTTCAGTGCATGTCAATGAAGGAATAATTATTATCAATAACTGCTAAATATCTGTGGTGCAGCAATGTCTCTGCAACAGATGAGACTGTAAGCCCTTTATGACAGTCCACATACACACAAATTGCAAAGATGGTCCCAGCTCTGAAGGCTTTCAGTTTAAATCAATAAAACAGACAAAGGCCAGGAGAGAAGCAGTACTATTTTGTCCTATTTTGCATTGGGTTACTAAAGCCTACAAAACTAAAGAAATTCATAGAATCATAGAATATCTTGAGTTGAAAAGAACATTAGAGACAATTTAGTTGCAGCCTCCCCACCATGGGCAGGGACACCTTCCACTAGACCAGGTGGCTTAAATCCCCATCCAGTCTGGCCTTGAATATTTCCAGGATTGGAGCATCCACGACTTCTCTGGGCAACTTGTTCCTGTGTCTTGTCACCCTCTGAGTAAGGAATTTCTTCCTAGTATCTAAGCTAAACCTACCCTCTTTCAGTTTTAAGTCATTACCTCTTGTCCTATCACTAAATGCCCTGGTGAAAAGTCCTTCTCCAGCTTTCCCATACATCCACTTTAGGTACTGGAAGGCTACATTTGTTACCAATCCTAAATGACAGAGGCGATTATTTGTGGTTTTACATGAAGTCCCTACTAAAAGAGGAGAAAACTCAACACTACCGTGCTGGAGTACACTGCCATTGCCATGAGCCCATCCTTTCTCAGCAATTTTGGACAATTACATTTTCTTTGTGGACCTATGGAGAGCAGTTTGAGTTTGACCACACACTTTACCATAATGTAACTTAAGTCGTTTAGAGGACTTGACAGGACTTTCAGGAGTCTCCTAACCTCTGCAGACCCACTTTAGACCACAGACGAGACTACTAGGCTGTGTGTTTTCAAACTGGGAGACAGTCTTTTCACCCAGCGGAGAGGAAAATAAGCCTTCCTAACTTTTTATATTTCCACAGTATTTCAGTTCTGTTTTAAAGCTAAGACCGAAATCAATAATGCCAGTGGCATAAATGACAAGGCTGTTCTTGGTGCATGCTGCCAAACTTCATCTGCAAGGAGATGGGAAAGAAATCCTCCAGAGCGTACCACTGCACTGAAACTTCCAGTTGCACTTGGGGCTAAATTCTGGGAAAGCAGTAAGACGTTTGAAGTGTTCTCTAACCTCAACCATATCATAAGGGAGTTATTAGTAAATAAGCTGAATACGAAGGTTGGCATGGAAAATTAGTGAGTATCTGCCCTTCCCGCACTGTTCAAAAACCCAACATGACACTATTTCTTTAAGAGACATATGTGGATGCTTGCTGTGTAGGGCATAGTTTGACTACCATTATTGCATTGCTTATAAAGCAAACACTGTGATGAAATCTTTGTATTACTTTTTATCGGGTTTTTTTAGCAGAAAATATATAATGACTTCTATTTGTGAAAAAATACAAAAATATTACATTTTACATTAAGTATTTACTTTTAGATTACAAATAAAAGTATACCTCGGAGTTTTGTGGATACAATTACATACTTATAAAATCATACATGCACTTGCAAGAAAAACTTATGTTAATATATGTTACAAAATCTGGAAAGTCAGAAGTACTTATTATATAATAGGCTGTTTTCCCACTATCCTCTAGGAATTAACAGCCTATACATGGCATCGCCATAGATATCAATTAGCTCCATGCGATCTAAGAACAGAACAGTTCCATCTGAAATTGAGGCCAATGGAGAGAAGGACTGAGAACTCCCAATTTCTGCCTCCACAATCCAGCAGTGGGAATTCACAGCTCTCAGTATAGCACAGCAAGTAGTTTCTGACCATGTGTGCAAGATACAAGTTGTTGAAGAGACTTCCTCAAGTACTTTCCCCTTCCCTTTGTCATACCAAATTTGTACCCTTTCAGAACTAAAAGAACTAAATATTCATACAATAAAATAAAAAATGAGCATTCAAAGGTGACAGAGAGCAAATAATTCCTAGCAACAGAGGTACGCAGTTGGGAGAAGAATCTACCTTGCTCCTTTTTTCAAACCTTTCAGATACATCAAGGGAGGGCTCCTCTTTCCAATAAAGGGAGAATCAATTATTGTCAGACCTTGACAGTTGTCTTAAAACATGAGCTATTCTTGCATGACTAAACTGCCTTCTCCTGTTCTATGTTTGAGATGACTTAGGTTATCCACTGGTTCACATAAGACATGATTTTAACTCTAGTCCCCATTTATTTTCCTTGAGTGATGGAGGCACAGTGATGGGTCATTTGCTGTACCAATACTAGCAAGTGCCAAGTGTGCATTAAAGACGGTGTCCATGGAGGTTTTCCAGTGCTCAGGACTTTTAGCTTACAAATCTTCTATTATACCAACTCTGGATCTCTACTGGGCTATATTGGTCAGCTATTTTGTGGCACAAATAGGGTCTGTGATGAAACCAAAGCAAGATTTAAATTCAGCCCTCTAGAGACATGTGATTACCACAGTAACACTTCACCACCATTCCTTGTCATGGACCCCTTTCAGATTTCAGTACTTTACCCTGATTCATGTTTCTTTCCTTTATGTATCTGTCTTCTATTACAATGGTCTTATTACACCTGGAAGCAATAAGTGTAGCTAACATGATCTTGTAAAAGATGTAATGAGACACAACAAGCAATTCTGTATTGATAGTGCTTTTTTAAGGGAGGGGATGCATAAAAAGAGGTACCTCCTCACAAGAAGCTGTTGGTTGTGCTTCACTAAGCAAGTCAAACCCTAATGAGCTCTTCTGAAATGCTGTTGCAGGGGTGAGGGAGGACGCAGAAGCAGTGACTGCCCTGGGACCATGCGGAAAGTGCTGCCGCACTGTGCTGTTTGACGCATTCTCAACACTGTTCCCTGCAACATATGACACCAACCCTCTTGTAATCATTAACCTTTTCAGATCAGGGTTAGCGAGGCTGCTGGACAGGTTTGTCATCCATCGGAGCTGATGGTGCTCCCTGCTTGGTCCCTGCCGCTCCCTCCATTCCTCCCCCAAGTTACACTCAAGGCAATTGCCACCATCCCTCATCTTCACAGCCTGCAGCAGAGGACCCAGATGCAGGAAGGTGGGGGAGATGTGAAGAAGGCACAGCAGGCACTCTTTGCCTGGATCAGCTTCACACAGCAGTCCATATGAATATGCAAGATAAGCAGTATAGACCACAGCATTGAAATCATGTTGGCAGCTACTAATACAAATATACTGCCTATTGCCCACACAGATGGCACCATTTGAGGGTAATGCCAATGCTTGCACATTTGAAAGAAATATGAAATTGCCCTGGTTTCAAGGGAATTTTTCTGTCTTCTTTTAGGGCAGCAGATTCTACTTTTAAGCAGGCAGGAGCTGCCTGATTTGTAATTGAGTGACATTTATACTCCAGTAATGTTCAGAAAGCCTGACCAGAACCAAGATTGCACCACACTGAAATTGTGCAAGCAAAGGCTGGGAGGATGCCAGCTTAGTTAATGGTTACTCCTCCCCTTCAAAACTTTTATTAATTTTTTTTTTTTTACTGGAAGGCAGCAATTCTGTTTTTAGCCACATCTCTATTCCATGCATGGTTCATCAGCATGCCACCTGGAATTAATATTTACCTTATTCTTAGCCTCAGTTAAGATGAGCAAGTGTATTCTGACCAAGTGACCCAAGAGGACCCCAAACACGAGACATTCACTTTTGTTTCTCAACTTTTCCCTATCACATTAGATAAAAGCCAAGGGGGCTCTATAAAACACGCAAGCTATGAAAGGGAGGTAAGCATCCCCATGGAAGTCTCCCTCCAACACAGAACAACAGCACTTCTCTCATCCTTATGCTCAGGACAGCACAGAGGAAGGCAGAGGCAGACAACTGGAAATTTCTGAGCAAGTTAGAGCTATATTAGCTTTCCTACCAAATAATTCATATTTTCAAAAGGTTTGAAGCCAATTGATGGCTATACAGTGGAGTCACTCCTGTGAGTCACAAAACGTTTCTGCAGGAGGACACTCAAAAGACTGAGTAGCACCTGAGTCAACCGTGCACTCCAAAAAGCACGTGGCCTGGTGCTTGTATGAAAAGGAAAATGCTCTTATCAGAAAAATATCTTCCAAATTCTGAGAAGGGGTGGCCTGAAAGAAGGACCAAGTGGACCACAGCAGTAACTTCTTTAGCCACCTGCATCATCTACTGATTCGCTAGTTCCTTTTCAGTCTGGATCCTATGAAAGCACAATTATTTTTACCTAACAAACCATGACACAAGCTAAAAATACCTTTGTAATTTGATAAATGAATTGACACAGTCACTGATTAGTGCAAGTGATGAAAGCTAGAAGAGTACAAAACCTAACACAATAAAAAAGATAATATTTTTATTTTCACTTAGCTGTAATTCACATTTGGAGCAACTAAGAGTGTTGCCTTCTGGGATATCTGAGATGAGAACAATGGTGACAAACTGAGGACACTTTAAATAACAACCACAGAACCAGTGAAAATAAAAGCATTAAATAGAATTTTACAGTTAATTACTAGCGGTCAGGGCAAAAAATACTTGCACTTCTAAGAAATCAGTAAACACATGAAAAAGGATTCATAACGTTGTCAGATTACATCTGGTTGCTTAGTGACAATGTTATATGACCTGATGTGTCACTAAGCAACATACTGCCATTCATCAAAATAAACATCGCCCATTTTCATGAATATATATCTTCCTCATACACAACTGTAAACATGCATACATAAACGTGACACAAACATTTGTGCATCACAGAAAAAACGGGAGGTCTTTTTTTTTTTCCTATTTTAAATGAGAAGGACAAATAATATTGACGTCAAGGCTGATAGCAAGGTCTACTACGTAAAACCATGCCCATGAATCAGTACAAAGGCATTAATGGCTACAGGGACAGCAAAAATATAGCAAGATGACATTTAGGAGAGAACTGTCTTTGTAATTAAACTGCTGATGTGCAAACCTACAACAGAAAAAGTGATCACAGTAATAAACCCTAAACAAAGACTGAGAATCAGAACAAACATGTCAATACCTACAGGCAGAGAGTACATTAGAAGTGATTGTCACTGCCAGTAATCAGTGCTTGAAAATGCTGAAGTTGTCAAAGGGGTTCTGCTTTTGGTGACTGGGCTTGCTTATCTGTCTGTTCAGAGCACTCCTTTGTAACTCCTTTCCTCACTTCAGATGTAGGTAGCAGTCCAACTGAACAGACTTCAAAAAAGATAAATTAGTACAAATGTCATCTAAAATAGATTAACACCAAAGAAGAAGTCTCAACTGTGTTTATAAGAGGATTTGAGCTCAGCCCAAAGTCTCTGTGTCTCTGAGGAGGTTGGACAGAATATCCGCATAGCTGGAAAGTACCCGCCGTGCACAGCAAGTCTGTGTCCAAAGGGCATGGAGTTATTTATCCTAGTTGCTTGAATCATGATATTACGGATGATATATGAATTCAAGGTCAAAGTAGTTTGTCCTTTGGCACTGCTACTAGACCTTTTTTTGGCTCCTTTGCTAAAAACACTGTTCTTTACCAGTGTGGAAGATGAGCTCTTTTAAAATAACATCTTCATGCTTTTATCCATTTTAACTCTTACTACATCTAAACCTCTTCATAATATTCAACATCAATCCTCTAAAGAGAGCGCTGGGAAAACACACAAGAAATAATATAGGCATTAGACTGTTTTCAAAAGCAGAGGCACAGTTAGTATACATTTCCCTCCTGCATCCTGGAAATGTGAAGAGTTGATTTCACAGTTGTGTGGGTGAAACCAGCTGTACTCATTCTGCACAACTCCAGCCAGAGCTGTCTCTTTTTGCCATCTCCTTTGCTGTTTCGCAAGGTACATCTCTCAGACCTTTTTAGGATCAACTGGAACCAAGAACAGCAAAATCTGCAATCCTTGTCACTAAGGAGTTCTGCATAGGGACAGCCTAAAGCCCATATTTAACAAGCACAGTGGTGCATATACAGACCACACCTTGTGCTGCATCTTAGACTGCAGTCCAAAAAGCAATCAAGTATCCTCTCAGTCACCTCTAGAACTGAATTTGCCTTGTCATTCCTCATGGGAGGCAAAGAGCTTGGCCAGGAAATGCCACACAGTTGACATGAAAATAAGTTTTAAACTGAAGTGTCCTTCACTGCAGTCTCTCCAGCTAATTTAGATCAGGTTAGTGTGAATGACAGAGGAAAGCTACTATTATTTTTTTTCCTGACAGTATAAGGGTTCTAAAAATTGCACGTCTCTAATCCCTCATTAGCTGGCATTTTAAATTCCCAGGCCGTGTAGCCCGATCTAAAGGAGAAAGTGACAAGAGTTATAATCCCTGTGGCAAGAGCTGTCACAAATACCTGCTGGGTGATAAATCCACTAGGCTTTTTCCACTTGATTTTTTTCATGCTTAAACTTCACAGATGCATTCAAAATACAGAAAAATAAATGAAAATGACACACAATCTAAAATTCATGGCATGCAGCATGACCTGTTTATACCAACTGATACGTGATGTGTTCAGTCTTTGAAAGACCCTTCACATCATAGACTAGAAAAAGCACAGATTGACAAGCTATATATTTTCCTAAATTGTTTTCCTCTCTTTTTCTCAGAAAATGTAGCTTGCATCACTGCAGCTTGTTTGGAAACTGATCTTCCCCTGTAATGGCCACTAAGACAAGCTCTCTATGAAGATGTCCAACACGTTAAAATGAAACTAATAAGGCAGGCACTGTATTGAATAACACTCTCAAATTATTTGAGTTCAATACTCAGCAGAACCAACTTCAGCTAACAATAGGCAGGGTAATTGCAAATGATTGCATTTTGCAAATGAACAAGGACAGATAAAAAGAAAAAATAACATCATTAAATATATTTTAGCTTGTTAAGCTGATAAGAAACTATGAGGTTTGCAGTATTTCCTATTGCACAGCTTTTGTCACACATTTAGTAAAAGTCACAGCGCCATAAGCAACATGGCACCCACTGTGCACATTGTCAGCATGCAAACACAAAGTGTGGTATAATACCAGTTTGATGCTAGAAGAAACTCTTATTAGGTATTGAATCAAAATCCCCTAGGTTCAGGGGAAAATTAGTAAGGAGTAATTAGTAACCACAGAAGAGCTAAGGTTGGAAGGAACCTCTGGAGGTCATCTAGTCCAGCCACCTTCCTCAAGCAGGACCACCTAGAGCCAGTTGCCCAGGATCAAATGTGAACAGCATGCACGCTTCAGTGGAGAATACAAGAAATTGCGTTCCCAAACATACATTTATCTAACACACAGACAGAGTTCAAGTGGTGACAGGGTCAGATTTCTCAGGCTGGGCCATCATCTGCCTTTGACCTTGCTGATGAGCAGCCAGCCCTTGGGAAGCAGGGAAGGTTAATCACCTGTATGGGCTGATGTTCTTCCTCATTTCATAACATTACAATGAAAATATCAGATATCAGTGACTTCTTTTTCTTGGTGAAACGATCTAATCATCAGGTTCTGAACAGTGCAAGTTTTCACGTGGACTATTATCCCACCCGCATATCCCCCAACCTTGATACTGACAGCTTCAGCTGAAAACACAAACTCAGGGTTTTTCAAGGTCAAAGAGGATTTTGCAGTCATTGTGCAAGAACTGGATAACAAATAGATTCAAGCCTTTACACTTCACATACAATTGCTTGAAATATCTTATAGTTATAATGGATGAAGTTTTGCTAAATGATGCATTATCCTGTAGAAATCAGTGGCAACACCTAATACTTATAGAGTACCTTGTGTCATAGAGTCTTTAAGCTCTCTATGAAGCAAAATACAAAAATATAATAACATCAGTAGTTCTTGGGAACAATTTTAGTTAACCTATGGAGAGTTTTTCTGTTCTCAAATTAGTCAGACATCCCTGTTAAAAGCCATTTTATTTTTATATAGTTTTATGACTATTACAAATAAGTATTTTCACTTCTGTTGTTTCACAGGGTCTCACATCTCCCAGTAGCATGAGGACTGGAAACAACATAGACAGATCTGGAAATCTGCTGATATTGACTGCTGTGAATATGACAGGCACAACGCTCTAACAAAAAGAAAACCAAGTTTCAAAGCATCTCTCCTTGTAGTTTCTAGACTCCTGAGGAACTGATCACAAAAGGAAAACAAGATCCTCTAGTGAATCGTGTTGAGTGGAAAGCTTACGGCTGCTGTGGTCAGTGAATAGTGAGTGTAGTACCAAGGAAAAATTTATACAGTCAGTAAGGCAGTGCCTGAGCATTTCCCAGCAGGATTACTCCAACACAATGCTACAGATGGTAAGAAAATCTAAATATAGGAAAAGTTCTGAGGGAGATATATTCACACACATACACACACACACACACATATATAAAATATATTCTATCATTATGGTATTATTGCATTATTAGGTTATTCTATATACATTATATCCACAGTTCTTGAGCCATTACATTGAAATCAGAATGTTCATGATGTAGGGTGTTACTAATTTCCATTCCTAAGTACAGAATGCACACCAGGGAAATGCATACAACAGTAATATCAACGAGAACAGTGAGCTACACTAATACAACTTGGTTTTACTAAATAAGCATCAGAGAACCAAGTTTAATGTTGCTCATGAAGCAATTTCCTCTCCTTATATGAACATGTGCCTTTCTTCTGCTGAAGAACCTTATTGCATACTGGCTCAGTTTACTCTGAAGTCCACAGAAAGACTTTGGTGGTTGTTCTGCTGAATAGATCATTCTTTTTCAGAGTAAAGAGAACTTTATTGATTTCAAGTCTATAGTCGCAGATTTGAAAGAAGGCAGTAACTTCCCCTAGTTGATAGTTTATTACACTAATTATAGTAACACAATCAGAAACACAGCCCTCTTCACAGATCACTGAAAAATGAAGTTCTTCATGAGCCTTTTTCACTCTACTGAGTAAAATGACCACCAAGAAGGTGGGTTAGAATTCATCTGTGCCACACCTGTGTCTGAGACAGTCACCCAGTGCTCCGTGTTAAGGTAGTTCTGAGGAATGAGCACTTTCAGAGATGATTAAGCTGATCTGATTTATGTGCCTGCCTGAGGATGACATTCATTGTCTCTCGCTGTCTGGAGGTTGCTTAGTTCTATCTTTTGACTGTAAAGTAGTTGGCTATTGCAAGACATTTTGGTTAGTAAATACTTTGGTGACTACTAACAATTGACAGCACAGCTTGCAGATTGTGAATAGTTACCATGTGGCACACTGCAGATTTCCAAAGGACCTTAGCACTATCAAAAAATACAGCTGAGCAGGACAGAAGTAGTCAGCTCCTCTCCCAGTGGGAAAGGGAAGTGTCTCCCAAACACAAAGCACACTGACAAACAATATTAACGGATTTGCAGAAAGGTTAAACAAGACACTCTTCCTTGGTGACATAGCAGCAGAGGACAAAGCTCAGAGCTTTCTGACAAATTGAAGATGCACTTTGAAACAAAAAAAGATCCTCTCTAGAGGCAAATGCAATTTGCTGTACCCAGTCAGGAATGATCATTAGCAAATCCAAAATGGGAAACCATTAGTTACACAGTCACTGTGCTAGAGTGATCTTAGGATCACTCAGAGTAGAAGCAAGAGATGAAATTGAATCAACAACGTCCTTTCTGTTGTGGAAAAGACATCATCATGCTTGATTATAAAAATAGAACTGTAGCTTGAAGATGCAGGAGGTCATGGGCAGTGTGATTCAGGAGCAGGTGAACAGGCAGAGCAATAGGAATGATCAGAGATCTGTAAAGCATGTCATATGACAAAAAACTGAATGAAATGGGATTGGTTAGCCTAAAGAGAAGGCTGAGAGAAAAATAATAAAACTCTTGAGTATGTAAAAGGATGCTGCAAAGTGGAGGTGAACAGTCTTTTTTCCAAATCTACTTTGTGCCGGACAAAGGAAAACAAATGCACTTAACTTTCAGAATAGAAGACCCAGGGAACAGTTGAGGAAAAACTGTGTAGCAGTAAGAATGGTACAAGAGTAAAATATAGGGAGCACTCTATGACTGGAGATCTTTGTGAGCATGCCAGACCCCAACATGGCACCAGCATAGGAGAAGGACAGAAAAAATAATCACTTGCTTCACAGATCCTTTGGAGGTTTCCACAGTGCTCACATCCTGTGGTCATTATCACAGACAATCAGTATTAAGTAACAGCCTCCTCCTGGGCATTTGTTAGATGACAGCATGGAAAGGGACAACTTTTTTGAGGAACAGAAATTACTGTGGGATACACACATTACAACAAAAAACTTACTACATGCTCCTTGTGACAGCACTACCAGCATTGCACAGGTCCTCTTCCCCAGGACCTCTTTTGAGTGTGCTACACCCTGAGCTGCTCCACCTGCAGAGTTTATCTCAGGTCACTACTTATTTTGCGGTTGATGGGACTTTCTTTTCAGCTTTTGACTAGACTATAAGGATTCAGACAAATAATCTCCAAAGGCACAAAGTATGTAGCAACAGATCCCACAGTTCTGAAATATCCAGTTCAGAAATAGCTTGGATTAAAAAAAAAAAAAAAAAAAAAAGCCCCACAAGAAGTAACATAAAAATACAGTACAAACAGATGGAAAAACACCTCTCTACAGCGTTATTTGACACCTCTCCCTTAAAGCATGAAAGTGCTTTTGAAGTTCAACATTAACTGCATAGATTATCACATAGTAAAGGAATGAATAAATAAATGTTGAGGCTTTTAAAAAAAAATCTGTGCTGAAAATGCGTCTTCTGCTGAAAACATCATTAATCAGCAATTTCACATTCTCAACCTCCCCACGGCTGGAGCTGCAGCTCAAGGCAGAGAGAATTCTGTGAGCCATCTCCTTCACTAACCAAAGCTTGAGAAATTGCCCTTGCCCATTGCAAACATCCCTGTAAACTGTAAGGACTCCTGGTAGGCAAAAATGTGCTGGAAAAGCACATGGAAGTTTTTTGACTGTTTCATTCACTCATACTATCACCTGGAAATAGACAGACACTAGTCAAGTGCATTATGATGAACCATGTGTTTATGGGTCATAAATCACTATCTGAAAGACAATTCTCTGTATTGAACCCAAGGCTGATACTGTAACCAATCTTCCTTAGCTCCATTTCCTATTCCAGCATGTGTGGACCAGTAGCTTTGCTAGATGAGCAATTCCCCCTTCATTTGTTTGGCCCTTTCCTTGCCATTTGAAATGTAGAAATATAGGCCATCTCTTCTCGGTAAGACAAAATAAACACTAACATGTATTTGTTTGCAAGTTACTGCTGCTTTGCACAGAAAAGAAGATGAAGGCACCATCAGCCAAAGACAGTAGCATCTCTATAGTAAAGGATGGAGGATTTTAGCGATCTTCAATTCTTCAAGATGTTTAAAGTTTTGAAAGTCACTTTCCCTCTCTCTCAAAAAAAAAAAAAAGAAAAAAAAAAATCTAAACTGTAACTTTTCTGAGCAAGGTACCAGGAAAAGGGAGGAGGTACCTTTGGGTCTGATTTTCATTTGATTTGCCTTTATACAATCAGTTAAACCATACACTACACTAGTATTTAATACTCACTCGACATTGGAGTCAGTGATTGTGCAAGGTATAGGAGAGGAGGAGATCTGCTGTAAACTGTTTGGCACTGACCTGTTCCCCTGACTGAAGTAAAATTAACGACTATACTGTTCTTCAACAAAAAAAGAGGTTTAGGAAGTTCCTACCCCTTCCCACCTATGTGGTGCAACTCATTTTTATCAGTTGTGGCACAATGTCTGTGGGACCACACTGTGAACTGGAACCATGAAAAGACAGGGGCTGGGAAAAAGTTTACCTTGGAAAAAGTTGTTTCCATTTTTAATCCAGAGTATTTCCATTGTGGGCTGGATGCACACCCACAGGCCCCTACAGCAGTACAATGGAGCATGTGGCTAGCATGCACAGTGCTTCCTGCAGGTACCAACCACCCTGACCCAAACCCCATCACAGCCTCAGGCAACTGCCCACTCTCCTGTGCCAGGTTGGCCAGATCTGAAACAAAGGAGGAAAGCCAAAATTATATGGAATTAGATAGTTTTTAAATTCTAGTGAAGTTTGCAGTCAATCCAGTGAATTATTCAACTTCTGCTGTGTCAGTAATCTACCACAAGAAACAAATCGGAGAAGCCTGAGCAGCAGAGTTCTGTCAGCTGCAGTGCAGAAGGAATGGCCATCCTCGGTCTCAGGAAGCATTGAAGGGTGTCATCACAAGGGGTTTGAGCTGATGAAACCAGAGGAGTAGTCATGGAGACAGAGATGGTTTGGTGCACTGTCCTGGTCTTCCCCATCTGATGCCAGCATGAGAGCAGGGGCATGAGAGCACCTCTGAGCACAGCCTCAAGCAGTGCCAGGCCACCAGTACATGGCAGGAGAAGAGGCAACATGCTGTAGCCAGGCAGTGTCATGCTCCTCAGCTTGTGCCCTCTTCCCTCTGTTATGGGTTGCACTTCTGCCTGAGAGGGTATGAAGGCACCCAACTGCAGCTGCCATGCTGACTGCTCATGGAATAGAGGAGGAGGAAGAAAGGCTCTGTTCCAGTGCAAGCAATTTGCCCCTTCCCAACACAACCATCTCATGCCAGGCAGCAGAGAGAAGCATACATCCTCTGACTTTCAGACTTCAAATAACATCATCCATCAGCATTTCACACTTTTAAGGAATTTTCGTCTGGGTTTTAGTTCACAATTTATTTAAAAGAAATAAATGTGTTTTCTCTCTAGAAAGGTGTGACAGTTAATTGAGCTGCACACTGTAACAGCTGAGGCAATTTCAGGAAAATTGATAAAGGACCTGAAAGCCACCATCATTTTGTATGTCATACCATGTCCACTGTGGAGCCTGCAGATCAGCCCCCACCTTCCTCAAGCACTGGCAGCCTCTTTTTTCACTGCATCACATTCAGTCGATCTCATCTTGCCAAACTTGTGTTCCTTGTGGGGTGGCAACGCAGATCATGAAACCACTTTCACTTCTCAGAGAATTAAGCTAACTTTTCTAGCAGTGATCTCCACACATGAAACAAGGAGAAAAACTCCACCAAAGACCAGACACCAGGCTGAATTAAGCTTTCCCACTCACCAGTGATGGCTGTACCTCGGCTGGTTCTGCAACACAGGGCTGCTCACCTTCGGTTGCCTCACCACTTCAACACTGCACATCACACAGCAGGGGATGTATTTGAACTATTTCAAAACCAGAACCACTGAGTTATGAAACTGAGACAAGAAAATAATTTAATAACCTGCCTGATTTTTCTGGTGAATGTAAACACTTAAGGAACTGTGTCCTGGGGTGTATCAGGATATTGCCAGACAGTCAAAGGAGGTGATTGTCTTTCTCCACTGTGTGCTGGTACAGCCTCACCTCAAGTGCTGTGTGCAATTTTGGGTGCCACAACATAAGAAAGGAATTAAGCTCTCAGAGAGCATTCAAACGAGGGCCACGAGGATGGTGAAGGGTCTGGAGGGGAAGCTGTATGAGGAGCAGCTGATGTCACTTGGTCTGTTCAGCCTGGAGAAGAGAAGACTGAGGGGAGACCTCATAGCAGTCTGCAGCTTCCTCATGAGGGGAAGTGGAGGGGCAGGCACTGATATCTTTTCTCTGGTGACCAGCAACAGAACCCAAGGGAATGGCATGAAGTTGTGTAAGGGAAGGTTTAGGTTTATATGAGGAAAAGGTTCTTCATGCAGAGAGCAGTTGGGCATTGGAACAAGCTTCCCAGGGAAGTGGTCACAGCACCAAGAGTGAGAGAGATCAAGAAGTGTTTAGGAAGTGCTCTCAGGCACGTGGTGTGACTCTTGGGGTTGTCCTGTGCAGAGCCAGGGATTGGACTTGATGATCCTTGTGAGTCCCTTCCAACTCAGGATACTCTATGTTTCTATGACCCCCACAGTTTGTAGGCGTGGTGTAACATGAAACAGGTGAAGTTACAACTACATCGTACTGTTGGTCCAGGCGCAATTTCCTATGAGCTGACTTGCATGGCATGTATAGCGTGGTCTGAGCCCAAGCAGCTCTTCAGCCTTCCCTGAACAGGGGCAATAAAGAGGCAAACAACTCAAACCCCTTGTCTCCGTGAACTCAAGCCTCATCTCAATCCTAGCCACCAAAGCCAGTATAGATGTAGCACTAGAGACCACTCAGTTATGATTTCCCTCAAGCACAGATCTCTACTGAGCCATCACCAAAAATGTTCTAGATTTTCACATCAGTTTGTGCAGAGCCACAGGGCCTCTTCTGTTTTCTGGATTTGTGGCATGGGATGCCAGTAGGTGATGACAATGGCTCATTCTTGCAAGGTGCTTCAGATCCTAAACTCCCACCAAATTCAGAGCATGCTGAATGGCTTTTGTTGCCAGCAGGATGCAGCCTTTAATGCAAGGCTTGTCAATCACATGGTCTGAAGCTAAATAAAGGCTAAATGAAATTAAAAAGTGCTGAAAACCATTGTTTAACTGATGTCTGTAATCCAGTCTAATAAAATATCCAGTACACTTTCTCTTGGAAATATTATGCACTTTATATATATGCATCATGCAATGTACGTATGCAATTCATATCCTACATTTATTATATGTTTGTTTCTTCATGTACATACACACATCCAAAAATTCCAGAAGTTAGAAAAAAATTTTCTGCTTCATAGTACTATGAATGTCCCAAAGATTGCAGCAACAACAGAAAGGTAAATATAGAATGTGCCTAAATAAAACACAAACATCAGTAGAACAAGTACCAGCAAACTCAGCATGTTTGTAAGTGCCTTCAAAATGGAACTAAATACATGAGAAAAATAAACTGCTTCCCCTAAATGTCATCACACCATGATGCATAGTGCTGTGCAAGTCATGGAAGACAAAATCTAAACAAATATTCTAAACTTTGTAAGACATTTTAAGAATACCTATGCAAAAAAAAAAAAGACATTGAACAACTGTAGACTCTTCATTGGCCACCTATGAATTGGTTGTATCTGCTACCCAGATAGTATACAATTTCTTCCTGAAAATACTACTTTCCTTCTTGATGCATGCTGTTTCAGGCTTAGTTTCCTTATGAGAGTGTTATATTTTGTTCTTTGAAAAAAAAGCTTGGTGTCTTTAACCCTCCATAGGTGCTTCAGCAAGATTCTTCTTGTGCCACAACATGAAAGCTTAGAATATGTGGCCAGGAACTTGCAATAATTTGAAGAAGACTTGTGGGATTTAGACAGAGAATACCTGGCATTATCACTAACTAATGGCAAGAAGATTTGGAAGCCCTGTTTCTGTGGCTAAGGGGATCTAAAGGAATTCCTAACTACACAGATTTCCAGTTTCCAGCACCAATGAAAGAGATATTTCTGAGTGGAAATTATTCCATACTTGTAATGTACTATTTTCTGGTGCTGTCCTCTGAGGCATCTGGTACTAGATCACAGCATGGAACTGCACTATGTTGACCTTGGTTTCTGTCCAACCTGTCAGCTCTTAGGTTCTGGCAGCTCTTTGTTCCCCTCCTAGCCCTGTATAACTGCTGCTTTCAGCTGTACTGTGTGGGAGAGAGTATTTCTTTCTGAAAAATTGGCCAGCTCTTCTCTCTGAATCTGTTGCAATGTCAGCATCCCTTCCAGTAGGGTAAGGAAATTATATGAATGTAACAGCTAGTGATGCCTCAAGATCAAGTGCTACAAAATATATATTTCTAGAAATATATTACTTTCAAGTGCAGAACATTTAGGCGTATCTTAATTGTTTTCCCTTACGTGAAATGCATGGTTCTGAGACTAGGATTCTTTTTTTCCTAATTGATGCTCTCTCACATGTCTTGTATGATCTTGTGCTGCTGCCAACCATGAAAGCAGTCATTGGCAAAACTGCACAGACTGTTTAGTTTCATTTCCTTTTGTTGCTGAGACATAGTGTAGTGGTTTGAACCTTGTTTTCCCCCAGAGGCTAAGAAATTGGTAACCCCCGAGGGGTGGAGACCCCTGGAAGTTTTGTCCAATGGGCACTCCTGCAGAAATGTAAACATACCACAAGCAAATGGAAGAGAAGAGTTGTAGTTTTGGGTTAGTAGGTGAGGTGGTCATGTTGTAGGAGCCACGAGAAAAGGGGCTCTGAGCCCCTCGAGGCCTCTGCCCCCCCCCCCCCCCCCCCCCCCGGGGGGGGGCCAGAGGTGGGGGAAGGGGGAACAGGGCGGAGTTTTTGTTGGTGGGGGCTGGGGGGGGGTTTTCCACTGTGAGTGAGCAGAGACAGAGCAGAAATGGCGGCTAGCAGCAGAGTTACAGAGTTCTGGGGGTAAGAACTGATACCAGATCCCCCAAAACTCCTTTGAGACCTCCAGGAAAGGAGGGACATGGACTCCTATTTTGGGGAGCAGTTTTGGACATGCAGCACCAGAGAGAGAGAGAGAGAGAAGAGCTGAGAAGCTCAGAGCGTCCTGGGAAGCTGGACCGGGACAGAGAGGAATGCAGAGGGGGTGACCTTGGCTCCCCCCTCACACTGCTGCCAAGGTGGCAGCCTGAGGCAGGGCACAGAGGCCCTGCAAGGAGCTTGAATCTCCTGGAGATACCAGACTGTCACGAAGACCCCCTGTGCTTCGTGATATGACCGTGGTGATAGCGACCTTTGTCTGGGGTGAACGCAGCCCACGGAAGACCCCTTTGCCTGCGTCAAGGGGCCAAGAGGAACTTGGATTTCCCCTCGTGAGTGCTGGCAGAAAGCCAGCCATAGCTGCTGCATGCATGAGATGAGGAGACCTGCTGCCTTAGAAGAGATTCCTGCTTTGGGACTGGAAGGGGTCTGTCCTTCTTTCCCTCCTGGACTTTTATTTGGAGGGGAGAAGAGATCTGATCCATTGTAAATACTATATGTCATGGTAGAGATAGTTGTGATCGTGTGTATAATGTGTTATAGTATTTATTTGTACAGTCATTGTAATATATTCCCTTTCCCCCATTCTGAGTCTGGTTGTGTTTTGTCTGGAAAAACCCATCTCACATTGGGTTGAGATGTGGGAGGGGGGATGGAGCTAGGGAATTGGATTTTGGAGCTATCTCAAACCATGACACACAGTTTGATGTATATTTGTTTTGTTAAGTGCTTTAGGTTTGCTAGTAAAGCTGGTTTAGTTAAGGTTCTCTGTTTCAGTTTGCTTCCTAACTTTTTGCCTTTCAATTTTTAAGATCGTGCCCAGCTGATTTACTGTAAAGACATGAACAAACAGGTGTGCACATTCTGATAAAGAACAGACATTTATCCTATGGTAACAGCTATGCCTCAGATGGTTTGTCCACATGAATGCAAGACCAGAATGTTTTTAAGAGGATGCCCACCCCTGAACACTGGTTGTGTATCTAGAGGTCAGGTCGATGAGAGGCTGCCTAAACATGTGTCTTTTATTCTTGGCCAAAGCCACTTTTCAACTTAGACCTCCTTGTGAGGGCATCTTCTACTACACTGTTTGGATGGACTTTTTACCTGGCACTAAACTGGAAAACTGTTGGTTATATCAATGGTTATAGTGGTTACATATGTATGGCATATATGGTAATATTTTTAATAGATTAATATATATTAATCAAACTTTGTTTCATAGATAGTAGTGTATTAACTTCTTAATATATATATAGGTTCATGTTCCATCCATTTACAGAAAAGCACGAGCTACGGTACATGGTATCTCTCTTCAGCTCTCTCTAGGATGTGCTTTCTCTATTGACCTAGGCTGAGCCTGACTAGATATCTCAGGTAAGTCTTCTAAGTTAGATAACATGAAACTGGGGTTTTATCTGTGTAGATAGTATATAAGGATGCCCTGCCTTCAGATCTAACTCTCTTCGGCTCTTTTTATCAGAGACAGCCACTAAAAAGGTAGTGTCTGTGGAGAAAAGGTACAGAAATCACAATGCAAAGGGTTCAGTTGGGATGAACATTGTTTAAAATTGTGCTTAGCATCAATTTTAACATATTGTTTATTTCAATATCTCTTTTTTCTTAAATCATTTAATAACAGCATTTATGCATAAAAATGAAATTGTGTAATAGAAATATTGGCCTTAGAAACAATATGTAGCAGATTTCTGCAATCTATGAGCTTCTGTTTACACAAGAAAACTAATTTTTCTGCTATTGTATTTAAGAATGAAAGTTATAGAAGTGTCACAGTCTTGGTGGGGTTATTGATACTGAGATAGCTATTCTCAAATATCAAACATTGCACCTTTTTCTAAGATGAGTCTTGCAACACATGCTTGTACATTCCCCTCAACCTCAACACACCATACAAACCTCTTTCTCTGCCTGCTCTGATTTCCTACAGAATTGGCTTTTTTTTCCTCTTTTTTTGTTCTTCTTTCTCCGCAAAAAATGATTGAATCTTCCCAAACACCTTTAGCTTCCTATTATCAATTCACCATAGTAAATTATTCTTCACTTAACAGATTAAGTCATAAACTTGGAGGTATGTGAGATTTGTTGCTTCTCATTTTAAGGATGCATCCTAAACATTTGGAATAGAGTGTGAAATAAATTTAAATAGTATTTAGGTACTTAATTCTTTTTATCCTTACCTCTGTTACATAACTTTATTTTTTTTAAATGTCAACCAGCAAGTTTTTGCTTAATTTATTTGCTTCCATAGTGAAAAGCAATTTCAGGTCCTTTGAATGACTGTGTAGAGGTGACGTGCTTCAACATTTCTATGTATTCACGTTAAAAAAATAAAATAGAACTAGTGGTAATTCTAAAACTGCTTTGGTAGACAAGGAAAAGCAATTAAAAATTTTGATGCTCATTGCAGGGGTTTGGACTAGAAGACCTTTAAAGTTCCCTTCCAGCTCAGGATAGTCTGTTCTTTGATTCTATTATTCTATGATGCAAAGCCTTCAAGGTCAAATGATGAGTTGCCTACAGGAAGTTTTCATGATGAGAGAAAAGCAATTGGGTGGAAGTAAATATTAATTCTTTTTCTCCAGTTTCATTGTTGTCTTTAAAGTAGTCATACAATGGATGATTTCCCTTTCAACTACTTAGTAAGAAGCTATGAAAAGCATTTTGACATTCAATTGTTTGAGGAATCATTGACCACAAAAGGAAGTATGCATTTTTCCCTGAACCCTTTAATTGCTTTCTCAGTTGGGAAAAAAAAAAAATCTATTTTGGCAGTACCTCCAGTTTCCACTGTATTATTTTAGCTGTGGATGAATCTTAGAAAACAGTAGTTTTTAATTTTACTTTTTTTAATTTTCTGTCATGACCAACTATTTGAAGACATACAGATATCCAGAGATATCTGGTGTTCTACAACATTCTACAATTTTTTCTTTTTTCTGCACCACTCTGCTTTAGCTTTCCTAACCAGATCCCTGGCAATTCAGACAGTTTCTCTGTATTCCTCCCAGGCTACCTTTCCCTGCTTTCACCCTCTGTAAGCTACCTGTTTTTCTTTAAATTTGTCAAGGAGCTACTTGTTCATTCATGCAGGCCTCCTGGTGTTCTTCCCTGATTTTCTCTTTATAGGGACGCATTGCTCTTGAGCCTGGAGGAAACAATCCTTGAACATCATCCAGCTCTCTTGGTCCTGTTTTTCTTTCAGGGCTCTATCCCATGGCACTCTACCAAAGAGATCCTTGAAGACACCACAGTCTTCCCTCCTGAAGTCCAGGGTAGTGTTTACAAGCTGTCTTTCATCTGACAGTCCTCTTATCTTTACTGATTACTGCAAAATCATATTATCATTTATATCATAAGTTGCAAAGCATGTTTTTAGATTCAAGGAGGGATCTTTCCTTATGGATGGGATTTAATCACTGGAGTCTTTATCTCAGTCATAGACCATGCAAGAATATAATTCAAAGAATCAAGCATACAAGAAAAATATTTGGGCACAAAGTTAGATGATGATCATTTTGACAGCTATATCCTGCTGCATGTAGAGTGAATAAGACCCAAATATTGTGACCCACACTGCTTTTATTTATTCTCTGGTGATATACGTGAAGGATCTTCATTAGCTAACAAAATCAGAGTACTCAGATAATACTAGCTGTAATTTCTTTTCAGATTTTAGCTCCCTGAACATTCATCTCAATGTATCATTTTGTGTTTCACAGGCAGTAGGACATATACCCTTATACAGCCAGAGAAATTTAGGGTGCACTCTTTGTGCATACCTGTAAATCACAATCTTTGAGATCAAGTATGTACAATTTTATTTTAAACAGGATTGCTGGGAAGATGAAACAGCCGTCAGCAAACATAACTCAGAATTTCCTCCAGGGGAACTGCTTTCACTATTTCTCTCAAACATTCTCAGATCTTCATCTTTGTCTGACCAGGCTATTCAATTTTCACACTACAGATTTCCAGCAAAGTCTTAGTGAGTCCCTCGCATTGTTTATTTGTGAGTGTCTTCCCCTTGCCAGTCCCCAGGACTGTATTCAGTCCTGGCCAGTATGGTAAGGTCCAAGGGAAAATTCCTGTGTGTATTTATACCATGGGGGCTCAGAAGCTTTCCCTCTGCAATAGCTTTAGTGCTAAATGTGCTCGTTTTGTAAGCACAGAACATCTCATAACAGTTCATTATCCTTCTTTTTCAAAGATGCTAAATTTGCATGAAAATTTCCACAGAGCACTGGAGAGGGGTCTACCTGGGAACAATCAGGCAAATCCAGAAAATGCTAAAACGTTATTTTACTTTAAAAAATTTCTTCTGTACCTCAAATCCATCTTGCAATAGAACATATAATTCTCCTGTGTGGCAAGTATTCACTGGCTACAAGGAAACACCCCCATAAGTAATTTTGTTCTGAGTGCAATTTCCTTATCCATGTCATAGCATTCATGTATATTTAATAGTCATACCAGAAACACAAAACTATGTTTGTGACTCTTCCTGCAAATATGGAATTTAATGAAGTCTAAGGACAGCTCAAGGAGAAAAAAGAATTTTGGAGATTTTTCTTTAGTTTGTGTTATGACCCTGGGTCTCTCTGCTCTGAAAACAAGATTTAATCAATATATTATCAGGGCTGTGAAAAAGTTGAGTTAGCCCACCTTTTACTTACACAAAAGATGAAGTGATGACTCATAAAAAAGGAAGAAGTAATCACCCTCAGGGACACTTTACAAAATAAGGAACAGGTTTAAGCTAAGAAATATGTAGTCATCCAACAGCTCTGCACATGTTCTATACAGCTTTTACTAAACACTAGGCAAGGGGGAAGCAGCAGTCCCAGTTGACATTAAAAGAGTAATTCATAAAGTAGTTCTTCCTTGGGGACACTGATCACACAGAATCACAGCCATATGCCAGTGAGGAAAGATGCTCCATCATGGGACAGTTCACAGACCCCATATTAATCTCCTGTTTCAAGACATCAGTGTCTCTAGGGTAAATTTTGGCCCTGTCCACTTTGTATGTCTGGAGCACATGTTCCAGGAAATGTGCATGTGCCTAGTGTTTGAAAAGGCAGCCATCATTTTCTGGAGTTCTTGGGTTGGTAATGTGTTTCCTTGCTATTAATTTTTACTGATGAGTTCAATAGCTTAGTCTAGATTTTACCAAAGACAAACAGCAGTTGAAACAGAACAATGAAGAAAAATGACCTCACTGTGTTTCCTGGAAAAGGAGAGTCCTCATGAGTTTTTCAAGGAATTTATTGTCTCTATTTCTGTCATGATTTAGCCACTTTCTGGACCTTTTCACAGGACAGTACTGGATCTGTCTTGAGCTACTTAGGAGTAGAAGCTCAGAGACCCAACTGTTTGCTAAGCACTATTCCTGAAGGAAATCTTCAGTACCTGTGGACAAGAGGTGTCCCCACTCCAGCCAAATGGCTTAAAACACAGACTCAGGGCTTTGGTTGGTACAAAAAAAAACTATTATATATATGTTTTATGGTTTTATCCAAGCTTAAGAAAGGAAGAACATTGCAATGAAGTCCTACCAGAGCACAGAAGACAAGATCTGCCCAAGAGTACTGAGGGACCTGCCAGAAGAGTTCATCAAGATACTTTCCATCCTTTGCCAGCAGCCCTGGCTAACTGGGGAGGTCCCAGTGGACTGGGGGTTAGCAAATGTAACATCCATCTACAAGAAGGGTTGGAATGAGGATCTGGGGAACTACAGGCCTGTCAACCTGACCTTGGGGCTGGGGAAAGTCATGAAGCATACTTATGTACGCTTTGAATGCCATCATGCAATATGTAGAGCACAACCAAGGGATCAGGCCCAGCCAGCATGGGTTTGTGAAAGGCAGATCCTGCTTGACCAGCCTCATCTCATTCTATGACAAATTGACCTGCTTGACTGAATGAGGGAAAGGCTGGGGATTTTCTCTGCCTGGACTTTAGTAAAGCTTTTGACACCATTTCCTACAGTGTTCTCACAGAGCACATCCAGAGAAGAGCAATGGAGCTAGGGAAGGGTCTAGAGCACAAGCCAGATGAGGAGCAGCTGAGGGAACTGGGATTGTTTAGCCTGGAGAGAAAGAGCTCAGTGGAGACCTTATCATTCTCTACAACTACCTGAAAGGAGGTTGTAGCCAGGTGGGGATCAGTCTCTTCTCCCAAGTAACAAGTGACAGGACAAGAGGAAATGGCCTCAAGTTGCACCACGGGAGGTTTAGATTGGATAGCAGGAAAAATATCTTCACCAAAAGGGTGATCAGGCACTGGAACAGGCTGCCCAGGGAAGTGGTCGTCACCATCCCTAGAGGTATTTAAAAGATGTGTAGATGTGGCACTGAGGGAGATGGTTTAGTGGTGGATTTGGCAGTGCTGGGTTAACAGTTGGACTTGGTGATCTTAAAGGTCTTTTCCAACTTGAACAATTCTATGATTCTATGAAAACAGCAATAATAATTAGTTTCAGAGGGAATTGCAAATAGCAGTGACCTTTCCGCATTTAGAGTGCTGTCTTCACGCTTAGATTTAAGAGGACAAACAGAGCAAATTCAAGTGTCTAAGTCTGCACAAAATCCCAGCAGGATTTGGCACAGTCCCACGCAGCTGCCAGCTGGAGATGTCGCACTGCTGGCAGAAGGGAGGCAGATACTGTAATGGGACCCTGGGAAGGGTCTGCAGGACACAGCGACCACCGGAACACATGGCAACTTTGGGAGCTCACCATGAGCCAAAGTCATCCCAATATTTACAAAAACCTTTAACACACCTGTAACCCTAGCTGGGAATAAGGATGCAAAAATTCTTCATTTGAATGAAAGAAAGAAATGTCAGTAATGCAAATGGCCTGTAAAAATCTCAGAAACAAAGTAAATTGCTATTAACTATCATAATGAGTTACGAAATGTACAAAAGCATCAAGATTTTGAGTGAACACTGCACTTTGTCACAATTTATTACACTTGTTTAAAAATCTGGAGCTGAAATGAAATCACATTATTCGAATAGGGAAAAACCTCATCTCTTAAGCAGTACATGTACCACAGTAAAAGTGCTGGTTTAATTGGGGGAGACTGGAAGCTGGCTGAAAAATAAAACAATGTAAATGTTACAGGAGGATCCATATAAACTACTGCACAGATTTCCTTGTATCTAATGATTGCTGAGATGAACTCAAAGAGGCAGCACTCCATCTACATCTCAGTGGCCAGGTAATCCTCTTTATGCTGTAAAATGGGGACTGTCTTCTTCACTGGCATCGATGCCATGGCAGAGATTTCACAGTTGATTTTTCACAATCTGTTAGACACAATGCCTTGGAGTGCATACAGGCTCTTCCAGGGAAAGCATGGAGCTATATTTGTGCTATCCCAACATCCTGCTGTGATTTCTTTCTCACCTGTTACAGTTAGAGGAGAGTGAGAAAGAAAAATTGCTAATTTTTTTTTCCTTCGACAAGATCAATCTGCTTTTTTTTTTCACATTTGTTTTGGTGGGGTTTTTTTACGTACACACACCCACAAGCCAGCTGCTAAGAGACATGCCCTGTGCAGAAAGAACATGCTTCACACAGGCATACAGCAGCTGTAGTTCTGCAGGTTGTGAAAGAACAAATGCACAACTGGGTCATGAAGTGCAAGCCTGCAAATTTCCCGTTTCAAATAGACAGCCATCAAAATGTGCCCCTTAAGGATTCAAATGTGCTGAAGCCCACACAGGTGAACAAAAGGGAAATAATCCTTCCATTTTGATTGTCAGTTTTTACACCTCAAAGCCCACCAGCATGCTCTAATTGAAGCAACTATTCCTGGGCCACATAAAAACAGCAATTCTTCTGGTGAAACTGTGAAGATACCAGGTACAGAGAGCCTGCACTGCCACTTACATGCACTGGCAGGCACTGAAAGCAAGTCAATTGAAGAGGTCACTGACAGTGGTCTTGCCCCTTGGAGTGCAGTGGTAACATAGCTTGTCCCAAAAATATTTTGGACACTGGAATTACCATGTGTATTCAACCAATCCCTACATAAAAAATAAAAAGTAAAAAAATAAAATATTTTTTAAAAATTAAAAACAAATAAGAAGGGAGTATGATTGTCAGTCTAACCAACAACATAAATATTCATCACCCATCTCTTATCCTAGGATTGACCGAAGATACTTCTTACAGGACAGCTGCACAGGGACAGCAGAGTTTGCTTTTAGTATATAAGCAGTATATACTTGTCCAGTATTATACAGAAGGCCAGAGGCCACTGAGCAGCACCCACTTTGAATTAAGATGACATCTTGTCTCCTGCACCAGCTGCAAATGGAGTTGTTGTTTATCTATCCAGCATGTTTATCTACAGCTACCTTGAAGAAAAAAACAGTAGGTTTTGACATGCTGCTTGAGACAACCTGGCAGGGAGGATGAGCAGGGAGAGGAGGGATGCAAAGAGCACTGAAAGGGAGTTGAAGGCTCTGTCTGGACCTGCAGCTCACCTGAGGCCGTGGGAGAAATCTTTCCTTTTTGAGGTGACTGGGATCTTGAGCACCACTGTCGCAGCCCAGTAGTTGGTTTCAAGGAGGACTGAGTTTGACAGGGAGACATTTCCCCTCTTGTGTGGCTCTAATTCTGCTGCTGGCAATCCTTTTGGTGTCATGTTTAAGCAGGGGAAGTTTGGAGGCCAAAGGCAGCTTTGGATTACGTCATCCAGCAGCGTATGTTGGCTGTTGATACTGTCCGTTGCACATTCCTGTCCATTCATATTACCCACCTGGGGCAGCCAGGTTCATTTTAGTCACCCCAGGACTGTACACAAGCCTCTCAGGCTTTACCAGAACTGGTGGATCAGGGCACATATTCCTTAAAGCTCTCAAGATTTGGTGTGCATCCCGTTCAGTCCTGCCCTCTGAACCCCCATCCTTCTCTCAAGAACTCCCCACTTTTCTAAGCCACCCTCTCATGCCTCAAAGAGGACTCCACATTCTCCTTACACAACTCTTCTGTTTTCCTTTTTACAAATCATGTAGTCATTAGCTGGGGTTGATATAAGTGGTATCCTTGCAGAGCAGTGTAGAAGTTACTTCACTGAAATGCCACAGCACCTGCCCCAGTCTGGACATAGCAACTCCAAAGTTTCTTCCTATTTTTATGACACCTGGAAATGGTAAGTTCTTCTCCATATTTCCTCCCATTCTCACTGCTACGCAGGAGTGTTTAACATCCCTCCTTCATAGCATTATCAAGCTCACTGCACACTGCCTGTCTGATGTAAGTCTGGTGACGGGGACTGGAGCTCAGCACATGCAAGGGGAGGCAGAGATCTGGGTTTGTTCAGCCTTAAGAGGCTCAACAGAGGAAACAGAGCCTGAATCATCTCAGGGGCAGATGGTGATGAAACAAGAGGCAATGGACTCAATGAAAGTCCTAATTAGGAAAAAAATCCTTCCTGTAGAAATTGAGAACTTGTCTGGACAAGGCCCAGGGCAACCTGATTCAGTTGGATCTATGTTGAGTGGAGGTTGAACTAGTTGACCCACTTCTGATTTAGCTATTCTGTGATTCTATGATTTCATCTACCACTTCAAAAACTGTATATTACCAGACTCCACTGGGTAAGAGCCTAATTAAGAGCAGCAGTAGAACCACCAATAGGAGATGTAGAGGTATTGCAATTGCATTTGCACTGCTGTCAGCACTGGAGCATATTCTATAGTAAATATGACAAAATAGCAATATAAAGTCCAATTTATGAGGTTGTGAGGAATCATGAACCATACGAATGGATTTTACTCATCAATGTGCTTCTTGATGTTTTACGCAGTGAGAAAAGTGTGAGCCTTTAGTAAAGGCTAAAGAAAACTTATCCCTGTCCTGTAACAGTTGTGTTCCTGTTGAGACATTTTCATCTATAATATTACATTTTGCATTCTCTAGGGCTGTGCTTGAGGTTCACCACAACATTACTGGTGTTGTTTAGAGTTTCAGGTTACTAAGAGAGCAACAGTTTTTGTAATTCATACTTTGCAATGCACTGCTTGCTTGTACTTTGGTTATTACTTTTCTATGGCTCATAATAAATTTTTAAACTGTATTGATAAGGGTCTTGTATGGTTAAAAAAGCCTTCAGGAGTTACATTGATAGCAAAAAATACTTAATAATATTAATAATGATATAAAGAAGCATTCTATGATTTGTTAATATAAAAAGCCTCCTAAATATTTTACTGAAAAAATCCACCACTGTGAGATTTTAATGAACGTAACATGAAAAGGCTCTGAACATAACAAACTGGAATCGATTTTCTGCATTAATAACCTCAGTTACCCCAACGCAGGATGATTTCTTTCTAGAAAGCTGTGCAGCGCTCAAGACGCAAGAAAGACATTTTTTACTCTGGTACAAGGAAGACCTCTGCAAGTGGAACAGGATGGGATCCAGGTGAGAAGTAGACAGTGGTAGAGCAGGTCTTGTCAGCCTAACAGGGAACAAGGGCATGAAAAAGGTACTTGTAACGTGTTGGGGAGCAGTGAGGGTGTCAGAGAGGCACACCTGCTCAGAGCAACATCTGACCCTGGGAAGAGGCAGCTGCTATTTGTGCATCTTTAGATGCAGTAATTATCATTTGCAACAGACACAAAAGTAAGCACAGTCATTTTTTTTTCCACAGAGCCCTGTTGGCAGTAGTCAGCTTGGGGAGACTGTGGCACAAGCCCTTGTTGCTCTGGTTCATCTGCCTGTGCTCCAGTACTACAGTTACTGCTGCAGACCTTTTGGAAGAGCTG
This sequence comes from Corapipo altera, assembly GCF_003945725.1. Classification (NCBI taxonomy): domain Eukaryota; kingdom Metazoa; phylum Chordata; class Aves; order Passeriformes; family Pipridae; genus Corapipo; species Corapipo altera. Next base: position 69,115,593 of record NW_020884872.1, read on the forward strand.
TAAATCCTGCTGTTGTACAACCACCTGCATCTAAGACCAAGGATGTAAGTTATCCACCAATGCCTATTTATGTTCTTCATTGCATGGGGTGGTGGTAGGAAAACAGCCAGAGAGATGTATCTCCTATTTTTAACCCATCCATAGGCCACTGAATTTTTTTATGCATGGTGCATTGCTTATATCCTTTCTGAATCACAGCTTGCCCTAGAAGCTGTTATTTCACTGTTTGATTTTTAAGAGAGGAAACAAAGTGAAGGCAGCAATGAGCAGAGAACTGCAGACTGTATATTATGTTAGAGAGAGAGAGGGAATTTCGGAAGAAGACATCTTAATATTGTAGTGAACATTTTTAAAAGGAAGACAATAATGCACATTAGCAGTAGAAATAAATTCCATTTACTTCCTCATAATTTCATTAGGAACTGGTATTTAGACAGGATAAATTCCTTGGGTAAATCCCTATAACACTTCCTTTTATTTGCTTGCATTACGTTTTATTGCTCCAGGTTTCTCATCTACAAACACAGGGTGCTCAGAAATCAAGAAAACTCGGAATAATGATTTAGCAGCATACTAATTTATATACATACAAATAGAATCATTCCATCACTTTAAATTATGAAAAAGAGGTTAGTGACTTATTTAATAGCTAATGCTACATGATAAGAAGAGCAGAAAAGTTTTTTACTTCTGACTTTGTCCCAAAGATTCCATCAAACAAAGGTATTTTCCTAATGATTAAAAAGCAAAATTAATGATCCATGTTATTGAGGCAATATAAGCTTCTCAACAGAGACTATTAATAGCTTCCCTGAGCCCAGTGCCTCACACAGCACTTGCCAAGCACCAACTGCCATGGGTCCCCTACTGCAAATCCATCACCCCCTCTTGGAAAAGAAACGCTGCCTCTCACAGCCCTGAACACAATCCTGCTAATAATGTGGAACTCAGAGATGGTGGCTGGGGTATGCAGGAAGCCTGTGGGGAAGTTTTGGGAGACCTGCAGAGTCCAGCAGGGTGAGGGGCTGGCACAGGCACACAGCCAACAGTCCTGGGAAAGCACCTGCTGCCCCACTCCTTGATGCAACAGGTTCCTTGCCACAGCTCCCAGCGAGACAAGACACGGTGTGTAGGGTGTTTGTGAGAGGTAGTGCTGCCTGGCGGAAAAAGCAAGAGCAGGATCCATTCTTGGCTCTGCCGATGGCTAACTGTTCACTTTTCTTTCACTAGACATTTATCACCAGCTAAATGTGGTTAATTTTGTGAAATCTTTTGAGATCCCTTGACAAAAGGGGCTTTATGAGAACTGGATACTCAGCAAGTTCAATCCCATTTAAAATCAAGCCCCCCTCACAGATTCCTCACATCATGGTGTGACTTGAATACTGATGTGCAGCCTCTCACATTGGTTTGTTCAATGGGTTGAATAAGTGAATAGGGACAGAACAAGGAAGTGCTTTACTCATTTTAGCAAATATGGTGACAAAGTACCATCCTCATGACAGCAGGAATGTGGTGGCCTTTTAATCTCACTGGCATTTCCTGCAATGCTGTCACCTTCTTTTACCTGCAGGCACTTAGCACAGTGAGGAAAAATATCACATGGAAGAAAAACACTCAGAACAATATTGAATCCATTCTTCTCATTGAATTGAGGACTACCTGATCTAGTTGAAGATGTCTCTGCTAATTGCGGGGGGTTGGACTAGATGACCTTTAAATGTCCCTTCCAACCCAAACTATTCTATGATTCTGTATAAGCAGATTATGACCTCTCCCCAGCACTGTTTACTGTAATAAAACAGAAGTTGAAGAGTTTCATTCTGATCCAGCACTTCCACCCATCTTTTTGACATGTTAGAAAATGGATACTAAAGCACAGTTCTGAATCCACTAGAAGTCCAGGGTGTTGCCACCATCAGAAAACCAAATAAAGGACACTTGCAGAAGGGTGCATCTTTTGGCTCCCTGTGAGTACAACCAACAAGGGACACTTTTGAAAGCACATTTTTGAAAAGAATTTTTTTTTCTTTAACAAAAAGAGAAAATACAATGTGAGAAGCAGCTGAGAAGATGAGCCTACCACTGTAAACCACTGTATTTCTGGCGAAATCCTATGACTTCTTATGCACTTTAAGATTTATTACACATTATATTTTTGAGTTCCACCTTATACTTGGCATTCCAAGACCTTTTTGTACAATAGACAGATTAAATGGCAAAACGTTTCTGAGTAAAAAGGGAAATACAATTCAATAATTACTAAACAATTGCTGTAATTTTAAGCTATAAAGAAAGAAATGGATAAATATTCAGCAGTTTTGGGAGAGAGAGCTAAAATTGGAAGCAAAACATATGCTTAAATTTTCCAGCATTAGCACTTCCATCCTTTCTACAATACACTAAAGACAGAAGGTTCTTAGTGAGACAGTACTGAAACAACACATCGCAGTTCTGCCATCCTCAAAATAAAATAATATAAAGTCATATCTGTTTTCCCTAACTACTGGGATGGAAATGACTATATTGTGAATGCAATCCAGGGACTGGTGAAGTGTCCTGCCTTCAAAATGTCACTTTGTTGAAAACTCAATGTTCTTTGGGTAAGTCTGTTGGGGGAACATACTCCATTTTTGGTAACATATGAAAACCTTCTTTTGTTTTCCAATTGAATAAAATGCGAGGACTGACATAAACAGTCTTTGAAGAACAAAACCTTAAACTCAAAAAAGTGGTGTTACCACTACTTGGGAAATTAATCTCACATTTTCAAACAGAGATATATCACTTCCTCTGTATGGGATGATTAAATGAGAAAATTATTTTAGAATCAGTTCCCCAAGTCCATTAACACTTTCAAGGTATGTTGCAAATGTAATTGTCTACAATAGCAAGACTATTTAAGTCATGCAACTGCATAATTAAGGTCTCTTCTGGTTCATCATTAGTAGAAAATAAATAAGATTAAAACATTACTTGATTTTTATCCACTTTTTCTACTTTGACACCTGACATTTTTTGGTAACCTTTAATAGGACAGATAATAAAAAGGAAATGTTTTGTTCCCCTCTTCAGTAATAGCCATTGCTAATTTCCATTACAAGTGGTTTTCCTCAGGCTTTGGAAAAAAAGAATTGCATTGATAATAAGTAATTTATTTCTGGGAACAGTAAAACCTTGACTTTACAGTTTATAATAAACAAGCGAATATTTTCCTTTAGCAAGAAAAGAATTGAAACATCAAAACGACCTCACAGTGGAAACCTGACAATTACCACTGATGAAAAGTGGAGGCTTTTTCTATAAAAGAGTAGGAGCAAATTCTCCAGACATGGGAAAAATGCTGAAGCTGTTTACAGGCACTTGTGTACATAGTGAATGAATAAAAGACATATTGACATTGAATATGAATCCAAAACCAGAAAATTAAGGCAAGCATCTTGAAAGCAAGTCCGCAGTGGCCAGCTGATGTCCGAGATCACTTTGCCACCTAGAAGGTAAGTAGGAAAAGGTAGATCTTCTGTTAAAGCATTGTGCAGCAGGAAAACTGTGATATTGTTGCTATCATGAAAACTTGGTGGGATGACTTGTATAGCTGGAGTGTTGCAATGGATAGCTACAAACTCTTCAGGAGGAATAGGCAAGGAAGAACAGGTGGCCCTGTAGATTAAGGAGTGTCTCAACTATCTAGAGCTTGGTGATGGTGACAACAATGTTGGATGTTTATGGGTCATAATCAGGTGGAAGGCCAACAAAGTATATATCCTGGTGGGAGTCTGTTATAGGCCCCTCAAACAGGATGAAGAGGTAGATGAAATATTCTGTAAGCAGCTGGGAGTAGTCTCAAGATCACTAGCCCTTGTTCAAAAAAAAGTTTATGACCTTTGGAAGAAGGGGAGGGCAACTCAGAAGGACTACGAGGATGTTGTGAGGTTATGCAGGGAGAAAATTAGAAGGGCCAAAGCCCAGCTAGAGCTTAATGTGGTTGCTGCTATACAAGACAATAAAAATGTTTCTATAAAAACAGTAGCAACAACAGGAGGGCTAAGAAGAATATCCATCCTTTATCAAATACAGGGGGAAATATAGTGATAAAGGATGAGGAAAAGGTACTTCTTGCCTTCTTTGCGCCAGTCTTTAAAAGTATGACTGGTTATTCTCTGGGTACCCAGCCCCCTGAGCTGGAAGACAGAGACAAGGAACAGAATGAAGACCACATAATCCAAGGAGAAATGTCAGCAAACTGCTACATTACTTAGGCACACACAAGTCTTTGGGGCCAGAGGGGATCCATGCAAGATGGGGAAGTCGGTGAAAGTGCTCACTGAGCCACTCTCCATCATTTACCAGCAGTTCTGGCTAACCAGGGAGGTCACAGTTGACTGGAAGTAAGAAAACCTGATGCCCACCTACAAGAATGGCCAGAAGGGGATCCAGGGAACTACAGGCCTGTTAGTTTGACAGGTCCAGGGCAGTGATTGCCCTCAATGGCCTTGAGTTGTGCCAGGGGAGGTTTAGATTGGATATTAGGAAAAGTTTTTTCATCAAAAGAGTTGTCAAGCATTGGAACTGGCTTTCCAGGGAAGTGGTGGAATCACCATCCCTGGAAGTATTTAAAAGATGTGTAGATGTGGTACCTATGGACATGGTTTAGTGGTGGACTTGGCAGTGTTAGGTTACTGGTTGTATTCAATGATCTTAAAGGTCTTTTCAAATCTAAATGATTATGTGATTTTATTTTATAATTCATGGCAATGTTAGCTTCACGGAAGTACCAATACATCTCATGCCCATACACAGCTGCTTAGGTTTATGTTGCTACAAATATCGGATATGGTCTTAGTATAGTGAAGGATAAGGCACAGAAAGAATACACATATCCACTTTACTAAGCTTGTGTTATGACTACTCAGCCACATCCCATGTCTTCCTTATCTTAAACAAAAAATATATTGGAGCAATTATGCAGTTTGCTCCTTGAAGAGTGAAGTACAACAAAACAGAGCCAAAGTAGAATATTCAGTTTTAACTGGGGAGAAGATTGTTAAAAATGCTCGGTTTTCAGCTTCTCATCTGGAAGTTCTGAAACATACGTATTTTCTCTCAATTTCAACATCTGGAGGAAGCCAGGAAAGACCTCTGACTTTGGTGTCTACTACAGCAAGATGACTTCCAAAATAAAATATACATTAAACTAGGTTCACAATGCCTTTTGCCTCCAACAATAGATTGTTAATAGATTTTTCTGAAAAATCCCCACCGAGGCCAAGCCCAACAATTGTCTGCTTTGGCACCTCTTCATTACTACATGTTCATGAGCTGCAAAGAGACACATTTTACTTCTGGACAACCTGAATAAACACCTCAATGGTGTTACATAACAGAGACAGTAAAAAAGACTCCCTTAAAATTTCCTCCGCGTGTTTATTTCACATCTCGAGTACCAGCAGGGCAGATACCTGGGTAGAGAGAGCACTGGAGAACTTAATATATAAATCTTCCCATTTTAACTACCACTGCTGCTATAGAAGTTGCTGGGGACATTAAATCAAGAACAGGAGTCATTTCACAGGGTAGTGTAGGAGACTGTTTCCTGATGCAGTGGAGATGTTAAGGCAGGCAGCCTGGATGGGATTCATACTCCTGGGAAATCAAAGCAGTGTTTTTGATGGGTAGATCTATAATCAGACCTATGTTTTCCTCCACACATCCCAGACACAGGTAACCCTCTCTGCCTTCTGTCTCTCATCATCTGAGTTGACTAACATAGATACAGAGACACCCACTGTCCACCCCCCTATTCCCAGTCTCTCCTGGTACCACATGCCAGAGCATGCATGGTGAGAAGGGAGCAATTACATCCTACTTGATTTGAAGGTATTTCACTTGGTTGGCTTTTCTTAATATTTGAAGGAAGAGGTGGCACCATTTCTCATGTCACTTTCTGATGTGTATGGTCTATTCTCTGGTAGGTGGTATGTGGGAAAATAAAGAAAAGCCCAGGTGATGTGCAGCCAGCACAGGAATACCAAGATATGATGCCACACTGGAGTATATGCAATATCGAGAGCAGTAATCTAAGCTGTGGACAAGCTGTACCCAGTTTCCCTGGACAACCATTGTCTGCTCTATACACCTCAGAACCTGTTATGCCAGGCAACAGAAGAAGGATAACCATCACCTTTATTGCTAGAATTGTACTGTAGAAAAATGTCATTAATAAGAGCATGAGTCTCACCTGTCCATCCCTCCCTACTGCCTTTCTGTGACTCCTCCATGCCTATTGAAGTTCTGTGTGCACGCATATGGGAGTCAATATGGGAACAAAGCTCATTTTAAACAAAGAGAAAAATATTGTGTATCAGAACCTTGGAAGGCTACACATGAAAAACTGAAGATGCAACTTAAACTTACGTTTGCTAATGGCTTCACCACTATCTTTTTTCTTAGTCCCAGCCTATATGCTGTTTATGCATGATGTTCTATAGTGACATCTGGTTTTAATACAGGGCTTTGTACCTCTAAAATTCCTGCTGGTATTGCTAACCTTCTCTTCAAATGGGGAGATTGAAACCTATCTCTGTCCCAGTTATCTGCTTCATTCCTTTCTTGGATGTTCCCATTCTGCTGCACAGTTTAGCTGCTGCAGGGTGGACAGCAAATATTTCAGCCCCACAGCCGCCTGGACATCTTTGCACTTTCTAAGACAGCTCCTGGTATACATAATTTCATTTTACAGCTTGACAGTTTAAATCAGTGCCAATTATCTCAGCACCTGTGAACTAAGGCTGTTGAGCAATTACGAGGCAAGTAGCAGTAGGGATAATCAGAAGGGATAGGATGGGCTGCCAGGGACAGAATCTGCTACAGACATCTCTGCTTAGAATCCCTATAGGATACCTGTGAAGGAGGAGTCATGAGGAGCATTGGTCAATGGAGAGCACCAAATGCTTCGCTCAGGTACCTCAGGTACCTGATTGCCAGGTACCTCACAGGTAGCCACATCAGTGCATGTAGCAGTCCAGACCTGGCCATCAGTCTTTCCACCAAGGCTATGACATTGAAAGACTTCCAGTGAAAGCAATAAGACAGACATAGACTCTTGTAATAAGGACTAGTTCAAAAGGAGGCTAATGTGCTCAAGTCTGCTTTCAGTGTATTAGGAATAGCAATAAGTGGAGAGTCACTGTGCTTTAACTATGAGAAAAGCCCAGTAAGCTCTTCTCTCTTTAAACATATCCTCCTACACCATGAACAGCTTTACTTTAACAGAAAGCATGTTAGGTCCTCAATGGAAACAAAGCAGAGCTTGGACTGTGGGAATACAGCTGATAAGCAATCTAACCAACATCCTGTCTATTCCTGCACTGTAGCTGTGAATAATTACTCCTCCACGTAACCCTGGCCTTTCTGTCACTGCTCTTCCACAGCTGTATACTCTTGTAACTGCAAATGGGCCCAAACCAAACCCCCAGAGCTAAAATTGTTCTCATATTTAAGGAAATCTGGCAGGAAATCCAAACAGGTGTCTGCCCTCCCTTGCTACAACTGGATGATGTGGAGCCCTAAATATAAACAACCAAAACTTTCACAGCTATGTTCCTGTTTCAGATTCTGTGGCTCAAGCCAGTCTGTAGTCATTTTCTTACGCTGATCCCTACTGACAGAGGCAACTTTTAAAAACCAATTCATAAAGCAAACAATTTTACCAGACTTTAAGAAATATTTTCAAAGTGTTGATGTTAATTGAGCCATTTACTGCATTCACTGACTACTCTGTCTACTTTTCCTGGATGTCGAGTTAGTGCTGCTTCATAGGAGGAAATTTTATTACACAACTGAATGAAAGAAACCTGAACACAGTGTTTGGGGTAAAAGAATTAATCACTGCTCTCTTGGTACATTTCCATTTTAACAAAAGAAATGAGCATTACCCAACTTTACCTCATTGTCTGTGAGGGTACCCAGAGATTTATTTCTTAAGGATCCTGGTCTATTTAAACTCCCCAGACTAGGAAATGCAAAAATTTTAAAACCCCAAATTTAATAGAAAGGCTAAAGACTGCTGATCATACTTCAGAAATACACAAAAAGCTGTTTGCTTTGGAGAGTAAATTTGCAGCACTACAATACTAAGACATAGTAAATTTATATCCCTGAGAATGTAAAACCTAATATGTCACTGGGATATTGCATTTCTAATAAATATATGATTGCAATATTGGATTATAACTAATAGTAATTATTAAAAATATTAATAATATTACATTATAAAGATTGAAATATCTAATATTGAAGAAGTCAATATTAATAAAAATGAGAGTCTAGCACTGAACCTCATGTGGCATTACAAGGTAGCTGGGAGATACATTCACTCTGCAGAGTTCTACCCATAAGAAATATTATTCCAGGTCTTAGAAATTACTATCTCAAGACAATGGTTTTCCATTTTTTCTAGATACGTGTGACTGAAAATTTTCCATGGAGACTGAGGATTCCAATACAGTGCTGTTCAGCCTAGTGATAGCAACTTTGATTTTCCTCAATATCAGTCATAGAGCCATTAGAAAGCATTGGTAGAATCTAGCAGTCTAAACACAGATTGAACCCCCCTTTTTCTGGACTGTAAATATCAAAGTAGGAATATCTCTTGCCAAGGTAGGAAGGCAACTGCCTTTGAAAAACAGTCTTGAGGCTGAAGAGCAGGAACTTTCTGGGAATGAGACACACTGCTTTCTGACTGCAGGCAGGCCATTTAACTTCCCTGTTATCACATGTCTGTCCAAGGTCAGCAAGTAGCGTACCTGCCAAAGCCAGCAGCTATCAATACAGGAGATTTACATAGAAAAGGAAAAGCACTTGTACTTGGATAGGGCCATGATATTTTACCTTCACCTAGAATTTCTGGTCTATGTTTCTCTCTCTTGCTGCTGGAAATGTGGAATAGCTCATACATAAAAGCACCAAAAGTAGATTCCCATGGGCTCACGCTCCCAGAACAAGGAAAAACGGAAGCACTGCACACACCAAATGGAAATCATTGCATTTGCTCCCTCACAACTCCCATAGTTGCCCCTGTTTCATCAGAGAAAATGCATTTATTATGGATCACTACCACCAGCTAACTGAAATTTATTTTAAATATTGAATGTTAATCTCAGGAATGTCTCAGTCTGTTCAAGTGCTGAGAATCAACTTACACAGAATCATAGAAATGTTTAAGGTTGGAGAAGACCTTTAAGATCATTGAGTCCAACTATTAACCCAGCACTGCGAAGTCCACCACTAAACCATGTCCCTCAGAGCCACATCTGCACAGTTTTTAAATACCTCCAGAGATGATGACTCCACCACTTCCCTGGACAGCCTGTTCCAGTGCTTGACAACCCCTCTGGTGAAGAGATTTTTCCCAATATCCAATCAAAAACCTCTGCTGCGCAATTTGAGGCAGTTTCCTATTGTCCTATCGCTTGTTACTTAGGAGAAGAGATTGACTCCCGCCTGGCTACAACCTCCTTTCGGGTAGTTGTAGAGAGTGATAAGGTCCCCCCTGAGCCTCCTTTTCTCCAAGTTAAACAACTCCAGTTCCCTCAGCCACTCCTAAGACTTGTGCTCTAAACCCTTTACCAACACGACACTGCCCCTGTTCCATGTGCAAACTGGAAACTAGGCACATAATTTTCTACTGTTGATATAGCTATTAAAACAATAAACCCCTCCTTTTTCCCCCTAAAAAGCTAAAAAGCTCTATAAGTACTACAGCTTTGGTCTCACAGCAATTTTTCGTGTTTTTAACTCTTACAGCAAAAGGCACGTGAATAATATGTTTGTATTACAGGTTCTGTTTTCAATGTAATTTACAAGAATCAATTCATACACGCACTAGTGCCGCAAGACAGGAAACTACCTGTTTCATCCCGTCACTGACATCCAAAAAAATCAGTATTAGCCAGGTGGTAACTAATCCATACGCATCAGGGGGGGTTGTGTTACTCTAATGAAACTGATTTTAATAGTTTATTTAAGCGTCTCTAATTTCTCCCTGTAGAAAAGGCATATAGCTCTCTATATCTGTCTGTATCAGGTCACCCAGTATCATCATGGCCTGGCTTCGCAAATGAAGATTAGGGAAAGGTCTCTACCCACGTTTGCTACAAGCGCGCTGGTGACTAAAAAGGTCAATACGAGACAGGCATGTCCGGTTGCAAAAGGCACAGCAGAAAGACTCCTTAGGTGGTAAATTCTACAGGGCACGATTCCTTCTGCATTGTCTTTTCTCCTCAAGAGTGATCCTGTGTGTATTTTCAAAGGCATCAGCAGTGTTATAGATGGTGTGTCTCCAGACCTCTCGATTGGAGGCCAGAGTAGACCAGTTATGGTGATCAATATGGCCAAGGCTGAGATGTTGTTTCAGGGAGTCCTTGTATCTTCTCTTCAGGGCTCCTCTCATGCGCCTGCCGGCGGCAAGTTCACCATAAAGCAAGACCTTAGGGAGGCAGTGGTCCTTCATCCTTGAGATGTGCCCTGCCCAGCACAGCTGTGTTCTCAGCAACATGGCCTCAATACTTGTGACTGCTGCTTGTTCTAGAACAGATGTATTGGTCACATAATCTGACCAGTGGATGTTTAGGATTGTACGAAGGCAGCGTTGATGGAAGCGTTCTAGGAGTCGCAGGTGGTGGTGGTAGATGACCCACTATTCAGATCCATATAAGAGAGTAGACAACACCATGGCTCTGTAAACACTGATCTTTGAACTTTTCTTCAAGTGTTCATTTTGACAAACTCTTTATGAAGCTTTCTGAAGGCACTGTATGCCTTTGCTAACCTGTTGTCTATCTCTCCATCAATCTTACCATCCGAGGAGATGAGGCTGCCTAGGTAATTAAACTGCTGGACTGATTTGAGCACTGATTGGCCAATGGTGATACGGGGATGATGGAAGACTTCCTGAGGTGCTGGTTGATAGAGAACTTCTGTCTTCTTTAAGCTGACTTCCAGCCCAAAGAGCTCAGCAGCGTCTGCAAAGCAGGATGTTAAACGCTGCAGAGCTGCTTCTGTGTGGGCCACAAGGGCAGTGTCATCAGCATAAAGCAGCTCCCGAACAAGATGGTTTAAGGTCTTAGTGTGGGCCATCACTAACACTATCTTTCAGCAGAACAATAGTCTGAAGACAACATAGATGCATCCCAGATCCAAACACTGGCACCTCATCGATTATGTCTTGGTGGACCCATGTGATGGAAAAGCTGTAGAGAATTCATTAAGAGTTATTTGATAATTAATAAAGCTAAGGAATAAAAAGGTCGTGAAATGAAAGAAAACAGAACTGTTTACACTACACAGGACAATCAATTTCTGGAGATGCAAATGCTCCATCCTAAACAGGTCCACTGGGAGCTTGGCAGCTTTGTGCTCTGTGGGGCCAAGTCACTCTTCTCTAATCTCTGTCAAACGTCTTCCTAGTTTCTTGCACAGAAGCCATGGGGAAGTCCCCAGACATTCCATATATGCCCATATATGCAATGTTGAAGTCCACTTGTGAGGGCATTTTTCCAGCAGTCTTGCTAGCTGTTTTCCTTGACATCTGTGCAGTAAGGCTTTGGCAGTAATTAGCAGGGCTGCTTTGCAGTTTCGTCTGGTATAAAACTTTTGTTATGACCTTCATTTGCAATAATCTAAGCATTCAATAAAAAATAATGTTAATGAAAACCTGTTTATGAGGGATTAACATAGCAACAAATATGAAAATATTGTGCAGTTTTAAAAAAATTACTAAATATTTTTCTCATGACTCCCCTATTTAGAATATTTATTCTAAATTATTAAAACTGACCTTGCCAACAAATCTAACTCTTAAATTTAAGCTGCACTACTAAATGTAATAGCAACATTATTTACAGAATGCTGGAAGTTGCATGCCTCATATAACACATTGGTAATACTCTTCATCCCTGTTGTTCTACTGCTATGCTCACTTAGCACATGAAATTTGGGGACCTTTGTACCAGAAGCATTAGGGCTTTTGGTCCTTCCTTCTTTCTCCAGACCCTTTTTGGGCAATTCCCTGGCCAGAGAGGAGGCACAAAGACAATCAGCTATTAGGACCAGAGTCACTGGCAGAGCAGTGTCATCTAGGGACAAGGTTCATTCTGCAGGATATTGATGAGCCGCTTTACTGTGTACTACAGAAAGGTTCTGTACCTTGACATACCCCGGAGGGAATAGGCTCTTTGGGCTTGTTTTTAGGGTTCTTACTAAATCTAAGATCTATTACCTGGCAATTCACAGTTGTGGAGGACTAAAGTTCTAAAGATTCATGGGAACATTTCAATTCTGTGCTGTGCAAATGTAAACTTTACTTCTCATCCTTTACTAGCTATCATCCTATTAACAAAAGTGTCCATTTAGATGCCATTTGTGCTGAGCCTTTTAAACATCTGTCTTTGTGATTTTCAAGCTTTGGTATGGTCCATGTTTGAACACTGACTAATCCCATTCATATGTAAGTTAACTCATTTTTGTTTTTATGATCAAAGGTTAGATCACGTGGTGAGGTGATAGGAAGAATTGGAGACATAGGACACTCTTTTATTTGAAAGGAGACTGACTGGCATAGGATGTTTATCTTAGGAAAGGATAAACCAGACATGATAAACAGATATGACCCAGTCAAGCACCTGCAGTGCTTCCTTCAGTGAAGTTCAGCAGTCTCAGCTGCTGTGTCAGGGAAACTTCTTTAAGCCTTTTCTAGTCTTTCGGGATGGATGGTCAGATAATTTAGTTATAACAGCATTTGTAAATACTGCTAACCTCAATGCAAGTAGTGGTGATTTCAACCCTTTGATTACCTCCCAGTAGTGTCAATCAAAGGGAAGGAAATTAAAGGGCAGAAAAAGTAAAGCAGCTCTTCCCAGGGCAGGCATACTTCAGTAATACATACTTAAAAACATCCTTAACACAGTACCAGAGAATAAGAGATATAGCCAGGCCAAACAGCCTGGGGGGACGTTTGTTACCACTGTCTATTCTGCAAGCATATTCAAAGTCAACTTAAGACAGCAAAATTTCATCTGCCCTCCATCTAGCCCTGCACCACAAAACACCAGAAAGGTTGAAGGTTCTGACACCTTTTGATGGAAATTCAAAACTCTGCAACTATCCTGTTTACATTAATCATAAAATTCACACAGATTGAATGCTAACAGAATGGTTGGCCATGTTTTATACATACCTTGCATTTTAATCAAATGATCACTTGCCTATACATTTTCTGCTACTTCCAGTGTCTTGATTTATATCCCTAGAAACACTCTGCCTGCCCTAGATCAGAATAACACCAAAAAACCCAAGTTTTTGTGTACAGTAATTTTGCTTTTTTTAGGCTTGCTAATGTAAACAATGGAAGTAAACCAATCACTCCAAAATGCTTTGTTGCCTTGTTGCACATATTTTGAGAGCTGGAAAGACAAAGGATGAAAGTAAGAGTTCTGAGAGCCCCAAACCAGGGAATACAATGTTAAAATGCCTGATATTGCGCATGCCACAGGGTCTCTACCCAGTTGTGCATTTCAGCTTTGTACAGCTTTTGCACCTTCAGCTGTCCCACTTACTTCTACCACTTTTCAACAAAACTGTCCTCTACCATCACTTTCATCCAGGGCAGATATTCACACTACCAGCTTCTGTCCCTCTATTTACAACAGGTACTGTAGCATGATTTAGGGATTTTGTCGGGGGAGCATACTGGCTCTAGACTCATGACACTCAAGAGGGCTGGTATTAGTCTGGCTGACAAATCTGAAACGGAGCGCAAACCTCCCAGAGGAGATGCCAACGGAAGGCATGTGCTATCAGTGAAACCATGTAGGATACAGGCCTTCATCCAAGATCATCATCCCAAAATTGAAATGCCAGTTTTACAGTCAGTAAGTTGGTGAGCAGTATTTTATTACATGGCATTCAGCAGAAAATATTAGCTACTAATATACAAGTATATGGAGAGGTTTTCTTTCCGACTTTGACTTGAATGTACCTATGACAGTGACTGAAACTGTGTTTTCTGACTGACCTGGAATTTAACATCAGACTAAACTCTGATCTGCTCTGCCAGATGTGTCAGGGTAACATATGGCTCTGCATTGTGCAGGCTAACACTAGCAAAAAGAGAAGGCAGACTAGAACATTACAAAGCCAAGGTCCTAAAGCAAATACTTCTTTAAGCCTTTTATTGGGTTTGAGTCAGTATGTAACTCTGTCCTGGAGTTAACTATTAAAAAGGCAACCATTTTAGACACTGCCCTGAAATACGAGATTATAAAATGCAAAACAGGTTAACTTTGCCATCTGGAGTGGTGGAAGCTGAATACACAGTCAGTTGCTACATTTAAAATGACAGCCCAATCCACGTGAGGAATTACCAGGAGAACAAAGCGGACAAATACTCTTTTGATCACTTCCTTAAATTTCCAAGCTCTGTGTACCCATGTTTGCCTACTATCAGGTAAGTGCTGGGTGTTTCATGTGACGGTTAAAAGGCCAGTGCTATTTTTAGCCGTGTACACATTGCAAGGTAGCAGAAATGTAGGGCAATTCACACTGGCACGGCACACGCAATTCTTGCCTGAAAGCACACAGCCCTCCAAGTGCTGCTTGAAGAGAGAGGGCCACTGTCCTGGATGAAAGCTGGTTTATAATATCTCTGTGTCAAAATCTAGTCCAAATATATATGCCCTCAAACACAAGGGGCCAAGTGAAGTAGATTTTTTTGTCTGGGGCTCTGTTTAAGCCAACAAAGGGGTGAAACAGGGCTACCGCGTGATCCTCACAAGCAGCCTCCCTGTCTTTCCAACCAGAAACATTTAGTTCTGACCAATGTTTTAAACTGCACATTGGCTCTGGTTTCAGGTTCACACAGAACGCAGAGGGCCTCTCAGAGGACACCAAGCTGGGCAGATCAATGCCAACCTCAGCCTCTTCACCAGCAGCCCAGCAGCCAGGGTGAGGATTCAAGGACACGGGCTCACTAAGGGCAATTTAACAGAGCCCCAAGCAATCGCTAGGACATTTTGGACAACAGGTTAACTAAAGGCACTCAATTTGTTGACAGACCATAATAGAGACTCTTTGTACACTTTTCCTTCCATAAGGACATTATTGGGCACCAGTGTCATCTCCTAACACCTGTGTCCTTCTGATAAGTTCCTCTGGTACTTAGACAGGGAGGTTGTTCCGAGCTGCAGTGGAGCTGTCGTTCTACATGGAGTGGCACGAAGAAGAGACAGCCATAATTTCTCTGGTGGCTTTAGGCAATGAAGTAGCTTTTGCTGCTGGGAGGAGAGAGAAAACACAGATATAACCACAAGCTGGTCCTTGGAGCTGCCAGATGAGTCTGATGTCAGTGGAGAAGATGGTCTAGAAGGAGGGAAGGCATAATAGCACCAGGAGAGGGAGCTAAGCCCTGCAAAGACAAAGCGACATCAGATAAATCATCCATGCACACTTTGCACACCTCTACAGGTGAAGGAAGAATTGTTTGAGGTAGACCTGAAAACAATGAGATGCAGCTGGCAAAAAAACCCCATTATTAGGGATAAATGTTAGGATACATATGAAATGATGAGCAAGTTGCACACTTAAAACGAAAACAGGAGAATGAAAAAAAAATCTGTCCCTGACCTGCCATTTTACCATACTATAAATTCTGATTTAACTGCAGAAATATATGTTTGAATTAAGTTGAATGGAGTTCACGCAGAGTTATTAACAGAAAAGCTCAGGGTGAGAGAGGTGATGGCTCAGCTACCTTTCAGTAACTGCAGATTATTTAAGGTCTGTAATGTGCTTTAAAGATGAAAACCACTGAGTGCTTAGTAAATTAGAACAAGAAAAAAATTCCCCAACAGTGGCGTCTATTAAATTACAAAATAACCTCTCCAGGGAAGCCTCAGAAGTATTGTCACTAAATAAATTTAAAACTGAACAGCTTGAAATGTGTTTACTGTAGGAAAGCGACCTGCATTTGCCCCAGGGAAAAGATATGAAATGTCCTAAGGCTTCAATAGTCTTTTATCTCCATTTTTTTATCACTCTTTCCTGATGCACAGGGGAGAGAGATGATTATTTAAGCTCTTTTTTTTTCCCCTCTGGAGCTGTCTAGTGAAATGTGCTGACAGGTACTATCCATCGACTGTGTATTTCAGGTAATTCACAAGGCAGGCAAGTACGGGGACCCACATTCTTTGACAAAAAACATGCACATGCTGGAAGAGGAGACAGATTTTCTTTGAGACCAAGACAACCTGCCAGCCTTTGTCATTTTCAAGGCAGACCACAAAAAATTTTACCCAGACACACATCCAGACAAATGACACACAGCAAGCAGCAAGCAACAGTTTAGTCAATCCTAGGTTGTCATGGGATGCTCAAAACAAAAGGCCTTCTCTTTTCTCTTATGATCCTACCGCATCTGGTCCGTGCAAAAAGAGCAGCTCTCTTCTCTTGCTATCACAAGAGCCAGGATGAAGGCTGTTTATACTGACAGTGGCAGAAGGAGGGGCAGGGACAGGAGGAAGGAGAACAGGAATCTAACGAGCTAAGTCAGCTGGTAGAAGAAGGGATTCAGACAATGCCAATAACAACTTTTACACAGGAACAAGAAGCTCAGTTGTTTTGGGTCTGATCTGCCATTAGCTCAAAGCTACATCCGTACCTGGGATGGTTACGTATTGCAGCCCCCATCCTGTGTGCATCTCACAGCAGCTGTATCTGCCCTAAACTACTACGGAGCAGGCTACAGGCTCTGATGAGGTTTTTTTATAGCCTTCAGGTAAGTGCCCTGTGAGCCCGGAGAGGCGCTGTGAAGCACGATTTGAGCGAGTCACAGGGTGGCGGCTATTATGGTGAGTACCAATTACGCTGGAGGAAGTTCCTTTGACTGTGTGACACGAGGCTCAAGTGTGGGCAGGCCTTTAGGGAGATGCAGCTCCTGTCTGACGAACACAACTGTTCTGTGGTTCAGCAAGAACGAGAAATGACACGATGGCAGACACCGTTTGAGGGAGGGAGGTGTAATCCAACGCAGAGGATGCCATCAAGAACAGCAGGGAAGATAATCAAATGCACTTCAACTACTTTTTCTTAACTTGTACATATCTTCAACACTTCTATTAAATCACATTTGCTATCATTACTTGATTATCTGTAGGTTTTTACAGTAAATGGGAATTACAGCAAAAAAAAAAAATAAATCCAGAACTAATTTAATGTTATTACTGAGATATGTGGAGTATACAAAAGTTCTTTTCAATAGTACCCAAATGTATCCTCATCATAATTACTTTACTACAACGTTGTCTGCTTAGCAGTAAAGGGCTCATAATTTTTCCTCTGCATTCAGCAAAATGTCAGATGTTGTACAGATATTCTTCAGATATGAAGATGCTTGCAGGCCACATAAAACTTCAAGGAAGCAGGGGGAGAAAGAGAAATATAAATTGAAACCCCTCAAATGACATCCACACTTCCAGCTACATTCTGTAGGCCAGTTGGCAGCACATGGGAGTCAGGTAAGAGTTTATAAACTCCCATTCCCAGAGGCAATCAGACAAGTAGTGCTGAGGCAGTTAGGAAGGAAAGACACTGGTCACTTCATGTATGACACTTTGGTATGACCTGCCATTACACAGTCCTCAATGAAATTTTGCTATGCAATATTGGCAAGAGATAGTGAGGATAGCTGGCCACTGTCTCAATTTTTTTTTTTTAATCTTCATGGGCTTATAAGATAATTTATCCAATCCTGCAATTTGCAAACCAGTCATATGCTGTTGGTAAATCCAAATCTCCCATCACTGCTTGTCCTACTTTCTGGGACAAAGTCCCAGTACTGCAGTACAAAGTTGCAAGCCAAGTATCGCCATTCAGGGAATAAATCTGAGCTGCAGATCAAAACCCAAGATGCTTGCAAAGGGAATATTTGATGTGGAAAAAAGACCTCACATTACAAGACCTTTGCAAGTTTGACATCAGAAATCAACCTAGAACTTTACTTCTCAGAGTATACAGGTACTCAAAATGCTTATTTCACGGTGATACCATTTTCATGCTGTATCTTAATGGGAAATTACTTGATAGCCAACAGCAGCACTGTCAGAATTAGAATCAAAGTTTTGGTAACGGAGATCTCTTTATATTGAATCAAATTTGTCATTAAAATTCATCAAAGGAAAATTTCACTATCAGCAAATTTGACTGATGTACTAGAAGATTTTTCAAGCAGTACATTTAAACCAAACAAGAAAATGATGGCATATTCCAATAAATCCACCAGATTGTTGTAAATTACATATAAAAATGTTTTTTAATTAGAGGCTTGTTTTATGATAAGGTATGTTAATATTCATACTTGCTCAGGAAACATAAAGTCACAGCACACGTGCCAAATCTCATTATAAAAGCATATGATTCAAATCATATCCTAAAAATAACAATAAGTCTTGTGTTATTGCAAGTTTCTTGTAGCATATCAATGTTATAAGGCAAAACAAAATACAATACATTATATTTTGAGAACAGCTTCATTAAATAACTGAATGAAATATTTACTGTATGCAATGGACGAATCAATAACAAACAGCTTCTCAGCTTTTCTCTTAATAACAAGTGATCCGTTCTCATTCCTTTCCTCCAAAAACAAGTGATGTAAACAACTTTCCCCAAAGCTTATGGAAGTACTGATAGCAAACATCCTGAGTAAAAGATACATATCTGAGTGAAACAGATAAATCATAGGGATGTCTTTTCAGAATTTTATTACATTGTTTCACCTCCTACAGATCAAATAAGCAATTCATTTTCTTGTAAATAAATGGCTAAGGAAAACATATTGTATTGTCTTTAGGGAATTTCTGGTGAGCACCTATTTCACCACCACAGCTTCTCGCTCAGTATTCTCAATGTGTGATGACAATCTTTTTAGGAAGACATTTGGATGCTCTTTCTTCAAAAGTCCTGTATGGCCAAAAAGGCACAACTTATGAGTGAAGCCAATTGTTACTGTCACTGAATATTTAACTTGCAATCACTGAATTTTTAATATTGATCTAATTATCATAGGGGAAAAAAAAGAAGAATGCTATTAAGTCTCAATAATGACAAAGTTGAAACTGTAACACACATCTCTTAGTACCTACCCCTTTTCTGCTTTATACTCACCTTGTCACTGCCCACCTGAATCCTAAGGTGGCTGGCCTCACACCATATATAGGATTTTATGTACACTACATACTTTCTCTTTGTTACGCCTAAAACCAATTTTACACAGTTATCAGGTCTGCCTTTATTTAACTATTAGTCAGTTGACCACTGATACATTGTTTATAGCCCTCTATTGACACCTCAGATCTGTACTCCTCTGCACTGCATCCAGTTGCTTTCCTTTTGAGCCTCTGCCATGATACCATGTTTATTGTCCTCCATGCCACATCATTTTGCTAGGGTCCTGCATTCTTCAGTCCACATGAAATAACTGTTTGTTACTCTCAGCTAAATAAAAATTATGGTTATATCACATAACTGTACAAAACTAAGCAAAAGCAGAGCAAATTGTGTAACAGTCACCTGCTCATTAGGAAACTGCCCTTGCAGCTAAATAAGCTAAAGCAAAGCCCCAGGCAGGCCAAGACAAGCCCAGACAAGTCGTGAGGCCTCACAGAGCTCTTGCAAAACTTCTGTCCTGCTACAAACAACAGAAATGTGTGTTGCCATGAATACAGTAAATACTGAGCTACAGGGCTACACGAAGTTTGGGTGCATGACAGCCTACAAATGTAGTTCATCCTTGGAAAGCTCTATCACATAGTTACAGCCAGAGGCGGGAACTTGGGTCAACTAGCCTCCTCTTTGCAATCACTTCAGTCTCACTTGGAAGTAATTAACTGATCATAATTATTACTAACAACTGTATCTATCCTGACCCAGCTGTGCTAATTGGTGACTCTGCTATTTCCTTCCTACCTCGAAGAAAGTTAGTTTGCTTTAAAGGTGAAAAAGCTTATAAGGCTTCTTTTGCTGGTGACTGGCTTTTCCATCTACTTTAGCCCAGTCAAGTGCATACAGGGAAATGTTTCTTTCTCTTCACAGAGGAGCAGGACCTGGCTTAATGCTGAGCCACAAATGGGCCCTGAGACCCAGGAGCCAGTTGAATTAGGTTCTATTCCTGGTTCTTCAGCAGTTCCTTGCATGACCTTGAGGAAGTCACTGGTAATCTGTGACACAGGGCTGACGTTTATCCTAACAAACTGAGGCAGTATTGTCCCTTAAGATGTTATGCCAAAGCAGTTCAACAGCTATAGATAAAAAGTGCCATTTAAATGCATACTTCTATTTTGTTAGCCACAAAAGTCACTCCAAGCCAATTTTGTCATTTCTGACATGGACCCTTTTAACTTGCACTGAAATGCTGCATCAGCCCTGAATGCTAGATCTCAGTGAACATCACCTGAAGCAAGCACTGCGTGTATGGCTGGATGAGCTGCAAGAAAGAAGCTGCCCTACCTTCCTTAATCTCATTTTCAACTGCAACACAATCATACTCTGGAAGTGAGCATTGGGATGCTGTGCTTTTCATCAGCATTCTTCTCAGAGAAGCCTAGAACAAAAAAAAGGAAGGAGGAAAAAAATCATAATACTTCATGCCATAGCTCTTTTATTTTTCTTCACTCAGTCCTGACCTTGCTAGCTTCAAGTCAGCTTCAGAATACCTCCTGCTGTGCAGCTCCCTATGACAGTCTTAGAGCAACTCCTTTGCCTCAGAAACATTCCTTCTTGTGCTCACTTCTCTTATTTTTCATTTTAGACCAGACTGAATAGAACTTTGAAACCAACAAAAATTCAGCTATGCTTAACTGAAAGTTCAAGGTCACAAAACAAGGTCACAAATGTCCAATTTAATGGAATTTCATGGAGGATTTTCTCAAATTCTTGGTTCCTCCTATCCTGACTGATCCCAGCCCCTGATCATACTGTCATTTCTATTGTGCTCTAAAACAAAAACGGAGACATGCCTATAGTCACAATTATTCCTCACCCTTCCCTACCATACAAGTTTTTCTAGGAAGAAGCTTGTCAAAATACGCTTAGGTTTTCTACCCACCAACACCTGCAAATAAACTCCTCATCGGGCCTGCAAGTCAAAGTGGAGTCTTGGAGTTACCCCAGGAAAAAAACCACAACCCCTGAAAAAAACCCTCAGAAATGTTAGTTTAGGAGGGTTAGACTCCCTGGTAGGCTTAATGGAAGGTTACAAACATTGCTGTAAGCACTGAAATACTACCCCATCCTGTCTTCTGCACTGTACCCTGGTGCTTTATGCTGCTTCTGAGGTATACCCTTCAGGTCTATGGGCACCACTACATGTTCATGGATTTTCATAAATTATAAAAATTATAGCAACTGTACATTAATTATCTTATATCTCGGATTTACAGTGATCTTTGTAAAAAGACAATATGCAAAGCATTCTTTACATTAGGAGAAATTATGTAAATAGGTGATTGTTTCTATTACTGATGTTATATATGAGTGGTTTGTATTATAGCTGTAGGCTGAGTCTAAGAGTTTTCTTAGTGAAATTATTATCTGAATCTTCTGAATACCCTGATGGTATTGATCTCCTCTTTCTTCAGAATAACTTTCAAACTTACTTTCTCTTTTTAGGGTATTTGTCATCTCCAATTGCTAAAGTTTACCAGTTTAACCTATGTGCTCCCAAACAAATCTGTTAGCACAGAGGCATTCAAAGCACAAAAAGCACAGACTTCAACTTTCATTCATTTTGCTCAAAACCAAACAATTCCTGAGGGCTGCTCTCAAATGGAAACAGTGCCCGATTCAGACACTCCCATGTGTTTTTCTTTACTAGAGTTTATATAGCATTTTGTTTTCCAGAACACTTTCTCTACTTTGTTTATGACAATTAATGAAACCAGGCCTGCATAGAGAGAGAGTATTTAATGTTACAGCATACAGGGTACTCAGCCCATGCTAGCCTATTCAGCACTGCATATTTCTAGCACTCTTTCCAATTTATTTCTAAGTACTTCTATTCAAAGGTCTTCTATAATTAGGCCAAATACAATCAATTCATAGAGCACCATTGTTTTCCCATGTTTCAAAGGAGTTGTTTAGGGCCGTTACATACTCTGAATTGATTGAGCATGGGGATTACTTTATCTCCAGGGGAGATGATGATCAGCATTTCCCACCCAGTTCCTGAGCTGTCTTTACTAATTTATCTTAATAACATCTTTGTGTTTTGACTCAGAAGGAAAGAGATCAAAGCAGAGAACAAGGCAGGCATACTCTCAAGATTAAAATTGGCCAGAGGCAATCAGCAGAGCAAGTAAACAGCTCTTTAGCAGTCTGAAAAAACGTGAACATTTTTCTGCTCCTGCAACCTCTCTCCCAGTTAGCTTGGGAGGCCACATCTGCTGCTCATGCTATTTCTTGTTGTCATCCCACTCCTATTGCCCTTTATCACCCTTGAACTTCATTAACGAGTAATGTTACAACCAACCTTCTGGCTCCTTAACAAGACAGCCCAGAAACATATTCCTTAAGGAAATGGGGTCATCTTACAATTATACCAAGTTTCACTTTAACCCTGAGCCCTGGCATGCTGAGGAGGACTCACATGTCTCTCTGAGGTGTAGTGCTCAGTCTCCTCAGGATATGATTTGGGGCTTTAAGGGTCAGTGTATTTCAGTGTTCAACACTACCTCGTTTCGCTTTCACAGGAATAGAGGGCTGAGCATACAGGAGCTGGGGGAGCTTACGTTCTGTCTGATACTTGATATGCCTCACTCGGTACCTTACCATCTCTGATGGTCCTCTGTGTTCTCATCTCTCTGAGAAATGAAATTGCTTTGCTGCATGTTAGCTCCACATCACATCTTGAACAGGACAATGTAATCAGAAGGAAAATGAGAAAGAGATTGCACTCCTTGTCTTTCTGCGTGGGAGCCTAAAACATAACTCCTGCTTATTTTCTTGACTTTCATACTGAGAAGACAGAATTGATGCAAAGGAGCACACTAGTGTTCATTTTAGCTTCCATTGGAGCTTGGTTTTTAAAGTGAGTCTTTCTCTCAGTGAGTTCAGGAGCCACTGCAATCTAGTTTAAAAGTGATTTTACTTTTTCTTTTTTTTTTTTTTTAATCAATGAGCATTAGCTTATCCTGTGCATTCATCTTGCTTAAAGGCAGAGGTGGACAGAAGCAATTCAAATTTGATTGAAAATCAATGTGTACAAATACAAGGTCATGTGGCCTGCGAACAAGAGACACACTTGCTGTGGAACACGAATTCAGAACCTGCTAAGCAGCAGTTCTGAAAACGACATAGGAGGTCACAGCAGAGCAGTGCCCTGGTGTCACTAGCATCATGCCATAACAAGAGGAACACTGCTGCTACCTATATAGTAGCACACTGAACACAGAAGTGGTACACCCTCACTATTTGGTGGTGATGAGGCTGTTGCTGACACACTTGAGCCCAGACCTTGGTTTTGAAGTGCTGGAGATGTGGGAAAGATATCTGAAGTCTGTGAATGCTGTCAATTTTGTAGGTCCTATCATCTTTTCTCTCTTTCCCAAGCTTTGAGCACACCACAGGTGTCTTCCCTGCTAACTTGTGATGCAGTCCAGTACTAGGGAACAGAAGACTCCAGGAATCTTTTAAAGAATGACATTGGGCAGGTGCAGGTGTTCTTGTGCTAAATGTTTTTCTGAAAGGCAGAGACCAGTTCAACCAGTCCCTTCATACCTGCTGCTAAGAAAAGCAAAAAGAAGAAAGCCAGCACTAGTCCAAAGGAAGTGAGGAATCCTGTCTCCACAGGACTCCCTGATGAGTGCTGCACACCAGAGCTCTGCTGTAACATGTATCTGGACAGAGGCAAGCTAAGCTTAACCTGGGAAGCTTTAAATAAGAAACTAATCTTCCTCCTGGGTCACAACCTTACTAGAGACCAGAATTTGAGAGGTCCTTCATGAAAAGCCTGTCACAGTGCTGGAAGGCAGCTCCCAGAGCACAAGTGATAAAGGAGTGAGGAATACAGGCCCATGGCATGTACAGGGCCTGGGTTCAGCTCCATTCCATCACAACCTGCCATGATGGTTCAGCCATCACTGACTCTAATGTTTCCTTTAAAAAAAAAAAAAAAAAGTCATATTTTCATTTTCCTTGTATGTCGTACTGCTCTGGAAAAGCTAACAGATTTTATTCCTCACTCACTTCCATCTTTCCTACTGGTGAAAATAGGCCAGAAATGTAGAAACACTAATATAAAAATATTGCCTTCTTGAAACCACTTCTGAGAGCTAAGGAATAGGAAGTGACCAATGTCTGGCCATTGCTTTTTAACTGGCTAAATATCTAGCCATTGTTGTTTTGGTTTTTTTTACCAGCTAAAATGCCTGTCAGATTTATCATGATATGCAGGATTCTGCCACTCATGCAGAATCAAATGGCCACCGGGCTCTTTGGGGCTAACACCAGGCTGACTGGAGCTTCTACAGAACTAGATGAGCAGCCCTAATTAAAATTGTCCATTACAAACCAGCTTTAATCTCCGTGCAAGGTATGTGTCAGCCCTATTTAACCAGGGAGGAAACTGGGCACAGAGGAAGTCAGGGTAATTAGCTCTTCCCTCTCCCCTTGATATCCCATTCGTGGGAATATTTACAGAACACAAAAGTGATCAGCAAGCTTCTTAAGTCCAGAGAGTAACGCCAGATAGGTCAGCCATGCCAGTGGCACAAATAGAGAAATTGTGCCCTGCTTGTGGCCTTCGTATGGCTGTTTCACTCCTTTATGTGGAAACGTGCACTGTGTCTCACTTGCTACAGTGCTGGCCACACTCAGACTGGGGGAGGTACATTATCTTTCAGCTACATCACCAAAACTGAAAAAAAACCCCAAACCACAGAAAATTTTATTTTTATATCTTTCATCATTCCAAAGAGCTGCATAAGTTTTGTTCTGTAAGTCTTGTACCATAAGGTATCTTTCCCAGATGTTGGACCATTTTTATGGCACTTCCTTTATATCTCAATAACTTGTGTCACTAAACACAAATGACAACACGGAGGGAAGTTGTCCTCACCAGTGTCTATACAATGAGGTCACTTCCCTGCTAAAATCAAGGTGTATATTTCTGTGACATAAAGCTGAAACTGATGTTTCAGTCACAGTGGGTAGGGCAATCTGAAGAACAGGCAAGCTTTTTACAAGATCTGGTTGGGCTGCCCATTTCTGAAACATAGTTGTTCATAACATTTTCTTGGGAAATACTGTACTCAATAGGTTTTCTTTCTAGTGTGAAAAGCAGTCCTCAGAAAGTCATGTAAGCTTTAGACTTTTTCTCCCTACAGTATTAGAGAAAATAGGGGAGAACAAGGGGAAAACCTAAAAAGTCAGTAAACTGGAGGAAAAAAAATATGAAAAGGGCTTCTACTTCAAAGAGCAACTAGAAGCAATTTGCAGTGACAGTTTTTGGGGTTTGTGGTTTATTCATGGAAATCGTGTGCTTGGATCTTATAATGCCAAATAGTGATGTGATATGTTGGACAGCTCTACTGGATAACATCTTGGCAGTATAAACTAATTTACCTGCAAATTCCCCTTGTGTGTTTGTGGGCATAAATTCTCATTCGAGGTTATATTTTTCCAACCTGTTTTGAATACTTTTGCTTTTTGAGAAAATAGAGTTGAAACAAACATCCAGCACTTTATATTCCTCCTTCCCTTAACATTATTAAGGAAAGCATAACAAACCAGAGCCATTAACCTTAACGTAATATGCCAGGTACTGGGTGGTTCAGCAGCTTCAGAGGAGGTAAAAAAGCGGGGAAAAACAAAAAAAAGGCATCGTAGAAAAATGACATCTTTTTAGGTGTTAATATCCCTCTTCGAAAGCCGCTGCGCCTCGGGCGTCCGTTATTCCCTCATGGAAGGGAGGCCGCGCGCCCCCTCCCTCGCGCGCGCCGGGGGCCGGCGGCGTCACCTGCCGGCCGGCGCGCGCTCCTGCACCCTATCGCCCTCACCGCCCCCGGGCCGGGCCGCCCGGGGAGCGAGGGCCGGGCTCGGCCACCGGACCCCTTTCCTTTCCCTTCCGTTCCCTCAGTAATGAAAGCAGCACGCGGGGCGTCCGCCACACGGACCAGCTGCCTCCCCGGCCGGCGCCACCGTCGTCTTCTCGGGAACGGCGACGTTCGCTGCAGCCCATGTGAAACAACCCCCGCGAACGCGGCGTTAACAGCCACGGAACGATCCGACCAGCTTTTATCCAGGGATTTGCAGTTTTACCTCAAATGCACCTTCATCACATGAAGTTGCCTAGCCACACCTTCAAGCCACAGCTTACACTTCTTCCTGGTTTTTTTTTTCCTTTCTCCTCCAGCTCTGACGCTGGTGCCGTGGTGTTCTTTGTCTGCTTTCCCCTGATCCAATGACCCCTGCTGCTCTTCAGGAATCCTCAGCAGCACCAACCCTGCTCTAGATTAACATTATATTACACGGTCATGAACATTTACCTGAAAAAGAAAATGTCAAAATGTCCATTTCGGAGAGGTTTTTCATTAAAATCCTTCTTAATTTGCATCCCTATATAGGTCGTTGAACACATTAGGCAGATCCCTTGATCGTTTGTAAACACAGGAGAAACCCAGCTCCGACAAACACTTCTCTAACTAGAGCTCTGGCTAATGGCTGTCCTCACATCCCTTCACTCTCCCGTCACCTCAGATTACACCAGAAACCCTTACAGCAGCACTTGTCCGCTACTGCTCATTTGCCAGTGCCCATCTTGGAGCACAGAAGTGTAAATAACGGAGCCCGAATGACAAGTTATTTGTTATAGAAAAAAAAGGGTGTAAGGATAATGAAAAAAAAAGGCAACGGTACACATGGGTTGAGAGACCTAGCATGTTGTGGCACAGGAGATGTGTACAAAGAGTGCAATCCCTGCAGGACTCACCTTTGTCAGGGAGCTCTGGCAGGTCTTTTGGAGAGCAGAAGGTGCTTTTGCCAGGTTGTGGGCTTGGATCTTTCCCCTTCTCTTACCCCACAAGTACTTTGAGGTCTTTGTTTATTCCTCTGAGAGGAACAGGCTAGCTGAAACACCAAAATACTTGACTGAGGAAGTTGGGGCTGTTCAGCCTGCACAAGAGAATGCTGTGTGGAGACCTCATAGCAACCTTCCAGTATCTGAAATGGGCCTACAGGGAAACTGGAGATGGACTCTTTGCCAGGAACTATAGTGATAGGTCAAGGAGTAATGGGTATAAATTTACAGAGGGGAAATTTAGGTTACATATTAGGAGGAAAGTCTTTACTGTGAGGGTGGTGAGACACTGGAGCAGGTTGCCCAGGGAGGTTATGGATGCCCCAACCCTGGCAGTGTTCAAAGACAGGCTGGATAAGGCCTTGAGCAACCTGGTATGGTGGGGTGTCTAGGGGACTTGGGACTAGATGATCTTTAAAGTCTCCTGCAACCTCTTAACATTCTATGCCTCTATGATTTAAATCTGTGTATATTGGTTTTCATTCCCTCTCTGGGGCAGATGATAATTTCACTAGGTAATTTTGCTCTGTATATGTGAGGACTAGAACTATATTGGTGAACTGAAAACATGTTTTGTCGTTTGAAAATCCAGCCCAGTGTAACAGGGAAATCATCAAAACAGGTTGTGTATGTTTTACATTATCTATGCCACCTGAAAGATTAGCTATGTTGTTCACTCAGAGAGACAGAAAAATACACCAGAATATAAACCTAAAGAAGATGGTTACAACCAATATTTCCTTTTCCTCACAGCACTCCCAAACCCTATTAATGTGAAGAGGCCCCACTGTCTCCATGAGCAGACAGCAGTATGTCCAAACCTGCTTGCAGAGCCTGAATTCATAGATGAACAACCACAAGTTTGTAAAAAATACATCATTTTTTAAAAAAGGTGCTTAAAAAGAATGTACCCTGATCTTCTTACCTCAAATGCTATCCTAAAAATGGGGGGGGAAAAAAACCTACTAACTTTTCCAAATAACCATGATATCAGCAACATGCACTGCCATTTTGCATGGGATAAATAATGTCTACACTTACCCCTTTATGAGCTGTTATTCTGTTCTCATTGAAACTGACCACTCCAAACTACCTTGTCTCAGGAGGATCTGATTGCTGAGGCATTTTTCGAAAGCAGGAATAGGGGCAAATACATGGTCCACCATTTTGACTGTTCTGCTGATGCTAAAAGCAGCAAAGAAATTTCTATCACAATAGTATTTAATTCTACTCGTCACTAGTATCCCCAAAGACTGTCAGAATATGTATTAGAAAAGAACAAAGACCCTGATTCAGTCAAAAAAGGAAAATAAAGTGTGGAGAGGAATAAGAAAAAAAAAAGACATAGATCTCTATGCCAGTCTGTTTTCCCTTTTCTTAGAAAGAAGAAATAAAAGACATGGAGAGGAAGGAAAGGGGAAGTTTCAGGTTCTGTGTAGTTACACTCCTTCCTGACACCGCATTTCTAGGCCTGATAAAGAGCCACTAGATTAATATTCTTGGCTGGTCTTTACATTGGTTTGAAGGACTATTTGGTTGTACTAACAATGATTTAGAGACAACAGCTATGAAGAGGAGTTCAAAGGTATCCAATTACAATCTAATTCTGCTCTGCTTAAATTAAATATGGAAAGGAATTAGTCCAGCACCCCGCCAAAGTTTTTGCTGAGGTAGATCCAGGAGTAGATTCTCATCCCTCACAACGGCAACAGACATATATCACTAAAATGGCATCAGCAATGTGCAACAGCAAATCAAGGCTGAATTTGGAGCCCTGTCCCAAAATCGAGGGGGAAAAAGGAAAGAAAATAATTTTTTTCCCCACTGTTTTGTCATGCACAGATAAGTCTTCTGGAGCTGCTCAGTTGATCAAGGCTTCCATGAGCACATCAAAAGATCTTTGTTAATTGTATTTGCTGCATAAGAGGCAGACCAGGGGCTATGGCAGTTCCGCCTGCTACTGAGGACAGAAACCAGCCAGTCTGAACAAACTCGAGCAAGTTCAGAAACCAGTGTCAGCTTGTAACACACAGGACAAACAGTGACACATTCAGCCCTTTAGAAGATGACCCCCATGGCTATCATTTGTGGGCTGCAGCGGGTGCTTTGCCAGCAAGGAAAAAGAGAACAGTTGGAGTGACGCTAAAAGGAAATGTTGGCACTTTTGAATAGCTGCACACTGGGAATATCACTTCTGGCAGACTGAGAATATCACCTCTTCCACGCTGCCCTGCTTTTTCCCAGTTCCCTCTTGTCATGCAAGACAGGATCCATACTGGATCAGTCAGGGTGACTAACAGAAACAGAAAAGAACATGGCAATGTCCATGGACAATGGACGATGAAGGACCTCTTTTAGAAGCTACAGTAGGAGGCAGTGAGGTCATGGGTTCGTTTTGGAGAGTGGAGAGAGAAGCAAAAGTCCTGGAAGGGCAGGGAACCATAGTCATTACCATTTACTGAAGATGACGATTATTTTTTTGGAGAGAGAAGACAGCTATGTCCTCAAGCAGCTATCTCATCTGGGAAATGACACTGTTCTAGAGAAATCTAGATTTGTTCTGATACTCTGTGTTTTTTCACAGTCTCTTTGTAAGTTTATTTAAGTTACAAAGAGACTGTGAAAAAACACAGAGTATCAGAACAAATTTAAACCATCTGTTTGATCATCTTGCAAACTGTAAACATTGTCTTTGAGAAAATAATTTTTCTTCAGCATAACAATGTACATGGATTTGACTAATATCTGGGTAAAAAGGAACTGCCACTAAGTCAGACAGAAATTACCCAGAGCACAAGTCAATATTTAAATTAAGTAATCCTTCTTCTTTCATCAGCTTCTTCTAGTAGTACCCAGGAATTTATGCTCTCTCCAGCTCCCTTCCACACGTCCCCCAGCACCATTCAAATTAATCGCCTCAGTGTTTATCTATTTAAAGCCATCATGGACGTCCTAACTTGCCCTATACTTCCTTTTTTCATACATATTCTGTAGTATCTACATTTATCCTTTCCTGAAAGGACCAAAGTTTTAAATGACTGCATTGCAATCAAAATTATTATCAGATGATAGGATATTGTTGTCTTGTCTGCACATTGTGCTTTTAAACTATTTATTATGATCCATAATGCATAGTTCAGAGAATATGCCTGCCTATAAAGCGGAGGCACCAAACTTGCTCTTTCTTCTCCTAACTCAAAGCCCCTTAAGAGCAATTTCACTGGATTAAAATAACAAAGGAAGCAGTTCCTGTTAACGCCCACTGGCCACACTGATAATTCAGCTTTAGCCTTTTCAAACAGCCTAACAACAATAACATTACTTTCCTAGATTAAAAAAATATTTCAATACATGTACAGCATCGCATGAATATAAAGCAACACTTCGGAAACAGTGCCAAACCTAATACATGTTGACAGTCTTGGATTTACGGATATAGAGGTTCAAAACAGAAGCAGAAACTGTTTTCAGAATGTGCTCATTGATACCCACACACCAAACCATGCTAAGTAAAATACATAAATCTTGCACAAGCAGATAATTTTCAGCACAGTTACAGCGTGAATGGGCTAGTTCAGCAGACCCAGCTAGACCCAGCCTATGGGAGGAGGTTTCTCCCTGGCCCAGTACCTCTTTCCCCTGGAGGAGACAGGGAACACCTGCTCAGTCAGCATGTGGAGTGCTAACAGCCTAGCACCTCTGCCTGCACCTGGCCTGAGCCCAACCCAAAGGGCCACGAGCTGTTGTTCAAGTGAGGAAGGGACAAGATGCAGACACATGTCCTCTTGCACCTCTCTCTTGGTTGGGAGTGACCTTCTGCCACCATTTCAGGACAGCAGCTGTGAGTGGGACACTCCAGACTGGGGTGCAGCTGCTTAGCATCCCAGATCAGGCCACCATGAGTTGGCTCCCAGGATCTCTCTCACCATAAGCCATGGGGTGTCCCAACATGAAGATATTATTCAACCTCCAAGAAACTATCAAACCATTTTGAACCATTATGACTCAGTCCTTCTCTCTGTCACCTCAGCATGAGGTTTTCAAGTCTTCTCTCAAAGTCTGATGTACCATTATAACCAATAAAAAAAATGAGCATGACATCACCTTAGCCAACAAAATCAGAGACACTTTGAGGCATTGTTCACAGCAACATGAAATGTAGACAGGGGTGGGAATTGGCACCATTTTCATTGCTGGTCACAGCCATCTCTTAAGTCATTCACACAATCAGGCCTGTTTCTGCAGAACCTCTGGAAAAGTGTATTTACTTAGAAAAAAATCAAATCAGGACTATGAAGCTCAACTTATTGATATTAAACACCAACACAACACAACAACAGACAGACAGACACAGAAGCATAAACAGATGACAGCACCACAGGCTAAGTGAAACCCAAGTTAAAGAATCAGATGTTGCAGGGCTGACCATAAATTTGGAAGAAATCAGCCACAAAAAAATCTGCTTGTTTGTAACTGAAGCACTGGGAGCTCTTGCTAAGAGAGTGGCACTACCAGTGAGATCTTTCCTCTTCAGGCGTTACAAGCCTGTGGAGTTTTTCTTTTGATTGCTTAGTAGCAGACTAACATAGTATTATGGTGACTCTATATGTGCCGCTAGCTAATTACCAGCTACTAAGTTAATTAAATACTATACTAGTCATACAACCGAGAAACGTACACCCTTTCCTCAGCTACAAAAACCAGAGGTTGGTTTGCAAAACTGATCAATTTATCCTTTAATAGAAATAAAAATAGAAAGAAGCAGTTACCTATAAAAATTCCAGGCTGATAGTCAAATGGCAAATGCAGCTGTTGCCGCAGAAAATTTTCAAGGCCTAGGTAAACTTTGACATGCAATATTTCGTAAAAATTTGCAGTAAGCAAGGCAACAGAGCTACTGAGGAATTTGGGAGTATTTAATAGGTTGAAGGAAGTTAACAAGAACACATGGTAAAGGGAAACTGAACAGTTTCAGATAAAGAAATTCTCTCCTGGGTTTGGATAATAAAGTGTTGGCTCACTTAGTACAGTTACACTGGGGCCACTGCAGCGTTCATGATCCTAAGCAAGAGGGCTCAGCTGTCCAAGGCACAGAGCAAACAGCATTTAAAGGAAATAAAGGTTTAAGGAAGTACTGTCTCTTCTCCTCGTGTTTTTTTCCATTTTAAACTTTAGTTAGGTAAGGCAAAGAACTGCAATCCCTGAGGGAGGAATTAAAGTTCTCCCACAGCTAGGAATTTTTCTTGATACTCTCTCAACTGTCTTACTCTTCATGAGCAAGACTGACATTCTGGTAGATGCTTTCATTTAAACAGCAGCTCAGTGCTCAAAGAAGAAAACACAGTGGTAGGAATTATCAGAAGGAATAAGAACCATCACTATGCCAAAAATGAGGACAGTCCACTCTACTCGGGTCAAAATGAAACAGCAGAACTGGAAAAGTTTGATTATCCTTGCTGTCATCTTTGAAAGATACAGAATGGCTTCTTTCCAGTCTTCAAAAAAACCCATAACCACAGATAACAGAAGCAGTATCTTGATGGTCTAAAGTACACGAGGAGGGTGGTCAGGGGCTGACTTTTTGGCATGTCATCCACCACCGGAACTAGGGATGGTGAGACAAAAGTAGTAGGAACTGGATTCAGAAACACATTATCAGAGGCAGTTCACAGAGTAGCTGCTTGCTACCCTGCATGTGTAGCTTTCGTGGGATGAAAGGAAGGCTGGACTTGGAAGAGAGATCCATTGCAAGTTATTAAACAGTTAAACCACAACAAGCTCAGGAAATCCTCTGGACTGAAAATAACTCATAGCAACAGTAATGTCCGGGGGAGCTACTATATATTTTTATCTTGTTCTTATTCTCCCCTAGGCACCCATTTCTGACCACTACTGGAGGCAGTCTGTCTCTCTTGTATAGCACAGCTTCCCAGTATAACCACTTTTCTGTTCTTTGATCTCAGCCTCTCTCCCCAACAAATGCTAGTCCAGTCATGAACTCCTGTGCTTGACCTCGTTTCTGCTATTCACATCACACACACTGGCATCTCCCACATCCTAAAAGAAACCTTAAGCCATCCTTGTGGGAAGGAAAGTCAAAAACCCTGCAAATAACTATTACATACACAACACAGGAAAAGCTCTGTTGGGTTTGTTTTGTTTTGTTGAGTTTTTGCCTTCAGTAGATAAGATCTATGATAGAGAAGGGATACGCAAAGTTATCCCTATGGAATACCACATTAGTGGAAACAGTCCTGGTTACAGTACTATGTCTGCTTAACAAAACACCCCGTTTACCCATAAACATAAATAACTCTTGGGAGTCTCAAGCACTGTAAGAGGGAACTAGGTGAAAAAACAAACCCTGAGTTCAAATAAAACTTTTTTGCAATGAAGTAGAGGCTGCTTCATCAGCCTTTTATCTCCAGTTCTTGCCAGCAGAGCAGCTCTGCCATCAGGCTCTTCCAGTTGGCTAAAAAAAGCCTCAATTACTACTTCTCCTGATCAGGCAGTCTGTAGCAGACACCCACAACGTGTCACCCATGTTGGCCTGTCTGCAAATCCTCACCAATAAGCTCTCAGCTGGCTCCTCATCCATCCCACAGACAACCCCATGCACCCCTGCCACACTCATGTGCGGGGTAGCTCTGCCTCCTCACCCTCCTTTTCAAACATCCCTTAAGAGCTTGGATCCATCCATGGAGAAGATCCAGCCATTCGAGCTACCTCACTATTTATCTCTGTGATCTGAACTGGATCATAGCCCTGCAACTGTATGCAGACCCTCAGTTTCTCCTGTTCACTGATCATACCACGTACATTAGTGTACCAGCACTGCTGAGAGGCATGCAGATGTTCTGATTTCCCATAACAGGCAGGAGACTTTTCCCCATAAAGCTCTCCTGCAGACACTTCCTTTTCTCAAAATTGGCCCCCTTCAGCCCTTTTGTTTTCTTGATTCCCTTTGCTTGCCACCCCAGTCCATCACTTGATGGTGGGTTGCTTTTTCCCTTCCCTGCCATGCCTAGTCTTCCATGGTCCATTGTCGGCGCCCACATGGAAAAGCATGATCCAAACCCCCAGCAAGCCTCCCTAGATACCAGGTTGTGTCAGTAGATGGAGTGTCCCAATGCTGCCATTCTCTGCTTTCTCCCAGTGCTACCAGCTGAGGTACAGAGCTGCACTGGAGGGAGTTTCCAGCCGCTGGTCTGCTGCCAGACAGTGAATCCCTTCCCTGGTAGCAGATCTGCAGGGGGAGCAGGAGCCATGCTTCTGGACCCAGAAACCACTGGCTCCCAGCCTTTGTCATAGTGGGAGTCCTGTTTTCCCACCCAATAGACTCTGCCTATACTTTCTTAAGTGGAGCTTTTGGGGTTTTTTGGAGGGGGGCTTTTGTACCTGCAGGGTGTCCTGGAGGTCTGGTTGATCTTTCTTGTCATCCCTGATGGTGTACAGACACTTTCATCCTCCCACAGCTCTGCTAATTAGCAACACAGACCCTCCCAGGCACCAAAGCTCATCTCTCCCAGCCCTGGTGAGAGGTTCCCAGCATCCCTCAGACCCAGCCTTACAGAGCTGTGCTGGGGGTGAGGCTGCTGGTGTCACAGGGACCGTCGACTCAACACTGCTGGGGTCTGTGCTCTGAGGCACATCCTCACCATGGCAGAGCACGTGCCTGCTGCCCACAGAGAGGTCCCTCGCTCTGTCCTGCATTGACTGCTGCTATGGGGAGCTGTGTTCTCTGCCCCATATCTGCTAAAAAGGTACGTGTCCACTTCAGCCAGGAACAAGTTCAACAGCTCTGAGTACCCTTTCTTCAGGAACAGGCCAGACCTGTCCAAGGTTGCAGTATCCTCACATGCAGCAGCACATTGATGCTCCTCAAATGTCTCTGGAAGTCCTCCATCAATCCCAGAAGAAACTCTCAGAATGTCCACAGGATTTCAAAGCACAGTCCAGAAGCCGTTGCACAAACTGCTGTGCCTGTTGGCTGCCCCAACAGATGTGGAATTCCTCAAATGTGTATCTCCAGCAACCCAAGTCTGTCTTTAGTGTTGGCAATCATCCACTAAGGAATATTCATCTTATCATATAAAATAATTTTAAAATTATTTAAACAAGCCTAACTGTGCTAAAGTAGTTCCTTACTCATCCGGATCGAAAGTCTGCAACAGTATCCTAAATTAGAATTTAGTACCCTGTGGATTAGGAGAACCATGAATTAAGCCCATGGCCATATAGGGTCTTGAATATATGACATGACTTGTAATAATAATACACACTGCATTAGCACAACAACACAACCTGGTACTGATAACTAGAAATCAGCTAGAAGTGAAAATCTGAATTCAAGCTGCCTGCATGGAAAAAAAATATATCCATATGTCACAAATGCATGATAAACTATTCTGAACCCAGATTTAAAAAAAGTAAGATGAACCAATCTTTTGAATTTGTTATCTTCTGAACTATGCTAACACTTACCAACAGTGATGCTAAATGGCAGGTGGAATAAAAATGGAATGCTACAACAGAGTGACCTAAATTTGTCAAGCCAGGGAAACTTGCCCTATTTCATGATTCCCACTTCAAAAGCTATGCTGTTACAGGAATGGGGTCATAGGATAATTCAGGCTGGAAGGGACCTCAGAAGGCACAAAATCTAGTTCAAAGTAGGGTCAACTGTGAGGTGAGGCCAGGTTGCTCAGGGCTTTACAGAGGTGGTTCTTGAAAATCTCTGAGGGAGACTATAACCTCCTCGGGCAACCTGATCCCATGCCTTACTGATCCTATTCTAGTCAGTTTGTCTTTTTAAGTTTCTCCTTGCATCCACCCTCATGCCAAGGTTCAGCATCTGACTTTGTCTCCCTTCCTTCCACCACACGCTGCTGTGAAAAGCCTGGGCCCATCCTCTCAGGATTCCCCCCTGCTGGTATTGACAGGCTGCTCTTGGGTCACCCAAAGCTATGCTGGAATCCCAGCTCTGTCAGCCTCCCCGCACAGGACCTGTGCTCCAGGCCCTGGCCATCTTGGTGGCTCTTCACTGAACACACAGGAATTTATTAGTCTTTCATGTTCTTTGGGTGCCAAAACTGAGCACAGTACCTAGAGGTGGACTAACAAGTACTGAGTAGAGGGAATAATCACCACCTCCTATTCACCTGCTGGCTTTGCTCCTATTAATACATCCCACAATGCTGTATATCAGCTGCCCCAGCTGACATTCAACAGACCTGCTGCTCAAACCAGTCAGTCCCCAGCCCTGCATCACTGCCAAGGGTTCTTACTGTGCAGGGGCTGGACTTCACATGAGTGCTTATTCAATTTCATCAGGAGGTCCCATTCCCCCAAGGATACTAGGTGGCTGTGTGTGACAGCATGCTGACTGCCCCCTTCCGTTTTCTGTCATCTGGGAACTTCATTAGTGAGCACTCAGCCATCTCCTCAGGTCACTGAAAAAGACATTAAACACAGCCCATCCCAGAAGAGATCCCAGTCAGTCATTATCAGCCTTGAGGCAGAGTAGCCCTCGAACCACTGCCCTCTGAGACCACTCTTCCAACCACTGTTTCTACCCCTCTGGTTGACTGATACCTCCTAATCTGAGAACTGGGCTATCTACAGGTACAAGAGAAAAAAATTCACGTTTTTGTAAAAGCAGCTATAACACCTATTCCCTGTCTCATGTAATTCAAATACGGCTTGGATTGAAACGCTCTATGGATTACCACCCAGACCACGTGCAGGAGGGAGTTTAGCTTGCAGCTTCTTCCCATCCCAGGAATTACATTTTCAGGTCCCAGCTCCATCCACTAGGGTGCAATTAACCCAGTGACTGGCAAGCTAATTTGATCTGTGCCTTCTCTGTATCTCTGTAACTGCCTGTTCCTCCCCGACCTCTTGCTCCACCTCAGCAGTAAATCACCTAACCTCTAATCCTGACTGATTTATCCAAAGTGCTCCCTTGGACTCAAGTTTGCTAAACTGAAGGGATTAAGTGATACCACATTGCCAGAATCTAAACCCATAACCTGTCTCCTTTCAGCAACATGAATTCATACTGCTTCCTTTCAGCAGATAAAGTGTTCTGTGACTTGGTCACCATATGGCTGTTCATGCAGTGTTCAGTGAAGTTACTCCTCTTTGCAGAGTACTGAAATACTTCTGATTTTTATTCATAGAGACACTTTCTCAATAAATCACCCAAATATCACCAGTATCAAATTCAAGGCATTACTTAAAAAGGCCATCTAAAAGAATCTGCACGTTTGCATACTTTTGAACCTCTTTTTTTTCTATGATATTCTCAAGGTTTGAAAAGTGTATTTATTCCCTTACTCCATTCTATCATTTTTCATTTATGAGTTTTCCTTGTGCAGAGCTCTGGTTCTCAGTCACAGCAGATCTGTGCAAACAGGTTCATGTTCCAGTGATGGTGAGAGATGAACCTTCCTTCTCAGGGGCTGTTTTTAATTACTGCTGCTCATCAAAGCCTCATGGGCCAGTGAATGCAGAGAAGAGAGCAGAGCATCTGCTGTCGACAGAGCAGGCCGACCTTTAGAGTTTTAGTCAGGTTTGTTTCTTGAGATGTTTTTTCCTCATTTGTATTTGTGGCATTAGACATGAGTAACACAAAACAACAGTACAGAGCAGACCAGAACCCACCACACTATGTGTTGTATCAGTGTGTCAGATGACTCCCATCAGTTGTCACGATGGAATTTGTGTGGTGCACTCTATATTTTGTGAAACCACAGACGAGACAACACAGATGCGCAGAATACAGCAGATTTTCAAGCACTGCTCTGAAAGTCATCTAAGTCCTGGCAGAACCCACTCTGATCACTGATCTGCTAGAAGTACTTCATAAAGGGCCTGCACACAGACTACTGTCCTGTTGTAAAGTTGGTGGTTAGAAATAGCAGAATGCCTAGACAGAATGTCTGCAGGGGAAATGAACGGCCTAAGATGTCCAGGGGTCTGAATTTACGTGGTTAAAAATAAATAAATAAATAAAAATGCCTTCTCATATCAAGACTGACAGACAAATTACACCTAAAAGCAAAAGGCTCACAAGAAAAAGATTTGAAACCATTTCTGGCTGAGGTGAAACTCCCACTGCTTTTGAAATGAACACAGTACAGAAATAGACACATGTGGCTGAAAGACAACAGAAAGGCATGTGAGGGTATCTCCTTGTGTCTAGCAGACATAATGGTTATAACAAACATCATATTTCATTAACAAGAACATGGAATCCAGAGATTCAAACGGGATCCACCTTGAGAAGCTTTCCAGCTGTCTCAGTCATTCACCCCAGAAATTTAAACTGAGGAACACTTTGGGTATTTTTAGTCCCTTTATAAGAAAATGGGATGACCTCGGTATTTAACAACTACTAGAAGTCCTGAATCAGTCTTGAATTTAAATATGATGGTGGGTTCTAAGCAGGGATGGCTACAGTACTAAGGACTACTTTTTCTTGCACGAACAGAAAGCAATATGAAAGATAACAATGTTCCAAATGTTCCTAATTCAACGTGAAAGAGTAGTATAGAAACTAAGAAGACAGAGTCACAAGTTTTGAACGTACTAATGAATTAAGTATGGATTTAAAGTGTTCTCCTGATATACCAAATATTTTATCTAAAGTAAATATGATAGCACTAAATTACAGCAATTCTGTGTCATGGCCATCTCACACTTCCATATGTTGGATAAATGTAAAAGTTGAAAGCAGGCAATGGATGCTGAGCAGATATTAAATACCAGAGTTAAAAAATGATAAACAATAGAAGTAGCAGAGCAGCTTAGGAAGATGAAAACAAAATTAATTTTTAGATCCCTACAGAGATTAAAATACTGTCCCATGGAGAATTAGTGTAATGTCCCATAACCCACTCTCACACATTTCTCAGGATAGTACCCAAGTACATAATCATTAAATGTTGCTGAGGCAATACATATTTGATGAGTAACTTTTCCTGTTACTTCCATGAAATGTTTTGGCAAAATTTGATCTTCCCTAGTGCAATAATCTTCAATTTTTCAACATTCCGACCATAGACCTGTTTCCTCCCTAATATCAACAGCAAGGAGTGAACTGAACTTCTGGCTAAATCTCTCCTAATTATTCCTCCTTTTGACTTACACTCTGTTTTGTATTTGGGAGCACACAGTTCACTATTTACGCTTCAGAGGAGTCCTTACCTGCCATTTCATTGGATAATGCAGGCCAGATATTGGAAGAGAGTTTCACAATTTTGGAAAAGTACTACAAGCTATAACCTTGGAAGGAGTTTGGCTCTCTAGATGCTGGGAAAATGAGGTATCAAAATGTAGCAGCAGTTCAACTACTAGTTCTCTTGTCAACGACCAAACTTGTACAGACCTTTTCCAATACACCCTGCAGTTGGGTGGCAGTCTGATGACAGCTTTTGTCTCATAACTCAATGGCTGTGAAACAAGCAGCATGACAGCCACATTTAGAAACACAGATTATCCTGATTTGGAAGGAACCCATAAGGATCATCACATCCAACTACCTGCTCCTCACAGGACTACCTAAAAATAAACCACATGACCAAGAGTGTCATCCAGACACTCCTGAACTCTGGTGCGCTTGGTGCCATGACTGCTTCCCTGCGGAGGCTGTTCCAGTGACCAGCCATCCTCTCAATGAAGAACCCATGTTGCAAACAAGAAAGATTCAGAGAACTGACTGGCTGGGGCCCACTGCAAGGAATGAAAAGCAGCAATGACTGGGCATAGGACTCACACTGTCCTGCAGAAGAAGACAACTATATGTGAAGGAAGGCTAGAACCATCCCAGGTTGCTAAGAAGGTATACTGAAATTAGTAAGCAAGACTGGATAATCAGGGTTTCACAAAAAGCTGCTGAGAAAAGAGGTCACATTGAAAGATTTCATGAGAGGCACTGTAGGAGACATCATTACCAATGGTTATATACCACTATCTGCAGTGTGGACCTGTGCAGACTGTTGCTACTAGGCAGCTTTGAAAACATTTGTTTCCAGATGGCTTATATCTTGACCTCTTTTGCCTCAATTTTAGTGCAGGGCTTAAATAAATGCTGCCTTAACCTTCCTACCTATGGAGGTTTGAATCCTCTTTTGCCAAACTATTCCAAATTCCTTACTAATGACATTTGCCCTCAGCAGCAGCCATCGCCCTCTTTCAACAAACACTCCGGGCATTAGTCTCAATTCTATGCATGTTCTTACACATATTTCAACACTCCAACTTCCTCCTCCAAACCAAAGAAAGCAACATATCCTCAGTTCTCCTCTCTTAAATAGATACTAATAATTATTATATCATTATCACTAACTTAGTTTCCCCATCTAGGCTTTAATCTTGAATACAGGACTCATATCTCATGTCATCTGTGATCCAGTAACTGCATTCCTGCCTCATTTATCTGTTGATTCTCTACTCTTTACTCATCTCTGTAACACCTTTTAAATCAGTAACTCATATCTAATACCCCATTTTTCACCAAACCACACACCTGCATACACCATTGTTTTTTCATCACCTAAACCATACAGAATACAGCAGAAGATAAATAAAACCATTTTTCTCTCCCTTTTTACTCCAGTTCTTCATATTTTGAAAGGGTTATGGAAGGATAAGAGTAAACGCATTTTGGGGAAAACACAAAGGCAGTTTCTGCTGCCTTTCAGTATGTTGCAGGTCAAGGACTCCAAAAAAATGGTGGTGTACATGACATGCATGTAACAAGTTATCGTATCTATAGATGTGGCTATAAAAAAAAATCCAACAAACCAAAAAAACAACAAAAAACCCTAACAAACCCCCAGAACCTCCTTGTTTTAAATAACCACCTTATTATTTTATTAAATAAGGATTAAAAACTCTTCTATTCTTCAAAATATCTTTAGTTTACAAGAATTTAATTTTGCTGAATAGAAACATACTACAAGGAAACAGGAACCTGGAATTTTAAGGTATATCTACCAAAAAAGCCAGTCATTCCAAACCAGACTGTTTCAAAGTGCTATGACTTTAGGAGAAAGCTGTTTTACATTATCAACTTGTCTTTCCAATATATTAAAGAAAAAGCTTTTTAGGGCAAGGTTGTTTCATTTTAACACACTCTTTTATATTATAACAGCAACTGAAGTTAGTACTACTTAGATTGTTACTAAGTTCACCTGTTCTCTTATAACGCATGTCTTAATTTGAACAACTGTCTCCTATCTATAGAAAATTAATGAACTGCAACAGTAGTGACACAGTATTACAGAATATAGTCTCTAAAGCCATCAGATCACTGGATCTGTTCAGAACCACTAACAAATTTATG
The DNA here is from genome assembly GCF_003945725.1 of Corapipo altera. Classification (NCBI taxonomy): domain Eukaryota; kingdom Metazoa; phylum Chordata; class Aves; order Passeriformes; family Pipridae; genus Corapipo; species Corapipo altera. The sequence goes on from NW_020884872.1 coordinate 69,157,064, forward strand.
AACTGAAATTTGTTTTGAATAATAAAATTACTTCCAAGTAAACAGGCACAGTATTCAGTAATACTGCAATGATTTGCAAAATACTGCGTTCCTTTTTATCTACACACATGAGGTAGGTTACAAGCATCAGAGACATGGCTAGCCAAAACAAACACCTTATGTTATCCATCCTTCAAAGAAGCTATATATTAACTTAATTCCAAACATATCACATGATTACTGAAAAAGTGATTTGCAGGGGTAGAAATCTGTATTTGAGAGACTTCCTTCTTACATAGATACGATATAATGCTGCTGTCTCAAAAGAATATAAAATACACATCTTCATTATGGAAATGAAAGTGCTACTAAAAACCAAATCATGACTGTAGTGAGGCACTGAAAAAAATGCAGGAGTGACATCTTTCCATGACTGTATATACACACTGTACTATACCATGTTTATCCTGCCCATACAAACACAATGGCACTTGGAGACCGCTGTAAAGAGGTCAGACCTTTTAGACAGCAGAATGCGAAGAACTTTTAAAGCAAACTGGGTGGGTTTTTCTTCTGTATTTCCATCCTAGCTGCCAACATTCAGCTTCCTACTTTTCCGCTAGCAACAAAATGCCAGGAGCTGTACAGTACACAATGAAGTAGGTGTCCTAAGTATGCTGGACAAACCGACTGACAGGGCAGGAAGTTTGCTTATGTCTGTGGAATGTAAGACATTTCTGTCAGTGTTAGGAAATTGTACCTAAATTAGTAAACATCTTTTGTAAAGGCAACATCCAACAAAGATGCAAAGACTGGAATGGCAATCTGTGAGCGCAACAGGAAACAAGAACATATTCAGATTCTTCTACTCCTCCTGATGGATGACTGGACAGAGGGTCTTGGTCAGGTGAATTTTATCATCTTGGTCATCATACAACCTGCAGATTAAAGGGATGGCCATCTAGAACTCATCTTAGCCGTGTGTGGTTGTAGACATGCTGCCTAGATCAAATACAGTGGCATAGCTGAATGTGTCTCTTTAAAAAAGTATTTGCACCTATTTGATGAGGTAGAGATGCATCAATCTCTACACTATATATATATAAATTATATTTTTAAACACAGGTAAGTCTTTAAAATTACTCCATCCACAAACTCAGAATTTTGTATATCTCTGGTATACAGTTGTAAGATCCTCGTATGCCCTGCGTGCACAAGTGTGAGAATATTCAAACATAATGCACTTGGGTTTGTACCTGTATTTGCATAGGATGAATGCATTTAAGAATTAACCCCACAGAATGACAGGGACTGTAAACTGCAGGATCCAAAACCTACTGTGTGCATTCATGAAAGCAGATTTTGATAATCTGTCAAGACCTACACATGCAAAAAAGGGAGCAAGAAAACTGCACACACACCTCTCAAGTTTGGTGGTGTCTTTTTCAGACTATCAGATGACAAACGCTATGCCAGAATGATGTATTTAATATTCAACTCTAAGTTTTTTTCAAGTTACAAATTGAGCATATTCATTTTTGACAAAAGTGTCTTTAATATGAGTATCTTTTTGTAAATTCTAATGTTTTTGTTCACAGAAATCAAAATGTCAAAAGAGCAAGTGTCAAAATATTTGAAAAAGGGTTCGGTTTTGCTAGAAAATAAAGTCAATTGACAGAGTCAAGTATTATTAATACAGAATTCTAGACTATCCAAGGTGGAACAGGTGTACTCACACTAGAACTTTCAAGCAATTTCACATTTCCCTCCTATTAGTGGATTACTTGACCCTAAGTATTCATTATCTCAGTAGGTAGCAAGTAAAAGACCACCATGCTTCTGGAATCAGCGAATTATTCTTAAACATTAGTATAAATATTACAATCCCTGTTTGGATTTTGCATATGAACTACAGATCACTGAGAGTTTCCTGTTGCACTGCAGCAAGAAAAGGAAATGTAACAAAAGCTTAATTTGCTGCTAAGTACAGCAAGATACTTCGGTAATCTCACAAAAATGTCATACTGGAACTTGTTACAGTGAGTTCAATTTGATCTTTTAATGTAATACAGTACATTTTATAAACTTAACATTATCATTGCAGAAGAGCATGCTAACTGAATGTTAGCAATTTATCTTTTATACATAATTATAATCTACTGTAGCTACTGTATGCAGATCTCAAAATGTTAGTACATAAAATATTCATTTTCTTTATACGAGATGAGAATGAACTTAGAAGTTTGAATATAAGAATGAAATATTTGCTGTGTCTATTTCTCAAGAAATAATGAATTACACATTATAACCCAAGAAATCAACATTTGCAAAACTATAGTTTAAATTTACAATAAACATTATGATCAGTAATGGTGCATCAATATTTGATGAAGTTTAACCTAACCATGTTTATGCACATAAAGCCTCAAGAGTCTGCAGCAGTTTCAGCATCAATTTTTCATATTTTTTGTATAAAATGGACTTAAAGGTACATCTTCCATAAATGTTTTCAGTGCAATTCTGTCAAAGAGGAAAATATAAAGCTAGCTTTTAATTATTCTCTACCATAAAAAAAAAACCTCAACAACTTGCATTTGCACTGCTGAAGCATAAGTAAGCCAGTTCTGTTGTACCAACTCTTTCAAAGTCAATTCTTATCAACCATATCTGCCTTTCTAGGCAGCATTTCCCTCATATCTATAGGTATAAATGTTGAAAAGCTGAATACTGGAAGAGTGGAGAAGTTAAGATGAGGCAGAATTACCTAATTGTTTATAATACTTTTTTCCATTGGTACAAAAAAAAAGCGTAATGAAAAAATTCTAAGGGTTGCTTGCTTTACTAGTGATCTTACACTTTGTAAATCAGTAAATCCATGGTTTAGTATTATCCTTTTCTCTGATCTTTACAGGCCACCTTGCAACAATAACTTATTTATTGATGGATTATATGTAAATGCTCCATTATTCAATGAAATAAAATTTTCTTAGGTTAGAAATTGATTTTTCATGTGTTGTCAACTGTAGAATATCAGAGGGAGAACAGCACCTGAAGGTATAATGTGTGCTTGGCTAAGCATAGTGTAGTAACTGATACATTTTGGTTCAAAGACATGCTTTGTAAACTGTAAAACTGCATACAGGAACAGGATACTGCTCTAAGCATTTTGTTTCCTTTTTTTTTTTAAGACTATATCTAAAAAAAACCCAAAAAAAACAACAAAACCCAACCTCTCTATGGTAGCACAAAATAAAAATGGAGCTTCATTCAAATCTTGAATACCTTGACTGTAATAATCGACAGCTGGTTATCCAACAAAAACTTAGCTCTTCATACCAAAAAAATTTGGCTCAAAAACAAAAAAGAAAGGTACAATAAACTCTCAATAAAAGGTTCTCTCATGAGGCAACCTACCATATACTACTGCTAGATACGAGTTTCCAAAAAAACATTACATCCCATTTTCAGCACATTTTTCATAAACATGCAACTTCACTATAAAATACAAAACACTTGGCTCTCAAGAACAGCTTTATAAAGACACACTGCATCAATAAAATTTCTCTTTGTGATTAACTTTACATTGTAATAAGAATTGTATTTTCACTAATGTTTATATATCAGATTTCATATTATAATGTAGTAATAATTTGCTCTTTGTGAACATCATGTTCAGAAGGAAATATCTATACACATTAACATACTAGACTATTAAAAACTCAGTTACAGAATTTTATTGATACAGTAGATTAATAAAAACTGATAGGGGAAGATAAAATGGGTAGGGTATTCAGTACATTATTTAATAACACACTTTTAAAATTAAAATATTTTAAATCCTTTTTGAATTTTCAATGCCACTACAAGTCCAGAAAAGTCTGGCATCAATACTGAGGTGTAAAACAAAACTTCTTTCACAATTTGCATCTCTTGTATTATTCTATCCAACATTGTTCAACTGTAAAAGAAAGTAATTTAGCACCTCTGATGATAAGTAGGTGCCTGAAGGTAAACACTAGGTTATATTCATGAAGGAAACAAAGACTTGTTCTTCTTCTTCTCCTCCACATGACAAATAGTGGCAAAAGAAAGTGGCACTATTTGTTCAACTGATTTTTTTTTTCACAGTTAAATGTCAACAAGAGTACAAATACGAACACTGACAGATGTTGCTTGAGATCAATTTTCAACAAACTGTTCTTTTTTAAACCAATCGATCCAATAAACAGTGGGATACTGTCAGTTTAAAGCCGCAGATAAAAGCTATACAAGCACTTTATAAGTCAGAAACATTAAAAAAAGAACTATTTACAGTTTTCTTCTTTAGTTCATATGTCTACAAAGCCAGCGCACATTACACTTCACAAAAATCCACAGTTAATGATATCAACATGTGTGTGGCTAAAGCTTGTGACCTAGGGACTTCAAATGCAGGGGTAGTAAAATAGGTTTTGTCTTTTTGTCAGCAACCCCATTTGTGCACTAACAGCTTCATTCAGTCTCAAGCTTTATATTAAAAGCATTCTTCAAAGCTTTCACCTGGAAGGCTGGTAACTACATGCTCACTCATCGCCTTTCCCTTTTGGAAGTTCTGCGACGGACCTATTTGGAGAAAAAGTATTTTTAATGTTGTTACAGAAAAATCTTGAAAAATCTGAGAACAAATATATTTTATAATGGAAAAAATGCTCAGTTTTTTCTGTTTTTATAAACTCAGATGCTCCAATCATCAGACGTATCCAAAAGTGTAAAGGCATTCACAGTTAAATTTTTAGTATTACTACCAACATTGGTAATGTATTTGTATGAAATAAATATAAAAGTGAAATTATCTTAACATATTTGCATATGCTGCTAAGAGGAAGAAATTAGTTTAGGATTCTGTTCCAAGATGTCATGCTTATTTTCCAGTACTATTCATTTTGTGTGTCTGTTTTGAATTTATTCACTATCACAATACAGCTGAGAAGAACAAGCAAGAGTGACCTGGAAAATAATTCTCATTAGATAATACGCAACTCTGGCATACAGATGAGAAAGGTTACACAGAACAGAAACTTTATGATGCTTGACAAAAAGAGGTATTTTCTAAGACATGCAGCTTCTCTGGGAAACTACAGTGCAGCTCCACTACACAACAGTGGCAGCTGACAATGACCTCATTCATTTTAAAGTAGGAAGAATAAGTTCTAAATATAGGAGAAGTCATTCTAAGAACAGAAGTCATTCTCTCATCATCAATACACAGAGGACCACCAGAAAGACACACAAAGAAAATCTCAGGCATCTGTCTTACATTGATTGTGGAAACTTCCTCTTCTTCCATTACTTCTTCCTGTGGAATGTCATCACTAACTGGTGAACTACCCTGAAATACATCCATCTCTTCACTAGATTCATTCTCTTTACTGGCTGCTTGTTTGGAACGTCCTGCACGGCTACAATGAGAAGAAAAATAAAGATCAGCTTCACAGCATATGGGTCTGCAAATGTATAAACTGTATGAGTAAACATTCTACTTTACAAGAACAGAAGCCTTAAAATTTCATGTTATGTAATACTCTTGTCTTATACACCTATATAGTTCATCCATACATGAAACAGAAGAAGTGGAACTAAAACAAAATTCTTCCTTCATAGAGGGCTAGGACTACAAAGTTGAACAGTTTTGTCTCTATAGAAAGGCAAATTTTTCTTTTCAGTGCCAGAATACAGGCCAAAGCAGTGAACAACACTAAGCAGTGAACAGGAAAAGCCAAAGAGCCAGAGACTGAATACTATGTGTTGTTTTTTTCCTATTCAATTCAATGAATAGATGCACTCTATTTCTACAGGAGTTTATACACAACCTAGAAGAACCCATATTGTTATTTATGAAATTAACACTATGATGAACCTAAATGCAAATATTCCAAGCTAGCTCATACTAAGAGCTAGGGATAATCAGGATAACAATAACTTAATTAGGATAATCAAGAACAATCAGTCAACAATAGCTTAAATTGTCTGTTTTAGTTATGGGATCTGTGACAAAAGCAAAAAGCACCCACTTGCTTTACTTGAGAACTAGCCATCACCCCCTCACCTCAAAAAAAAGCCAACTACATATATATCCAAAACTACAGAGCATCACCCACATTACATTAGCACAATTCAGAACCAAATCACAGAATCATTCCGTTTATTTCAGATGAAGTCTTGCTGCACCCAAACTGGGTGACTTTTTGGTTGAAATTAAACCAGAAACTCTGTTTCAGGCAGACAACAGATAGATATCAATCTCCAATGGGGGCACAGATCTAAAACAACTGTCCTCTGACACCATTACACTACAAAAGTGGTAGGAATTTTCAGTCCTGAGAACCACTAAAATCTGGACAAAATAAAATCTCTGAATTGCATATAGTAATTATAGTGGGGGGTTCAGCATTAACCAGCATACCATCCCTTGAGAAATGACATAAATTAGCCCAAACCAAGACTTCAAGACTGACAGAAGCAAGAGAATTGAAAATGAAACAGAAGAATTACTCACAAGCTAGGTTTATCTTTTCACATATTACAAAAATAAGCCTTTTCACATGCACTGAGTGGTAACCTAATTTGCCCTCAGAAACAGGTTACACACTATCACCCCACAGGATATTTTATCACCTCATAGGCAAAATCTCAAATTCTAATTTCAAATCCATTCCCAAGGAGCCTAGAAAGCTTTAAGTATTTGGATTAAATATATTCTATCTTGCGGTCCTGCTCAACCTATCAACTTCCTTCAGTTAAAACTGCTGTAGATATGTATGTAGGAAAGGAAGAAAGGTCTGACTACAGTGTACTTTAAAGACTGAAAAATTACTATGGTCTCACCTTTTTCTTGCAAATTTGGAAAAGGGGTGGTCTGATTTAAAAAAAAAAAAAAAGAAGAAAAAACAACCCACAATATTTTTTTAAATGAAATATAGAATAGACCCAACAACTTTGAACCCTGAAACAACTTACTTGGTTTCCTTGTGCCAGGAACAACATATATACACATGAAAGAGCTACATTTGTTACTGATCACGGAGAGTGATACAGTTTACTTTCTGTTTAAAAAAGGGGTAAAGAAACATAAGGGATTCACCAATTTCACTGAGAAGTGAATCGAGAGACACTTTTTAGTAAAGGGAATACGACAAATGCCACACAGCATATCACCCAACAATGACTTGCTGGCATGTCTTCTCAGCATGGCAGTAGCAGCTTCCAACTCTTGTTCTACTGCACATGAAGCAGTGACTTCTGTAGTAACCAAGAGAGTGTTGAGTCCTGTGTTTCTGGTTACAGTAAAGGAGCAGTAGAGATCTGAGGTGAGGTAGGGAAGCAGAACACTGGAAAGGTCAGGATATCGTGTGTGCAAAATGCTAGATCAATTGATCTGGTGTGAACCTAGAATGTGAAACGAGGGTGCAAGCTTCTTCATGCAAAGTTCTCTGGTATGGAAGATCTCCGGGGTCAGGCAAAATAGTACATTACACTGCCAGAGGAAGATCAGTGTGATGCTAACTAAGCCAAAAGACAGAAAAACAACAGAATAATACAAAACATCGGATGGTAGAAGTGCTTAAGTAGTGCCATAAGGAATTTATCACCAGGTTCTAGAAGAGTAAATCTGTTCCATGAGCTGCAGTTAGATACAAGCAGGCAAATAACCACTTGTGCAGCTCTGCTTACATATATTACCTACACATGTACAGAAAAGGTAGAGACACCTGTAATTTCCTACAGGAGGCACAAGAAAATGAAGTTAGCCACAGAGTTTAAGCTCATTTTGGAGCTTAATGCACCTCACAATTTTCAGAAGCTACTATCCTTTACTGATCACAACACATTTTATTCATGTGGAAATGATTCAAGTGGATAATGAGAAGGCCAGAAACTAGCAAGTGAACATTAATTTAAGGAGAATCAAAATAAACTTAATTCTCCACAATACTGTTTCACTACAGTAAAAATTTGATTCTTCCCCCCATCCAAAACAAACAGGACCACTTTTCTCTCCTTAAAGTCCTAATAAAGCCCTATCTTCAAAGCCCTCCTGTGCTTTATTGACTTTTCTCCTAGAAAACAAAAGCTACGAATATGCTACCTGAGCACCCTAAACTTACTCACAGTCTCTTGATCTGGGGTTTGAGATGACTTAGGAGAAGCAGTCAAGAAAAACATCTTAGAAATAACAATGGCCATTTATTTTCTTAACTGTCAATTACAGCATTCTGAAATATTTTCAGTAAATGTTTGCTTGGGGGCACAGAAGCGTATTTTTAATTTTCACTGAACACAGATTTAGAACACTTACACTTTTTTTTGCTGTGATGGTGGTGTTTGTGATGACCTTCCTCGTCTTTTCTGTGGTGTAGACTGCGCTGATTCAACTGTACTAGTTTCAGATGGTTCTGCTCTGTTTTGAGGAAAACCCAAATTGCAAAGTATCAAATTATAACTAATGTCCAAAGATAAAAAAATATGCAGCTTACAAGAAGACAGACTTACCTCTGCTGTGTTCTTTTTGATGTCCTATTTTGCCTGCCTTTTGGTTTTTGTTCAATGTTTTCAGTTTGCCTTTCTTCTTCCTCCTCCTCCTCTTCTGCTGCAGCTGCTGGTGGTTGTTTTTTTTTGCTCCTTTTTGATGACTTTGCCACTGGTTCTTCCTTCGGTGTTCCCCCATTATTTGTTCTGGCAGGGCGTCCTCTTCTCCCTTTCTTTGGTGGACTGTTCTGTTCATCCTCACTTTCTATCACATCTTCTTTTAGCCTTTTTTCATCTTGCCATTGTGTTTCATCAGCGTCTGAAACAATTGCAGGTCTCTTCCTTCCCCGCTGACTACCTCTAAGTTTCTGCTCTTGACTCAATTTATTCAGATCATCTATGCCTAATTTCTCTTCTGAATCTGTGATAGCTGCTTTCTTCCTTCCTCTAGGCTTCTCCATCTCAGACTGAAAAGGTAAGATTACACCATTAAATTAAAAAATTAAACTGCCATATTAAACAGTCACACACAGAAACTTCACCCAACAAGACATACAGTCTTCAAGCTACACAAGTTGTCTCAGTTTGTCTACACAACCGTCTCAGTTGTTTGAAATATCCATTTCAAAAACAATGCAAAAGTATAAACACATACCCACATAAGAAATACCAGGCAAGAGAGAAAGATTATTTGAAAGGTGAGTAGTCAAAGCACCGAAGTGTGTAGGGTCTTCCTCATTTGTATCTTCAGCTGTGTTAAAAGCATTAGGATAGAACATCCATAACTGCATTTCTATCAATAGGAAAACTGATAGATGGAGAGGATGCGAATTGTCAAATTGTGGCTTCAAGTTTTTGTTGTGAGCTGCAGGGTGGTTATGCCTGGCTCCCACCCTAGCACTGGCAAGGCACTAATACAGGAGACAGTGGGCAATCTGAATTTACAGTTGTAGAGCGAAGAACAGGAATTAGTGGTAGCTGCCAAACCACTACTGTCAGAGCTGTACTCAGCATTTGCTCTGCGCAGCAAAACACCCCATCCAAGCCTTAAAACAATCACAGTCTAGTTCATGTCTGAAGGGACTCACAAAGATTATCTCATTCCAATCACCCTGCCATGGGCAGGGACACCTTCCATTAGACCACGTTGCTCAAAGCCCTGTCCAACCTGGCCCTGAACACCTCCAGTAGTGGGGCATCCTCAATTGCTCTGGGCAATCTGTTCCACTGTCCTACCACCCTCGCTGTAAAAAGTCTCTTCCTTAGGTCTAATCTAAACCTAACCTCTCTCAGTTTCAAGCTGTTGCCCCTTGTCCCATTACTGCAGGAGCAGGTAAACAGTTTTTCTCCATCTTTCTTATAAGCCCCCATCATACATTGAAAGGCCGCAACAAGGTCTCCCCAGAGCCTTCTCTTCTCCATGTTGAACAACCCTAACTCTCTCAGTCTTTCTTCCTAGGAGAGGTGTTCCAGGTCTCTGACCATTTTCATGGCCTTCCTCTGGCTCTGCTCTAACCAGCTCCATGTCTGCCTTCTAATGAAGTGCTCCTGAGGGGGGCTCCCATGAGAGCAGAGCAGATGGCAGGAATCACTTCCCTCAACCTGCTGGCCCCCTCTCCCTTTGATGCAGCCCAGGACACAGTTGGCTTTCTGGGCTGCGAGCAGACGTGGCTGGCTCACGTCCAGTTTTTCATCCACCAGTGTCCCCAGTCCCTCTTGGCAGGGTTGTTGTCAATCCCTTCATCCTTCAGCTTGTGTGGACACTGAGGATTGCCCCGACTCAGCTGCAGGACCTTACACTTGGACTTGTTGAGCTTCATGAGGTTCCCATGAGCCCACTCCTCAAGCCTGCCAAGGATGCCTCTGGATGGCATTCCTGCCCTCTATCATATCAAGAAAGGCAGAACCCTTTCTGAATCATAAGCTTTCAAAACAGAAAATATTCCTTCACCTCTCCATGCTTTAGTTCTGTAAAGTGCACAGTAAAGAGCTATTAACAGTGCAAAGATTTCAACAAGCAGCTATTAGGGCCTGTTCACTCCAACCAACCCCCATCTGTAGGAAAAATAAAAGAAAATATTACCCATGTACCATTTCATGGGTACTGTATTTCATTTCAGACCATGAAACTGTCCAAAAGTCCAAATATTTACAGTATTTCTATTTCATATCAATGTTTGTTTCATACCTACATTACTGTATTTCAGCACATTATTAGTATTTGCCACATGGCAATTTAATCTACACAATGACAGTTACACAACTTAAAACCCAAGTGAATGTTTTTTCCTTCACATTTCCTTTGTGTCATAAGCTAGAAGTCAGCTTACAAATTCATTTCCACTTTATTCAAAAACCTTTGTCAAGAAAAGCAGAAAGAAAATCTAGAGAGGATATGAGGGGGAAAAAAGAAAAAGAAATTAAAGGACAAAGAATTACACTAGAAGAAGACAAGAAAAATGTTTGAACAAGGATGACACCTCCTGTCAGTTCATGTCTTCAGTGACAAAACTGTTGATCTAGATCTGTGACATCCTCGTTATTTCAGTTTATTTGCCTTTGCAGTCATCATGCACATCTGTCATTGCAGGTCCTTTTAGCTGGTAACTGCAGCCAATTTTCAAAGTCATGTTTCTTCCTGAGGTTAAACCATGTCCCACAACCTTAGAACTAAGGTGTTACTCTGCAATTTAATTTGGACAAACATCCTGAAGTGATGTCTTTAAAACATGGACCTTCTGCTACCCAATTACAATTCTGCTTCTCAGCTAGTGCTTTCTATAATGTGCTCCCCAGCTCCAAAAAACCAAAAAGGAGTTCTGAATCAATGACCTTAAGCACCTTGCTTACAGATTTAAAGTGGAATAATGCCCTCAAAAGTACTCAAAACACTGAACTGTATTTGCTTTATTGCTCAGCTTTCTCAGTTACCAGTTCAAATTAATGCTTCTAAACAGGAATTGCACACCAGGAGCTGTTTGGACTCTCAGACTTTAAAGTTTACAGAAGTGTTATTTTTTTGACAAGAGATTCCTGATTTTTCTGATTTTGTTATAACGCAGTTTGCTTTTCCCACAAGATATAACAATATAAGATGGTTATTTACACTTCAACACAAGCAAAAATTCAGGACACTTTTACTAGTCAATAGCTTATGTCCCAAGCAACCAAGAAAAATGCACCAGACTGATATAATGAGAGAACAGAGAAGTGTCAGAGACAGTAAAAAAAATTAATAAAGCAGCAGTGACATTGGACACAGGACATCTTTAATGCAGTCGAGAAAATCAAATTTTAACAAATCTGATCTTATTACTTTTTCATGCATAATCCCAATACTACAAAATATTCGGGATATACTACAAGATATAGATTGTCAACTGCTATTAAGGCACAAAGAACTGAAATTTACTAGTGGTATTTGAAATCCTTATTATTTTACCTGATTTTAAAATTACAATACAATTATAATTTTCCCTGGTGGTTTATTTTTCTGTATTCCGATGCAGGTGTAAATACTGCTTAAGATAATACTTAGCCTGCTTAAAATTTCTTTTATGTATTAAAGCACTACATCTGAGTGAGAGTCCAAAAAATGTTTTATATCCTTATTAGGAACCTTCAGCATTACTGATCTACATATATATATAAATCCCTCAATAAGGACAAGGCTATCACTCTCTAAGGCCTAAGTACACTTAAGGACATGATTTAGTGGCAGACTTCTCAGTGCTGGTTTAATGGCTGGACTTGATGATCTTTAAAGGTCTTTTCCAACCTATATAATTCTATGAAAAACAGAGAAACTGAACCTTTTTTTCATTGTATTTTCATATCCAACTCTAACCACATTTTCCAGTAGTTTACAACATCAACTCGGTTTCATGTTTCAGCATATTTTCTTGAATGATATAAAATATCATCACATGAATTTTTATTTTATTGTCCTGGTGATTTAAAATGAAACATCTGCAATGCAACCAAACAGCTCACCCTTACAAGATCAGAGTCGTCCCTCTTGTCAGTTTTCTTTCCTGGTAATGGTGAAGCCAGCGTGAATTCTTCATTTTCACTGTGGTCCATTTCAGTACTGTCAAGCCTAGAATGAATAAACATGTATTCCCCTCATTATTATAATACACTGGGCAATCATAAAAAAAACCCAAAACAACTAAGAACAACATTCTTAAGAAATCTATTACTAAAATGAATAATTCAGCAGAAAGAAACATTTCACTGTGGGTACTATAGCCACCACGTATCACAAGCCAGAATATCTAGGTCTCTGGACAAAGGTTTTAATCATAAACCACACTGATTTTTTTTTTCCACTGGGAAAGATAAGCAGTTTTTTAAAACAGAAGAGTCTTACTGAGTTGCAAGTAATCTGCACGTTTGCATACATTTGCATTCACTTTCCTATACCAATCAAAGATCCCCACAGACAGACCAGCCAAAGAATGCACACTTTCCTATATAGGCAATAAAACAGCAGATTTAAATTTCAGAGACCAGTTCATCCCTCTGCTTTTTGTTGGTTTTTTACAGTAGAAATTTCATTTTTATTTCAGTTTCCACAAATATAAATGTAGACAATAATGCCTCCTGCATATGTAAAACACTGAAACCCACAGATAAAAGGTAATGCACAAAAGCCAATACACGAGTCCTTTCATTTCATCTGCCTTGGGGTAGGCAGAAGTAACATTTTTTAAATACCAATGCACATTTATTAATGAAAAGATATATGCTATGAGTTTAAGTGAAAAGTGGTATTCAAATGCACAAACCCTTAATTCCTTGGCCTGGGCACTGCATAGTGAGTGAAAGACGTTCTCACTCCTACAAGTGTAAAATCTGTAATAACTGTGACATAATCAGAAGCATAGGTTTCATACATCATCTAAACAGATGAAAATTTGCCTGTATATATTCCAACAGACTGAACTGGGAATACCACACATACGGAATCATTGCCATAACTTTTCTTTGTCTTTGACATCTCCACTCAAAACATCAGTTTAACTCAGGTGAACTGGAGACATCATGAAGATGACACGTTAGGCTGTGAGTGCAGCATTTTTTAAAATTTGATCTCAGATTCATTTTGATGAATATAGAGGAGAATCTGGAGTCCACCTGTCTCTAGCCAATAATGTATTTCAGCATGTCAACCTGCATGACTCATAAGAAATAAGCCTTTCTGCAGACTTTCTAGCATAGAAATATTTCTTGTGAAACACTGTACTACATGTAGAATTAATATCATATATGAAATAGTCACAGAAGTACTAAATGAGAAGCCTTATATTCAAACATAGCATTTCCTCACAGTCCTGAAAGAATGTGAAAAAATATGAATAGTGGGTCTATGAAATCTCTCAATGTCTGTGAAAAAAAATTGATGACAATGTGACTTACAGTTAAAAAAAATGAACATAAGACACGGTAACTGATGAATAACGAATAACTTACAAAGCTGACACAAAATAAACTATAACTTTTAAAGACAGATAAGCAGAAGAAGACTTATGTAGTATTACAGTACATTCACCTCTTCATCACAAAACTATTCTAAAATCCAACAATGTTTATCTGCAAAGTCCAGCAAACTGCAGAGAGTAGAGGATGAAGTCATGTGAGATCACTACAATGGCCTACCAGTCCTCACCATCTATGATGTGTTGTTAACTGCACAGCAAGATTCCTGGGGACTGCAGTTGTGTGTGTACACACACACATATACACATGCATATATACGTGTGTGGGACGATATCTATCTATCTATCTAAAAAACACCCCAAACCCCCCGAACCCTGTTCTTAAAAAATGAAACATATAAGGCTCTTTCCTCCTTCAGCCAACTCTGGATGTAATTTGATTCGGGGGGGCTTTTTTTGGTTTTTGGTTTTTTTTTAAAGTAAATTTATTTCTGGGAACGGAAAGCCAAATTCGTGGTTTCAGTTATACCAAGGTAGTACTATAACTTTACTGCAATGTAAGATAAAAGAATTCTGTCTTTCACTTTAAAAATATTATAGGAATATTCAAAGTTTCCATTACAAATATTTGAAATGTCAAAGTTCCTTTGTTGTGTACCAACCTCCCTTTGATCCTTCCTGGAGAGCTTGGATTTGAACTGCTGCTGGCATTGCTTACAGTTTCCATTCGAGAAGATTTGGATTGAGACTGCTTGCCTGCTGACGAAAGAGGCTTATTAACTGCTCCAAGAACATTGGCTGCTTTGGGCTGAAACCAAAAATATATTTCCTTTATTTTAAGCTGCATGTTCAGATATTGTTAACACATACTATGTTTAAAATACAGATTTCACTTTCTGCAATAATTATCTTAATTTTAACACAAAGTGATAAACATTTTCATAGGAAAGCTACAACAGACACCAGAAGAAAGCTGAGGAAGCTGTAATGAAATTGCTAGCTGCCACCAAAACTGGTATTCTTCTCTGTACCCTTAGATTCTGTCCTCTTCTCATTGGTAGCATGGGGTGTTCACCTGACCTTGCAGTGAGCCACTTCAGCACTTTGTGTGCAGTTTGCTTTCTGTTGATTTATTTGCCTGAACCAGCTCACCATCTGGATCAGATAAAAGCACTTGTACTAGTAAAACAGAAATAGCAGTAGGATGGCCCTTTCAGCAAAGGAGACATTGAACTGGCTTAGGTGTAATAGCAACCACATTAGTTTCAACTGGGAATGAATGAGAATCTCCTAAGTCCAATACTGTAGAGAAGACACTGATACTTCTTGCACAGATATAAAAATGTTAGTCTTTTAATAAGTACCAAAATTCCAGACATCGGTGAGCTTCAGGTTATTAATTTATCTGGGTTATCTTTCAGACATGTTGAATGCCTCCAGCTCATATTAACTTTCGAGAGAGCTGAAAAAGTTCAATTACTCCTAGAGAGAATGCACACTTACGCCAAACACCCATGTACGAAAACGTTGAATTAAAGACCATTTCCTACATTTCTAATTATGCATCTTCTCTTTCAATATTAGATTCTAGCTATGTCTACAGTTAGTGACAGCTAAAAAAAAGTTTAACATGCATATCATATCAGCTTTGAGCGTTCCTTTTTCAGAGCTATGCACCATAGCAGTGCGGGTTATACCTTCATAGCCAGAGGGAACTTTACAAAAATTCACTCTGCATTGAGTACTAGAAAAAGAGCATACGCTTTCCAAAAATAAACCTTGGAGAACAAAATCCAGTTTAACAATTTACATCTACTAGCTCAGAACTAAACATCAATCAATAAGCATTTCCTGAAAGAGCTCAAAAGCAGAGATTTTCAAATTCACACTGAACCAGACTTTCTACTAAGAAGGGATAATAGGGCCTGCCTAAACAGCTCCTCCCTTAGGACAGAAGATACACTCAAAGCCTTACTGCTCTCAGTGTTCCCTGCTTAAATCCACCTCACTCACATCCTCTCAAGCTAGTATTCCATTTCCAAAGCTAGGACTCCCTAAACCAACTTTCATTTCTCACTCCTCTCATGACAGTGAAGCAATTGAAAATTCTGGTAGTCAAATAAGCTCTACTGCTTGTTACAAAATTTCAAATAACACAAAAAGAGTTAGAGCTAGAGTACCTGGCACTAGAAATCGAAAATAATATAAAAGTTAACCTAAGATTCAAAAGAGTTGCAGTTAGGACATATTTTTGCAGAAAGACATGGAGTGCTGAAGAGAGTTCAGAAAAAGGCCATTAAGACGAAGAAGGGGCCACATCATGTCTCAGAGAACAAGGGGTTTGGACTAAACGACCTCCAGAGGCTCCTTCCAACTTCAAACATTCTGTGATTTCTCGTGGTAGCATACATCGTGTTTCTTATTTAATATTGTCACAGTACACTTAATATATTAAGTATGGGACAAACTACTAAGAATGTTTGATGTTAAAAACTGGATTAGAAAACTTAATATTGACTACTGATCAAAAATTGGAAGACAAACTACTTTCTTTTAAAAACTTTTGTATCTTCACAAGTAAGAAGCCAATCTCTAATCCATGGCATTCAAGCACTCAAATGCACAATACAGTGATGATCCATTCCAATACATAAATGTTGACTTTCAGCTTCTCAAAGAGATGCTCATCTGTCTTTTTTCCTAACTTGCATTCCTCCTTTATTAGTAAGTTACTAGCTCACAGCTAATGCTTCATTAGCAAAGTTAAGGGTAATGATGATGCTGAAATTTCTTTTGTTTGCAAGGTAGCAAATTAATGTTCTTTGTCATCTAGAGCAGAACATATTAATCCAGATGAAAAACACAATTTTCTTTTACTAGATTTTATTCTAAAGAGTACCTGGGTTTAGTTTTAGTGAAGAAAGAACATTGCCATTCAATACAATGCATCTTTTGAAAGATAAATTAACATAACTGTAGAACAGTCAGTTATCTTGTAAGATACTGTAAAAAGGTATGAAGCTTTGCCAAAGATTATTTATGTAATTTTTAAAATAATTTCTGTTAGAGTTTTCCATAGCTGTAACTTCATAGGCAACATTGTAGTCTTCTGCAGAAAAGAAGGTTAACGATTTTGTAAACTTGTCAAATATTATGGGTTGTTTGAGGGGGTTTTTTTGGACTCTTTCCTTTTAATGACAACAGGCTTTGGCTACTATTGCCACAACCCAACACAGACATTACCAGTTTTCCCTTCTACCCATCTCTTTTCTATACCTGGAAACAATCTGTTCTCTTAAACAAAGTGTTTCATAAACTACATGTTAGTTCTCTTAAAAAAAACCCCACAAACACACACAAAAAAAACCCCAAAGAAAACAAACAGGAACAAACAGGCAAACAAGTAAGATCACCAGAAAAAAAAAAAAAAAAAAAAAATAAAAAAGACAAACCAGAACCTCAAATACAGTACCAAAAACAAGCCCCCTCCAAGCCCCCACACCATACCTACCTTTCCAGGAGTGAAAAAAGACTTCATTTCCGGAGGAAGATAATTTTTGGTGTTACTGAAATTCTGTAAAGAAAGGAGGGGGGGCGGGAATTACGGCAATAATCAGTGAATTATATATATATGTGTATATATATATATATACGTTTTGGCGATTGCACTGAAAGATTTTCTTTACATCACTTATGCTTTTGAATTTTTAAACCACTAACATCGGTGTTGGGGGAAGGGGGAGAACTCTGTGTGTGCACATATATACAAATACTTATGAAAACATATACATATATACATTTTCAACTACAATATAATAGGGAGAAGTTTGAAGTTAAAAGAAATATTTAAGAAAAACAACATTAAATTACAACTTACAAATATTTAAACAGACTTATCTCAAGAAAAATTAAATGCCACGGTATACCTTGTCAGGTTGAGTAAAATATCTGGCTGGAAGTACAGGGTCCTTAGGGGATTCCAAACTGTATGTTGTACTCTTTGACATAATGATATTCATTGCTACATCACAGACCGTATATAGTTTCTGTAAATAATAAAATTACAAGACCAAACAACAGTTTAAAAGTTCATTGAAATCTTGACAAGAGATAGTGTATTTTTGAGCACAGAACTACAAGAACTCACAGTTTAAAAGCAATCATCTTAATAATTTAACACCAGCCTGCATCTTAAACAGTGTATTGCAGAGTACTGAAATACAGACACTAAAGGCAAAAAGCACTGTTAAGTCTAACAGTTGAGGACAGATAGTTTTCATGATCTTTCTGCACTTAAGAATAGCCCTTGCCTTAGTTTCTAAGACAAAGTTAAACAAATGAACTCACACACCCCACCCACCCACTACCCAAACCTCATCTCTGTGGGCAAAGCAGAAAGTGACAAATCTGTACATTGTGTGATGTTAAAAACACAAAAGCAAGATCAGGATTTGATACGTTCACTACACAATACAAGCCACAGACTTCTAATGTAACTATTTTTCTTCCTATACTAAGCTTACTCCTGTATTTTAAAAATTAAATATTAAAAAGGACTTTAGTAGATGATTTAAACAGTAGAAGTTATAGTTTACATCTATTTAAAGTTAGTGTTTAGTAATCTTACTGATACAGAAAGGAGGACTGAAAACCATTACAAGTCCCTTGCAGATGTGCAAGAAGCACAGGAAAATAACTGTCATCTAAACTACAACACATATTATCATTACAATATATAAAGTATCGTCTCATACCTACAACTGTATTGAAAGATATTTTTAAGTTGGTATATAAACAAAAAGCAACTCCCTTCCATAAGCAGGTCAGAATTAAATGCAATTTCCAATCAAAAAATATCACCTACTTCATTCATTTTTTGATCATCTGGTCCTTGAGCATCCTTAGTCTGTTTGATATTTTCTACCATTTTTCTGATAAATGCATGACTGTTGTTTTCATTTTTAGCCATCAATATTTCCAGTATGAACCATAGGCACCTAAAGGAGAAATGCAGTATTCCGCACAAATGAAAATACAAAAGAAAATCTTTAAAAAAGCACATTTGAGAAAGTGATTCAGTCTAGATTTTACTAGTATTATGAATTCGAACCAGTCTAACTCTGGGAAAACAATTCTTTAGAAAAAACGAAATTAAGGTAGGATGAGCAGAAGACAGAGTTCATCTGTAAAGTATCAGAGAGCACTAAAAAAGCATCTATACTATTTCTCACAATATTTTACAGAAATAACTGCCATCATTATGTGCACTTGACATTGTAACAGAGTACCACCATGAATTAAAATTTCACTTAGAATAAAGTTAGAAAGAACACTATTGAAAGTAGTCTTACTCTTTAATGTCCTTGAGTTGTTCAATGTCTTGGACTTTGACATAATCTGGGTCATGAGCTAGGAGATGGATAGTATAAGGAACAACATACTCTGGTAGAAGTGACAACAGTTTCTCTGAAAAGCAGAAGAAAGATGCATCAAAAAACTACATACTAAGAAATATGCTTTTCTACTAAAGAGGAAAGGGCAAAATTTTTCTAGCATCCTCTGAGACTTTTAAGTAATCCTAAGCGATGACTGCAGAAGAAAGTCTTTCCTACATCATGACAGACAGAAGGCCTGTTTTCCCCAGGGATTCAAAAACTAAGGGTTGTTGCCAATGGCCCTCTCAGAGTTATGATCACAAAATATATATTCTGTAAGGTAACAAATTCCCTGACCAATACCATGCAGCATGAAGTCCGGCACCTCAAAGTTTGATGAAGAAAATCAGAATTAAAAATATCCTCTCCTATGGGATAAGGACAACAGAAGGACAAGTTGTATACCAAAAGTAAAAAAAAAAAACCAAACAAAAACATATTGCAGCAGACATCCACAATGCCTTCTTTAGCCTAATGCTTAAGAGGAACCAGTGGATGCACAATACACCTTAATTATTAAACCTGTACCCTGTGCAACAGGCAAGACAACAGGCAAAGGAAGGCATACTAGTATTCTATGTACCTTGCTATGGTACAAGCATATAATCTTAAGTGCTTGTGGCAAATGTAAAGTTATAGTATTAACTATGGATAAACACTTTAATTTATGTGTGAAGAAAAGAGGGAAATTCCTAGCTCTGCTTTTGAAAAAAAAAAAAACAACAACACATTTTTGAGCTAGTAAGCAGTCATGAAAGAAATGACCAAATCTGGAAAATCTTCTTTCAGTAAACTTTCAACTATCCTCTATTCAGTTATGAATAAGTCCAAACATCTGTAAATCATTACATATAATAATAATTTTTGAAAACAATTTTACAATACATTAGAACACTGACATTTTTATCTCCAATGTATGTATTCACATGAGATGTGTTTGACAGTTATTGTGCACATCAAATAAAATACATCATTATTGTAGATTTTAAAAAACAAAATAATTGTCATGCATAAGTGAGGTTTAATCTATCACCTTCTAGAGGTCTGCATAAGGGGTAATGCACAGTCTACATAATATATATATATATATAATACCATCTAATGTCTATTTCAAGCTATTTTTATGTAATTGAAATACAGTGTACTCTGCAAAGTAGTTTTTAATTTGTTTCAATTGACACTGCGCTATTAACTTCAAAAATATCCTTCACTTCTTCAAGCACTGTCCTGCATTTTAGCCAGCAGCTGTTTGCATTACTAAATTAAAAAATAAAGATGGGAAATGGAAGAAAAAGAACATAATTATGACTTTAGAACACTAGCAAAATTGGCTTGACTTAGACATGTCCCAGGCAAACCAACCCACTATTATTTGTATTAATTAGCAATTTCAATAGAATGTTCATCAAGAGCTCGTGAATTCAGTTTTTCAGCAACTTCCTGCTTTGGACAATTTCTAATATAACGATAATTCCAACTAGGTCTGGAAAACAAAATTAATCAGTTCCAGACAAAACAGGAATAGAACAAATATTGGTACATATGGTATTTAACCCCTGTCATAACAAAAAATTGTAATTACACATTCTTTCCTCATCTCTAATGAAGAAAGACACAACCTGAAAGGTAGGGTGGCTTTTCTACCAGTACTTAAAACTACAGTGTGCCAAAACCCTTCATGAAGTTCTTTACGATCTTTTAGGAAAGAAACTTGTTAAAAAAATTTATCTTCACCCTTGTCATTCTTCTGCTTACTGACTTGCAAGTAAAAGCCCATCCTGAGAAAACAATAATTCCTATGCAAGACACATCTCTACCCAGATGAAACTAGTAACAGATACACAATCAAAATAAGTCTCTTCTTGAGCGGCTTCTACTCTGAATACCATTTAGAGAATTTAAGAGAGTTGAGAATAATTCCTGCCAGCCTTTAAAAGGCCAGCGTGGAAGAAAAGAGGCATTTTACTGTCTGGTACCAGTCCTTAGGAAGTTTTCCAGAAATATACCATCTTTTCGACAAGTGCTGAAATCCTCCAAAAATATCCAACAGATATCCTCCTCACTTGTACCAAGGTTTCAAGACAAAATCCATCACAATATCAAACATTTACAGATTCACAAAAATAGCTGTATTAATCAAAGATGCAGATTTCCAAAGGAGGTACTACAGTCATTACTACCCCGCATTACTTCATGCTTCGTAAGGAGAGTGGCAGAGAGAAACACACGTTTAAATAGCACTTTATGATCAGAACTGAGCTTCAGCTGTACTTCTGCAATATGGATATTTTAGGATACAGTTTGAGACATTGTATTTGTTGAAAGCTCAGACTGGTAAACCTGAATGGCACAAAGTTAACATTGCAATCCTCAAAAAATCCTGCAATCTATATTTAAACCAGACTTCTCATGAATTATAGCACATATCAAATCAATGGCATCACTCACTCAAATATTTCAGCAAGAAAAAAAAAATCATCAGGCACACTTTGAGGTTCTACTGGATAAAGAGAATCACACACACCTAGGTTCCTCTAAATTTCTTCTACAGATTTTTGATAGCAACTTCACAGCACCTATTTTAAACATACGAGAATTCTTCTATTTTTCTCCTACTACTAAAAAGAGTTTTCAACTTTCAAGACGAATAGTCTTAAGGTGACTTAGAGGTGTTTGCTCAATTTATTTTCCTTTTTCCATGTTATTGAGGTGGGAGAAAAGTACCACTCTTTCTTCTTTAAGTCTAATTAATGACACACAAAAGGATTTCTCTGCAGACTAATTCTCTGATCAAAGTCTGAGAGGACTAAGAAAGACAGACTGACATGGTTAATATAAAGTGATTCATAATCACAAAAGGAAATCAGTTATCTGACGGCATCTGTGAGATCAGATTCACCAAACAGGTCTGGTTTATGCTAAAGAAGATGAAAAAAATCCCCTTTATTTCACAAAAGCCAAACCATCAGTAATATTTCAAAGAAATAAAACTTTCAAAAGCTCTTATTCAAGACACCCATAGCTCTTCATAAAGGTCTACTTTTTCCTATGACCATATACCAATGTTGTCACACTGTATGTATGTAGCTTTAAGTCAAAAGGACTGATTTAATAAAATTAAAAATAGCTAACATGAGTCCATAATAACTCCCAAAGTATTCCCATGATCAGATTGCTGGCACTGAGAAGAAAGAAGTACATAACCTCATCTTGAACAGTCTACAAATATAGACCTTTGCCAGCATAAGATAAGAAGCTACTCAATATAGCAGTGCAAAGAGTCTATTTAATATAACATTTATTTCATTAAGGTTACGTATTATTAATTACTGAAGTAAAATTAATCATTGTCATTTCACTTAGAATATTATTAACCATTAAGTTCAAACAGTACACAAACTACTTCACTTTCAATATTAGGCATAAGCATCTGCACAGTTTTTTAACAAAACTGAAAGACCTCAGAAATGCCTGTTAAAAAACATCAAAAGAAAATCAGAAAAACTGAAAAATGTCAGTTTTCATTAGATATCACTAAGCGAAATTTACAGCTGTTCTATGTACAAAAACAGACAACCACCACTGTTTTCAGTCTACTCACATTTACATTTGAACTACAGCACTTGTACCAAAAAGCAACTTCTACTCTCTTACCACTAACTGCTGCATGTTGTTTCAGATATTCTCTTCTGACATTTATGTTCTTCACAAGGCACTGCCTGGCGTGAGCTCTTCTCTCTTTCACAGGATCTTTTGCACACAGTGCACAAATAGCCATATACTCTAGTGGCAGCCGTAGTCTAGAAAGGCCTTTGTGAAGTTTCTGAGCAAATATTTGTCTCACTTGGTAACATTCATCCTATTAAAAAAACCCAAAACAATAAACCAGTCAAAAGTAGAAAAGGTAACAGTAAACTTTTCTAAAAGCAATACAGACTGTGAAATAAAACACAGAAGCCCAGTTAAATATGAAAAAAAGCAATTTTGGACCTTGTAGTCACAGAAACACAGGAAATTCAAGGATTTTTTTTTAAATGTCAATTCAGAGCAATTTAATTGAATTAATCAGTTGAAGCTTCCCTTAAAATCAGAAGAAGAATTAAGGTTCAGGAATTGTACAGGAAGATATCACACTCAGGACCCAAGGGAAGTGCAGAGCCAAAACCTAGCCACTGGTAACATTGACTCTGCTAAATTTGCGAATGGCATCAAAAGAGATCATGTTTGAGATAAAACAAGCCTTCCTCTTTCCCCACCAAAAATGAAATCCACAAGAAACTTCTTCAATCAAGTCCCATTTCCCTTTCTGCACTTCAAGCAATACTCCTCCCTGTATGGACTGAAACCCTGAAACACCTGCCGTAGCCAGAGCTGAAGCAACCTAAGCCCACAAACCCAAACCATGAGACCTACTCATGATGCATTGCCTCACAACAGCAAATCCACCCCCCTGCAGAAGGCTAAGATACAGCCTTATTTTCCTCCTCAGTAACATCATCTAATTCTAAAGCCTTTCGGAAGCTTAGAAGAAACCTACACCTAGTTGGTCTATCAGCAAGGAAGCATGTCCTCTTTGCCTCAGGGGACAAGGAAGTTGTAGTTCGATGTTACTGATGGTGTTGTTTGGCCAACTGGAATGATTATAATTTCTTTTTCTTTTAATATTGAGAATAACCTTAAATTTGGCTCAGTTATCCTAGTTTACTGAGAAGAAGGGGGATAAAACTTATTCAACGTATGCTATTTTCAACAGCGTACACGTAAACCCCATAAAATCAATCCAACTTTATATATCCACATGTCCGAATTTAATGTTGATTTATCAGAATTTCACCATTTAAAAGCACTTAAAAAAATATATATTTGCAAAGCATCATGTACCACTCAGAAACAACTCTGATTCTTTCATCAATTAAAATACTCTCAGTTACCCAAGGAAAACTGAAAATGTTTTGGGATCTTATTAAACAAATGAAACTTATGCAATCTAAAAGATTTCTTCATTCAATTACATGTCATTTTCTACAGCAAAGGTTATTAGATCTTAAATCTGGTCTTAAAGCCTGTTAAACACTGAAGTACTCTACACTACGCTCAATTATTTTCTACTCTCTTTCAGTATGAAGCTCTGCTGACATCAAAATTTGTTCTGCAGACCAAATAAGTCAACTGCTGGTAAGCTTACAACATTGGTCAAAGACATCCAGAACTTATTTTAAAATGACTAGAACTACATGCATTTCATCACCACAATTAGATGTGATGAAATCATCACAGCAATTAGTGACAACACAGGATTATGTATTCTGCACTCTAATTATTACACATTACAAAATGGTAGTATCAGAGAAGAAAAAGTGCCAGTACAGCTACTCTGTGTCTGAGGATCTGAACTGAAAGTGACAAAGAAAACTGTAGAAGACCTCAAGAACATCTAAAAAAGTTATTTGTAAGTATTCAAAATCCATTAAGAGCGGCAGTGAAAAGGAAAGGCATAATTCCTGTTTGACAGGAATTTCTAGTTTTCTAGAAAACAATTTAGCAAGTCACAAAAGGCTAAAAAAATATCAATAAATGAGGAGGGAAACGTGACAGAACTAATACTACAGAAGAAAAGATTCTCCTGGCAATGATGTGAAGTCATATGGATATATCCAGAGAGAGGGGATTACAGAGAGCCAACACAGTTTTAAAAAGTACAAATTGTGCCTGATCAGTCTAGTAGCCTTTTACAATGAGGCAACTCAGTAAATGAGTAAGCGATGAGCAACTGATGTCATATACCTGGATTTCTATAAGGGCTTTGACACAGTCTCACACAGCATTCTTGTCTCTAAATTGGACAGATATGGCTTTCATAGATGGACTATAAGAAATTAGCTGGGTGGTCATGTCCACAGAATTGCAGTAAAAAAAAAAAAAAAAATCAATGTCCAGATGGAGATCAGTAACAAGTGGTGCCCTCAGGGGTGAATACTGTATTTCACCTTTATGAATTACACAGGTAGCAGGATTGAGTACATCCCTCAGCAAGACTGGATGACACAAAGCCAAGTGGTGCTGTTGATACACTGGAGGGCAGGAGGAGATGCCATCCAGAGGCATCCTTGACAGGCTTGAGGAGTGGGCTCATGGGAACCTCATGAGGCTCAACAAGTCCAAGTGTAAGGTCCTGCAGCTGAGTCGGGGCAATCCTCAGTGTCCACACAAGCTGAAGGATGAAGGGATTGACAACAGCCCTGCCAAGAGGGACTGGGGACACTGGTGGATGAAAAACTGGATGTAAGCCAGCCATGTCTGCTCGCAGCCCAGAAAGCCAACTGTGTCCTGGGCTGCATCAAAAGGAGAGGGGGTCAGCAGGTTGAGGGAAGTGATTCCTGCCATCTGCTCTGCTCTCATGGGACCCCCATCAGGAGCACTTTATTAGAAGGCAGACATGGAGCTGGTTAGAGCAGAGTCAGAGGAAGGTCATGAAAATGGTCAGAGAGCTGGAACACCTCTCCTAGGAAGAAAGACTGAGAGAGTTAGGGTTGTTCAACATGGAGAAGAGAAGGCTCTGGGGAGACCTTGTTGCGGTCTTTCAATGTATGATGGGGGTTTATAAGAAAAATGGAGAAAAACTGGTCCCATTACCTGCTCCTGCAGTAATGGGACAAGGGGCAACAGCTTGAAACTGAGAGAGGTTAGGTTTAGATTAGACCTAAGGAAGAGACTTTTTACAGCGAGGGTGGTAGGACAGTGGAACAGATTGCCCAGAGCAATTGAGGATGCCCCACTACTGGAGGTGTTCAGGGCCAGGTTGGACAGGGCTTTGAGCAACCTGGTCCAGTGAAAGATGTCCCTGAGCACAGCAGGGGAGTTGTAATGAGATAATCCTTAGGGGTTCCTTCCAATCCAAAGTATTCTATGATGCTATATAAAATGTGATACTAACTGGTTTATAAATGTTGATAACCCTCTTGTGTTCTTCTAATTTAAATCTCATCTCTCAAAATTCCCTTTTGGGAATTTAAGAGAAGTAAACACTAGACACAAAGATAGCAAAAGAAGGTGACAACACATCTGTTAGCTATATCCACAAACAGTTAAGATTGTTATAGTTGGAAAATAAGAAGTGGAAAAAAGTGAGAGACAGTGAAGAAATGGAGGGCAAAGAGCCTGCACCTAACATACTGAGAAGAGCATCAAAACAATGAAGCGAAATTCTGATAGAGGAGAACTACAAGGTTAATATTTGCAGTAAAGAAAGATTTGCCACAGGAGGGAAATGACTAAAGAAATGAACAGATTTTGATCACTGGGAGCACAAGAAAACAGAACATGCAAATACTACATTGGCAAGGCTAGTCTGGCATGACATTATCCAGCTAGAGTATCCTTTCCAGAACAGAAATAGAGCTTATTTGTCATTACAGTAAGTGCCTATTTTCCTCTCTACTAATTTTGTTCTGAATTGTAAAAATATTTAAAACTCATTTTGAGACAAGACTAACATTTCTATTTGGTTTTGTAACAGGAAGACTGAAAAGTATCACTGTGCTTAAGATATAAAGACCTTCAGTTATTACCACTGAATTCCTGCTGCATTTTTGCTAGATTTCATCTGCTTAAGTAGTTTTAAATTTTGTTCCATTTTCTTGTTTTTGATAGCATTTGGGAACTAAGGGTTCCTTCCATAGGAACACAGAAGCTTAAAATTCATACAAACACAGTAAAAACAATATACAAGCCTAATACAGACTGTCTTACTCTGGTATAGGAATGATTTTTCTAGCCTAACTGTAACCAACTCCAATCAACTTAAGAAATTAAGAGATATTCTATATGAAATAAAAAATACCCACACAGAAGCTATACTCTATTTTCTAATATTAAATACCAATTTAAAATCTTCTGATATTTAAATGGGTTGCAGCTAAAGCTTTAGCCAGCCTCAGGAATTCAGGTCTAGAATGGAATATCATGATTACTACAGTTATCTTCCGGAAGTGATTCCTTCCAGAGTATATCTTGACTTGTGTAAAGGCAGGAGAATATCAGCAGTTACACAAGTAACACCAGCCGAAGTCCCTTCATGACCACTTGCTCTTGGCATATGAATCAATTTCTGTAGAATTTGCTACATCTACAGGACAGAAATACAGAGGATCTCTACATCTCCACTTAAAATATTAAAATTACTTTCTTTCTGTTACTAACTTCACAGTCAGAAGTTAAGGATGACAACTCCAGCTTCTACTGAGGAATCTCTCAATTTTTCTTCTAATATTTAAAGGATGTCAACTATCTTTAAAAAATCTCTGTATTCACATATATTCTACCCAAGTACTGACAGAAAGAGAAAGCGAGGTCACTGTTGTCACCACAGTTCAACATAATTTACATAATCTCATTTCAACTTCTAATAATGTCATAATGCAGTTGGGGTATTACTTTAAATATATACTGAATTCCTTGGTTTATCAATATTCTAACATTTGACTACTGTAAGTTAGTATTCCCCCACTGGACAACCCAGTACTATAGACCTAATTCTCATCCAAAATGAGTTTTCAGGATTATCTAGTAGAAAAATAATTTCATGCCAAAGACGAACATTTTGCATAAAACTAGATTCATAGAAATATACACAACATACAGAACAAACAACTATATACTCATACATTTGCTGACAACCCACAACTCCCATCAAATTTCCTTACGTTTATGGCTAGTGCACACAGCTGGTATTGTTCTAAGGTGATGATTTCATGGTAACAAGGTTCTTGTGCCAACTTCACAATAGCATTTCCTGCAGCCAGCCTCAAGCGAGACATATCAGGTTTACTGAAAAACAAGCACATGGATTATGAGGGTTAATTCGTAAAAAAATTATGTAATTATTTGACTTAATTAAATTTCAGTAAGTGTGCATTGCTGAAAAACAAGTACTTAAAAAGAAAGAAGTTTCCATGGACTTAGCTGCCCTCATACCAGCAAAAATAATTTCAACTCAAAAGTATTTTTTGTGGCACCACATTTTACAGCCTATTACCACACATCTATTACCTTGCCCTAACCTGGCAATAAAAATCTTCCCTGAAACTTCCTAAAAGTTCCACATGGGTATGAAACAGTTCTAGTGGTGCATTGAACCAACAGAGTCCATATTGCCCCTCAGAGACCACATTTAGCAGTAAAACACTTCCATTCAGCTTGCTGCTTTTATTTCAGCAGAGGGCTCCTGCCAAAGAAGTAGCCCATTTCTAGTCCCCAAAGTTGCCAAACTTTTTCTAGTTCAAAATCCATGCTGCGTGTCAACATAAATTACGATTAATTAGACATTATGGTAGATGACTAAGTGAATTTTTTTTTTAAGACAACAGTAAAGTGTCTTTTGAATACAGCCACTGAAAATGTATATCAGATGTGTAGCAATTCTTCTACAGCACAGAACTATGAAGTTCCAAACTCCAATATTTTTTTAACAAATTTTCTCTTGGTACAGCTTAGTTTAAGGAAAATGCAGATAGCAATTCTAGAAAATCTTAATTTAGCTTCATATCTAATATCAGTACTTTCAGCAATTGCCAGTGTTCTCCCACCCTTAACTACTATTATTTCATGCTTAGTATAGACTAAGTTAAAATCCTTCTACAAAGACATGCAAGTTCAACCTAGCTGATTCAACCTAACCACAAATAGAAAATTAGTATAATCTTGAATTTTATAAAACTGTTGACTTATAAAATTAAAAAGAAATACCTGGAAAGGACAGTTGATATATTATTTATTGGTAAAATTCAATATTAAAGAAACACAAAACTGGTGAATTTAACCTACATATGCTAACATCTCAAAGAAATCAGTTGTTGATTTAAAAGCAATTCAACAAAGTCATCAATCCTATTACTTCAAGGCTTGAAGGATGAACAAGAGAAGGGATTTATTTATTTTCCAAGTAGGACCTTGCCTTTACCTGACACTCTATGCTAAACCATGCTTTGAAATTTAAAAAAACCCATTCTTTTACTCTGTAAATGAAAGGTACAGTTGCGTAGATTTAAAGAGGCCTAGGGGCAGAGTCATTTTTAGGGCTGATGAGGACAATAACACCAAGATGATTACACCATGACTAAGGGCCTAAAAAACATCAAACATCTCCTGAGCTCTTGCACTTTCATTTAATTATCTTTAGCAAATTATACATTGTTTCAAAGACAAATGCAAGCCATGAACACAAAAACTGACTCATACAGAATGACCTCATATCAAGTACAATTTAAAAGATTATGTTCTGTATTGAACAGACAATTTTACTCTTTTTCCAAAGCCTACTCTAAATCAGAAGGACCAGTGTCATGTTTGCACAGCAGGGACACAATAAGCATTGCTAGAAAGAAGATATCCTTACTGCATTCTCAAAGGTTGAAGAATAAAGGTCAGGAAGTGTCAGCAAGGTCCATACAGACCTAATAGGCCTGAAACATCATCTCTCTGCTTCAGGTTTTGAGAGTACTTGTTAGTTAGGCAGTACAGCTCACACAGAGACAATGGAGACCTGTCCTTCTACCAATCTGGAGCTTTCCCAAAAGTAATACTGGGAAATAACGAATACATGTCCTGTCACCAGGGCTCTTGCCTTATGCAGCAGTGGGTGCACGTTTTCCCTAGTCTTCCTTGTGTCACTTAGAGAAGCTCTTCTGTTTGCCTTTGTCACTATTCAATCCCAGCTGGGATTTGGCTTTCCTAACTGTGTCTCAGATGGCGTATCTGTATTTCTTCCAGGTTACCCATCTCTACTTCCACTTTATAACTCATACAACCATAGAATAGTTTGAGTTCGAAAGGACTGTTAAAGCTCATCTAGTCCAACTCCCTGCAATAAGCAAGTTACTTGGAGCCCTGTCCAACCTGACCTTGAATGTTTCCAGGGATGGGGCATCTACCACCTCCCTGGGTAACCTGTTCCAGTGTTTCACCACCTTCATCATAAAAAATTTCTTCCTTTCATCTATAGGCCTTCCTTTAAGTACTGAAAGGTCACAATAAGGTCTCCACGGACACTTCTCCAGGCTGAACAATTCCAATTCTCTCCACCTTTCCTTGTAGAACCACTCCACCTTCTGACCATTTTTGTAACCCTCCTCTGAACCTACTCCAACAAGTCCATGTCCTTCCTGTGCTGAGGATTCCAGAGTTGGATGCGGCATCTTGGATAGGGTCTCACCAGAGTGGGGTAAAGGGGCAGAATCATACCTCTCGGTGTGATGGCCACACTGCTTTTGATGCAGCCCAGGATACAACTGGTTTTCTGGTATGTGAGCACACACTGTTGGCTCATGTCCATCAGTGTCCCCAAGTACTACTCCACAGGACTACTCTCAATCCTCTTGTGTTCAAATTTTGCCAAGAGCTCCCTTCTCATCCAGGCAGCTCTGCTGAAATATTTGCCTGACCCTCTGCTTTGACCACTCTTGAGCAATGAAAGGATTGTTTTTGAATATTAGTTAACTAGTTTTCTTGGGCCCTTCTTCCTTCTAGGACCTCATCCAATGGGACTCTACAATCAGATTCTTTTAGAGACCCAAGATTTTTCTCCTCAAGTCCAGCACTCTGATATTGCCTTTTGCCCTCCTTCTTGCCATTAAGATTTTAAACTCCATATAATATGGTCATTATAGCCAAGGTTGCCTTCAATCTTCACACCCCCAACAACCTGCTCCTTGTGGCAAATGTGAGGTGCAGCAGAGAGATCCTCTCCACTGGGTCCTCTACCAGTTGTGTCAAAAAGCTGTCATCAGTGGTGTCCTGGATTGTTTATGCACAGTTGTGTTGCTCCTCCAGCGGATATTGGAGTGTTTGAAGTCCCCCATGAGGGACAAAGACTGCATACATGAAGTCATTTCTAGTTGTTTAAAGAAGGCTTCATCCCCTTCCTCTTCCTGGGAAGGGGCCCTCCAGCACACACCCATTATGATGTCACCCATACCAGTCTGCTCTACAGTCTTAACCCATAAGCTCTCAGTTGGTTCATCATCCATCCCCAGGCAGAGCTCCAAGCTCTGGGGTTGAAGGGTTACTTCCAGAGCAACATCACATGTCACTGCAGCTATCTCCCTACCCTAAAAGGATCCCTAGCCCTCCACTAACTTGATTTAATAATGGAGAACTGACCACATCATTATATCAAGTTTCTACTACTGCTTCTGTGTACAAAAAGAGTAGGAAAACTAAATTTCTAAAACATGCACAGTAAGGAATCATCACTCCAAGCATGAAAGCACCCAGGACCTATCAAACTGATCTATTCACAAATTACTGGATAAGCCAACCATATGCTCCAAGCAGCCGTGTTGAAAAGCCAAATTACTGCCACGAACTGTGATATTACAGAATTTAAAACTATGAAACAATTACTTAGAGGAGCTACAAGACAGATTACACAGTTGCTACAAAGATAACATGCTAGACAAATTCTCAGGTTTGTAATGTTGCACACACAGCATGGGTTCTATCTGCATAATAACTGTATAATATTAAACTCTACCCAAAAATTAAAATCTTTTTACTCACACCAGTACAATCCATCCATGCCCTTAATGGCTTGTGTAGACATAAATTTTCAATGTTTTACAAGCTACAGTAGCTGACAACTTGTCACTTCTCCTACCACAGAGTATTAAGAAAATACCCAGAGAAACAAGGTGTCTGACAATCACCTAAAAGGTAAATTATTTATTGAGACTTGAAATCCTCTTTACACATTTCCCTCTTTCTTTCACTTGTAGAGGCCTCAACGGATTAGCCTGCCATCAGACAGAAGTATCTTATATACTAGCTATTTCCAATTGGTTTACTACAACATGCAATTATTTTTATTAGAAATCCCACCTACTGGCCTTTGGCATACAAAGCCATTGGTACATCAGGAATACCAAGCTGCATAAAAAATTAAAACTAATTTTCAGTGGGAAGGAGAAAGTTGCATAGTTTATTTTTGCAATATGCATAATGGTCTTTTGAAGAAATAAATAAAACAAAGAAGACAAAAACTAAAATATAGCTGTATGTACAGTGTTACAAAAACTGAGACTCAGCAACCTTATGTAGGAACCCAGCCAAGCTTACCATTGGTTCTTATGAGATAAGATATATAAATTTTAAACAGTTTAACAGAGTAGTTTAAGTACTACTTTGACCAAAATTCTCCCCACACTGGCATCACAGATATGAAAACATTACCATCTGTTACACACCTAATTTTCCCCTGCTCTGTTAAATCTCCATCACTGTGTAATATTGTTGTTAGCAACCTCAGAGTAGAAGTTCCTGACTTGCTGTGGTTGTTCTTCATTCCTAGCAACCACCGAACCATCATCTTGATGGCCTGAATCTGAAAAAAAAAATTGATATCAAAAAGTCCAATCACACCATAAGCCACATTTTTAAAATAATCTTTATCTTAATTTAAACACATAGTATTTTCCCAAGCACTTTTTGCTGCTACAAACACAAGCCTGTCAGGGTTGCAAAAACTCATTTAAATACCAGAAAGATAACTAGAAATACTCTCACTAGACAGCAATTTTTCACTGAAAGTCTCAAGTACATACTACAGAAAAAAATTATGCATTTAATTAAAGTTTGAACTGTTTTTTTCAACTAAGCAATCACACATTTTGTCTTTTGAAAATATTATCTTAATTGAGCTTACATTCATTAAATGCTGTGGAATAGGCAAAACAGTTTATACTGACTGGTAAAATGTTACTGGATCAAAAGGCAGAACACATTTTCATCTTTCTATATTCCTACAAATCACAGAATCTTCTCAGGTGGAAAGGACCCACAAGATTCATTGAGTCCAACTCTTAAAACACATGGCCAATATGGGGATCAAACCCACGACCTTGGCATTAAATTCCCATGCTTAAACAATCCCAATACATTTTCTATTTATCTACATAATATTTGAGTTTAAATTTAAGACAAGTAAATAAAAAACCACTTCATAGACATTTCGACTGTTATAGTATCAACCTGTCCTAAGATAACTCATCCTGGAAAAGAATATTTCTTCACAGCTATTTAAAGAAAAGCCTCAAAGCCTGTTACTTAGGATAACTTGTCTTTTGCCAATGGAAACTTCAAGTATTTTGAGGCAAGCCTCTGCCAGTATGCAGAATCCAGCAACTGACACACTGAATAATTTCACTAAAACACTGAATAATTTCACATTTCTTTAGTAAAAAATAAAACTTGAATTTAGAGATTAAGTTTACTTAGTATTTGAATCCCTTTGTCCTTTCATTTTCCTCCTACTATGACAGCAGAGACAATAAAGAACATAAGGAACAGTATCCTCTTATGACAAAATGAAAATGTTCATCTAAATCACATAGACATCCCTGGGGGGCAAAAAAAAGAAAAAACCAAACCCCAAGAAACTAAAACACCAGACTTGGAAGATCAAAACACAAAACCCAAAAGTTTTAGAAAAAACATGACACTTTTTGTACATGGTATCTTCAACTTTTCTCTTTAGTGGGAAAAGCAATTCTAGTAACTTTTATATAAACATTCACAGTATCACCAAATTAAATTCATCATACAATCAATCTATTCAGATCTCAGCTCTAGGATTATCATCTAAACGGCTGTTTACTTTTTACATTTACTCCACATAACTGGGGAACACCAGCAAGAGGTAGGATGCCTGTTACTCGGGATCTCAAAATGCAAATGGGGTGTGAGCAACAGAAATGACGTTGTCTTGTCCTAGCTTTCAGAGGGTCTTCCACTAGAACAGTTATAAGTATCCACCAGAAGATTTTAATAGCAATAAAATCAATATAATAATTATAATATAACAATAATAGCAGCAGATCTTTTCACAGCTTACAAATTCAGTTTCTTCATGTCATAATCACTACCTGTAACCATCAGCGCTTCCCATTTGCTGGGAGGACAGAAACACGCTAGCTCTATTTAGTCTTCAAATAAATGATGTATTTAGCCAGAGAACTTGAGTTTTCAGAGCCACAAATGCTGCATGTTTGTGCAGTAGTGAAAAATGAAACAAAGCCCCACTTAAAGTGTAGTTAGTGAAATAGGATGTGAAACCTTATATTCCAGTGACATAGAAGAAAACAAGAAATATCACTGCTAATACATAAATCTCAGTCCACTGTGTGGTGCACACTGCTCAGTACAGGTCATTGTTGAGAGAGATTACTGCTTTAGAACTCAAGTGCCAGGCATAGGAATTCAAGCCATAGTTAATGGCTTATGCCACAATCATTAATCCAAGCCACAGTTAATACTGTACTGAAACATTTCTCTGCAGACATAATTTCATCTAAGCTTTAGCATCCAAATCACTAAGGTTAGCTTGTATCAGACTAAATCCGTTAGGCTGAATGATACTAACATTTTGTCTTCAGCAGTCATTCCTACTTTCATTCGGCAACTCCCTAGTTTTAAAATCCCCATTAGATATATAATTACGTTACAAAGGGAAAAAGAGGTTTTTAAAACCAGAGGGAAGAAAAATACACTGTCAGAGAGAAATCATTTATAAACTAATGGTACGGCCTGCAGCATTCATTAAGTGTAGGCTTCTCAGCAGTAATAAACGCTAATTAAATCTGCAAATCAATTTTGACAATAACCTGTTTTCACCTACAAATAAATGCTTCTTAACAGTTTTCAGTCTTGGCTTCAACTTCAAATTACCCTAAGAATTGCTATAGGTTAATTCCCTTCCAAATAGCCAAATGTATGAAAACTTTTATCAACATAAAAGTACATTCTAGACAGTTATTACAGCTTCACAAATCATTAAAAAATGTTAAGACAAAAAATATTTACTACTTCAAGTTACATGTAGAATCACTGAAGCGAAATTATGTCTATTTTACACTAGCAGTTCATGAAATTAAAACAAACATACATTCTTTTAACAGTCTTTGGAGTGTACTGTGCAACTATGGAATTGTACAAACATGAAAAATATCCTTGCTGTAGTCAGACAACTAAAAAGGTAATGAATCAACTCCAAACAAAATCAAGCCTTTCCAGTAATGAGTTCTGGAACAAGTTGGAAACCAAAGTACTTACTAAACCAGCAGACAAGGACATAGGCTATGAAGACTTCAACAATTTCAAGAGAGAAGGCAAAGAACTTTTTAAAACCATCAGAGCAACTTTATTCATAAGACATTAGAAACTAAATGACTGCTATAAAATACAGCATGCTACAACAACATATTTCTTATTCTAAAAAAGTGAAAGCAAAAAATCTATCCCTGTTCTGAAGGGCATTCAAAAATCAAATACAGATACAGAATATATTTTCCATATCATAAGTCTATTTCTAATTCAGTGAAAAACTAAGTGACAGTATCTGTTACAAAGTACAGAAAACGTAATAAGTTTATTCCAACAAGCTTGAGATGACATTTTTAAGTAAAAAATCAAAACAAATCCCCCACCATTTTTAAGGCTTTTTTTCCTTAAATCCAGGTTTTCCTCTGATACAAATTGCACACAGATAAAAACAGTGTAACACATTTATTCATTTGAGGAAGACTAACAAATTCAAACTCCATTTCTTCTTTATTCCAAAACAGTATTGAAAGTTTCTTGGTATATAAGTCAAAAGAAAAAAGGAAGACTTTTAACTAAGTTTCTAGAGTATTTAACTCCCATGTTGAACAGGAGAGAAAAAAATAATTTTACTTTAAATATGCCAGATATCACCACATTTAAGTGTTGCAAAACAAAACTAAGCCTATAAAAAGTCATACAAAAAATTTAATTAAGTGTATAGGAAAATTTATAGGCAAATTTTTTTCTTCTGGCAATCAAAAATGTGTATTGTGATAAGATCCTTAATTTAAAAATATTTGTTTCTTTTCTACTTTTAGAAAGATAACAAGGAAATAATGAAAGCAGTTGACAACTTTAGGAATCCAGATAATTAACTGAATTTATTAAGTATTATACACACATTCATAGGAAAATATAGTAAGCGCTACTTACTTTAACAAGCGTTTCAGGAGACACTTCTTCATCTGGGACCCAAAGTTTTGTTGTCTTTTTTCCTGGAAGCTAAACCAAAAGTTACACTTGTTAAACTACTGTTACTCTTCAATGAAACTTGCTGTAACCTCCTCTTTTCTGTTTGCTTCTGAACACAATACAGCAGCACAACCTGGTCTGTTCTGTATCTAATAGAAATAACCATTTCAGAAATGAGATACTGTTCTTACTTCATTATTCAAGTATCAGCAAATTTAAGATAATTAAAGGGTTTTTTTTTTGTTGTTGTTACCTGAAAACTATTGCTTTAGATTGTGATAGCTATTGTTTCGAAAGTAACTTCCACTTTCCATCTCCAGTAGATTGGAACTTCAAGCACATAGTTTGAGAGAGTAAATCTTCCCCTAAACAATTGCTAACGATGCACAAGTTCAGTTTTTGACTTTATAGTCACTATCAATACAAAAGCACTCAAATATTGAAATTCACAGTCTTCCATTTAAACAGTGTATTTTCCTTTCCAATGTATTATACTTACTAAAAAATCAGAACTTGCTCACTCAAGATACGAAACTGAGAGAAGTTATAACAATTTTCCCTTTTTTTACAAAAGACAAGTCACGAGTGATCAAATGCTGTACTATACAGCTTGTCACTTTCGTAAGGTCTACCAAATTAGTAGTACTGCCCTTTCCCATACTGTGGATTTTCAGTGTAGTCAAACAGTACACATGGAAAACAAAAGACAACCATATACAAAAAGTAGAACCAGCATGCCAAAAATTTTCCCAAGTACTTGCTGGGTATCATACTACAGGAGAACCAGAATCTTAATACAAGGTTTTTAAAATACTTACCCTATCATTCATTAGCAAATCTTTAACAATAAAAGTAGCAACCAAAGATTTCAAAGGGGCAGCAAACTGATCAGGTGCTAGCATGGCTATATGGCCAATAGTAACCAAAGGTGTAATGAGATGCTCAAAATTGCTTGGATCCAGACTTTTATGCAGTGGCTAGAATAAAGGCAAAAAAATCAGGTATTACTGATACAACCTGTGTCTTATCGAGGAGACGGGAATGACAGCTTTGTACCAAGTTGTTCATGTCTATTTCTATTTCAGAAGTACAATTCTAAAAGAGTTATTGACTATTTAGATTTAAAGATACATTCACCAATACACAAAGTCCCCTACAAATCAAAAGAAACATCAAGATGACAGACAAAATATTTATCACACCTGGATAGTTCAAAAAGTAGTAGCTCAAGCAGGACCATTAGGAAACAATGGATTAAAAAGCCTATTTTTTTGTCAGAGAACTATATCTCAAAATAGCAATTTCAGTAATGGACCACGATTCAGCCTTCAAGATAAGAGCCTGATGGGCGCTAATTAAAAAGAACATTTGCAGTTATAGTTATAAAATTTATTTAGTCTCTACCATAATTCAGTTCTCCATAATTTCTGCAACCATTTAAATACTTTTGACCACTCTCAACAGAAGTGAGTAGTGTACAGTTCCTCTTCCCACAAACAGTTCATGGTTCTAGCACATAGTCCAACACTTGGTTTTATTCTATCAACTGTTAAAACATATAACCCTACACACGATGGATCATTAGATAGAAAAACATCCTCTGCTACCATTTTTCAGGCCAAAACCATGAGAACAAAAGGAAAGATGAAAAACATTTTTTCTAAATTAACTACAACTTGTCACATGTAATAAATGTAATTCCACATGTAATATAAAAGATCAATACAAAGTAACTTAGTTATTTTAATTTTACCTCAAATATCTGTGCAAACTGCGTTTCCTTGCTGGAAAATATTGCATGGATGCAGTGAATAGCATACTTGGCTTGACAAGGGGGTCCCTTTTTAGCTTTATGATGCAACACGGGAAGCAAAGCACTACACAGCAGTGTAGCAAAATAAACAAACAAAGAGATAAGTATCTTTCCACAAATCTTCCAAAATATCAAACTAGCAAAAAAACAGTACACATATACATATAAAGAGCACAACAGCCCTGCAAAAGTGCTAATTCTTTTGGTTTGGGTAATTTCTTTTCTTAAAGAAAAAAAAAGAAAAAAAGTTTATATACATAGCTTGCAAGTAAAAAGCTGATAAAATATCATGTGGTAAAACAAGCATTTATATCTGCACAAGTTACTACATGTTCTTTTGGAAATATTCTTGCCTACATATTACTATTGAATTGTAAAGAATGTTTTTACACTGTCATATATATATATATATAATTCAGGAAAAAACAACTAATTCTGAAGGACAACAATATAAATTATAGCAGTATCACTGACATATCAGCTGTCACTACTTTGGATATATTAATTTCACTTCCATTCTTCAAAAAGCACTAGATTTTACAGTCATTCAAAATCTCTTTCCTGCTTTACCTGAAGAAATACTTTCTTCCTCAGGAATGCAGGATAATGCTACAAGTAAAAGGAAGAGACTTTCCAAAATCCTATACAGTAAAGATCACTACTCAGAGGAAGATATACAACTTACGATCGTATGTGAGGAAAGTCTTCTTCAATTTTACTTCCTGTATTTTTGAAAATTTGTAATGCAGCTTCCGCCACTTTTTCATCATCCATTTTCAAGCAAGCAAGGAGAGATTCAAAAGTTTCAGCTGAATGAAATGAGATAGGGTGCGTGAACGAAAGTACCTGCCAAAATATGATGAAAGTCATGTTAATTAAAGGTCCGCTTACATTAGGACATTTCATCAAGCATCATCTTCCACTGCCATACTGGAACATTTACAATGATCTGCCTGGTTTTGTCCCATGATGCACGATTCTCTTCTTCTGACTTCTTTTTTTTGGTACCACCTAAACTTCTCTGTCTTTATACACGATCTCATTAATTTATTTCTCCAGTCTCAATTTCTTCTATTATTGGGAACATGTACTTCTCAGTGGCTACATCTACATTAGCAAGTATTGGGTTACAGCAGAAGCAGGTCTTTAAAGAAACACAACTGATGCTGAGGAAGCAATATCCATGTTTCAGGAGTTTTACTTCAGAGTATTTCTAGACCAACTAAATCCACTTTAGCCACTGCAACACAACATGTGCTTCTGAAGCCCATCTCATAATTTTGTTCCTCTGAAAGGAATCCGGCTTGTGTGCTCCCAGACTTCATGCTTGTTTGTTAAGTGGAAAAATTGATTGTGCTCTGAAGTGAAATTCCTACCTCTAAAATAGCAACACAGACATACCCAGTAGGGTCGCTAGTCCCTCAAGCTTTCCAAAGCAGCTTAGC
This sequence comes from Corapipo altera, assembly GCF_003945725.1. NCBI lineage: Eukaryota > Metazoa > Chordata > Aves > Passeriformes > Pipridae > Corapipo > Corapipo altera. The sequence goes on from NW_020884872.1 coordinate 69,196,746, forward strand.
AGATCCTGTACCTCTCCTTCAGATTCTTGTACTTGATTGTTTTCAAGTATGACAGTCCTCCCATGTCAAAAAAAATGAAATAAAATACAAAAATCCTCATTTGTTTCTCCCTGAAATTTTGCCTTCTCAAAGTGGCTGTTCATTATTAGACTCTTTCCACATAATATTCTGACCCATGGCAGAGAAACGATCCTCAAAATCCAGGAACTTCTTCACACAGTTTTCTATTTTACCCTAGTTACTTTCCTCCCCACTTCATTGCATGTCATTCTCTTTGCCAGACTCCCATATTTCTCCTTTCTAGATTATTGTCATGATGTACAGACAACTTTCTTCAGTGCAGTCTTAAGTGTGTCATGCCAGTTTATATGAGTATGTAAGTACTGACTTGAAAGCCTTCATTCAAATATATAGTCCTTCACAACATGGTTCATTCTTACTCAGATCCATTGTTGTGTTACTGGCTTTTTGCACTTTTATCTAAATGTGCACATCTGGCTAAAGAGCCACACACTCTCAGGTGAATCTACTCAGTCCTTAGTTGATCTAAAATACTCTGAAAACTTCAGTATGGTAGTCCTTTAGATTTTCAGACCTCTGAAGTCAACCCACAGCGGGATTACTTGATGGGGTTTGCTAACTGAGTCAATTTATGAGGAACTCTGAGGAACCACAGTATTATACTGATATACAAGTATAGTAGTACAAGAAGTAGTATAACTATCTTTACAAATAATTGAATTCACATTCTAATAATGAAAACTCAGCTGCTGCTGTCTCCCACATGACTACTGTTGACTTCCAGAAAAGCTTCTAAATTATTTACAAAATAATCTTACTTATGTGTCACATAAGATAAGCACAGAGAACAAAAGCCAAACCAGTATTCTTGCATGTAGGCACTACATGTTGATGGCTAGAGAGTATGACTGGTAATTAAAAATGTATTTTAACAAAGTTCTTTTAGAAAGTTTCACATGCTCACTGACCACCAAGACTATACTTGCCTTTAGCAATTCAAGACCTGCTCTGATTGCCTGATCAGTAGGTACACCCTCATCTTCATCATCAGCCGTTCCATCTATGGACTTGTTTACTTGCTTGATAAGGGCACTGAAGAGGAAAACAAAATATGACCTTGTAGTTACTGCAATACCACCATGTATCACTATTTTAATAAGTTTAAGATATAATCTTATTAAAAGAACTTATTTAAACAAATATGTTTTAAAACAAATATGTCAACTACATACATATTCTGGTTGCCCTTATCTCCTATCTAAATCAAAACTTATGACCATTTAATTAAAAACCATTTATCTACTGTGAATTAAGAACTATATACAAATTACCCTGGAAGGATCACCAAAATAAGAGTTGGAGAATTACAAGCAACAAATTCAAGTTAGAATTATGGTGAGGTTATTACCTGCTACAGATTCTTAATAATTGACGGAAAACAACTGTTTACAATATCTAGTCTCTAACCAAGAGGAAAAAAAAATAACCAATAAACAATTGTGCTAAGAGCTGATGACAAATTTAAAAGACCTATCTCCTGCATATTTCCTCTTGACAATAAAGTTTATCTCAAATACTGCTGTTAAATAATAATTTCAGCAATTACATTTTCTCCCCTCCCGTAACTTCACTGTCTTACTCTTCCTTAAAGTTTTGATGCCTCATCACCATAATCTACTTCCTCAGTTAAATTACTGTTTATGTCACTATGAGCTAATATTCTGGGTGGAATACTTCAGCTGAATAGCCTGGACAGAAATTTCTTTTAAAACAAGTCAGCTGGTCACAAACCACATTTTATCCATCACCAACACATCCTTTTAAACTGATAGGTTGTCCCAGCTATGCTGAATGATAATTCATTTGTTTCTGTGGCTATATTCTGAACGAGGGCACGAAATCCCCTATCAATATGAAACAGAAGAAAATACTGCAGGTCACCAAGCCTTAAACCACACCCAACCAATCCATTACTGCTTGTGCTTAAAGAAAAAGCAAGAAACCCCAATTTCAGACCCTGTAATCAACGGCCAATAACACACACAGAAATACCTGATGGATTCAGTATCAATATGTACAGGAGCAATTCTCTCGAGAAGAAACTTTATCATTTCCAGGAAAGGATTTGTTGGTTGTTTTGGATTGCCCAACTTCTTTGTTATTTCCCTCTGAAAAAAAATTTCCATTAAATTTCTAATCAATTCTGTTCCAAAATTATTCACTTTTTAAAAGCAGTACTTACCACACATCCTTCAGCCTGTTTGCAAGAACATGTAGGGCTAACAAGCATTTCTAACTGACTTCTTATTTTTTCATCATCTTCTAGAACTTGTGTGAATTTTTTCATGAAATCTTGAGCTTTCCCTGGATCAGGAAGGTTTCCTTTAAATAAGCAAAATAAATCACAATTTATTTTCATAAGTATCAGTATTGTAAATTACACAAGTTTGGAATGTCATACCAAGAAATCTTCTATGTGTGCTTAAATTAGCCAAGAAAGGAAGGGGAAGGAAATCACCAAAAAAACCAAACAAACTACACAAGAAAACAAGAAAAAATTGCAACAAACTAAAACAAACAAAACAAAAACCCACCACACCAAACAAGCAAAAAGAAAAACCACAAAAAAATCACAAATCCCCATAGACATATCTATGAGGACACTAATTTCTATAAATTTCCCCTCAGTATTTGCTTTCCTTGCCCTTCACACTCATTTTTCAGCAAGTCTCCTTGTTCTTGTTAATAATGTTAACAGTTAAAGATTGACCTCAGAATGTAAAGCCTACACTCCACAGCAAAATATATTCTGTATATAGATCACCTGATGTGACAAGTATGAAAAACATCAAAAGGGTATTTTTGCTAAATTACCTATTTACTAAACATAAGCCTTACAACAGCTTAAAACATTCAAAAAAGAGCTTTTAAAATACATGCCTTAAACTACATACTTATTTTATATTTAGATTTTATATTATAGGAAGAAAATTTATTGGCAAATGATCATCCCACTATTCAGCGTGCTTCATGTTTTTCTTACACTCAGTGTTAAGCAAAGCTGGCACAGAATGTGGGATAGGATTACAGGATAGTTAGTTCAAAATAAGCTCTACTGTGAATTTGTTTTGCTGTATTTTTTCTAATGTAATCCAGAACTAAAAGTATCAGAAAAAATAAAAGCTGATCAAAAAAAGATTTGGAACACAGTCCACAAAGCAGCAAGGTTCAGTTTTTCCTCCACCTTTTTTATAAAAACGTACAGTCTTACATAGTATCTTTTTTGTCAGAACAGTTGGTATTTTTTTAAGAAAAGGTGGATTTTTAAACAAAAATTTCAGGATTGCAAAGCAAGTTTTTTCCTCCATACTGGTCTTAATGCTATTGGCATAGTGTGCTGGGGGGAACAATAAGTGTTGCTTTGGGGTCGGCGGGTTTTTACTTTGTTGATAGTTCAGTTTACACAGAAATTCTTCATTTTCCAAAGTGCCTACCCTGCTACTGACATCCAAAGTCTTTTGCATTCACTCAATGACATTTAGAATGTAACCAACACCTCAAAAGACAAGTAAGTTAGTACATAGTTTAGTAGTTTAGTTAACATTACATATATTCTATAATAAATGCTAAATTAGACATTAACATCCTAGATCATCTAGATTTTGTCCACAACAGATGCAGTCAAAATGTTATATGATAAGCTTCATGACTGATGACTTCTTACAGTAAGAAAGCAATTCTGCTTGGAGTTGCCTTCATTCTTTAAAGCATATTGCTACATCACATTTATCATGATTTGTTTTAACTTTTATCTGCTGCAAAACTTCTTTTTATAAGATTATAGCAAATGATTTTTGAAGCAAGAAAGTAATATAGTTCAACGGTAATTTTTAGATAGTGTAAGTACTTTTACTGACTTACTTGTTATAACCATCACTTTTGAGAATATAGCTTTACTGCTGGCATCTGTCTGCAAGTCACAAAAGAAAAATGGATTAAGTAAACATTTTACATTATTTATTTCCACTTGAAGATTGAGTGAGAAAGATTCCATATTGCATTATCAATAAGTCAGCACCCATTTTGCTAACACATCAGTGTGTTAGGAATCAAAACCACCCCCACAAATTTAATGCTATACAGTTACAGGAAGTAAAAGGTAGATCATACCTACAGTATCACTGTCTCACAGATACTTATGCAAAATATTTTTACCTTTCAATCTACTATATAACTTATGAACAGCTCAAATGGGTTATTTCTGTAACTGTTTTCCATCTAAAGCCTGAGTGCATAACGTCAAAAGAATGTTGTCATTTTATTTAACTTTTCTCCTTCAGCAATAGTATACAAGAGCTGCAATTTATGCTTTTGCTCTTCAGAAAAGTAAATTGTTTTAAAGGTAAGTTTGATGTCTATTCTGTCTCAGGTTAGGAAAATTATGATCAACAGTAATAAAAAGTTTCTTAATGTGTTTTCAGTCTCCTCAATAGTGCTTACACCCAAGAGACCCTCAAAAGGAAAAATGGAGAATACCTGTAGTTTCACTAAATAGCAAAAATGTTTTCAAAGATGAGAAAAACAGCAGACTAGGAAGTTCAAAGATTTATAATTACAGAACAATGTAGGTTGGCAGTGACAACAGTAGGTCACCTAGTTGAACTGCCTACTCAACATAGGGCCAACTCAGATCAGGTTTTGCTTCAGGCCTTATCTAGTTGCATTTTAAGTATTTACAAGGACAAAGATTTTACAATGTCTCTGGGCTACCTGTTCCCATATTTGATCACCTTTACTGAAACTCTTTTTTTCCTTACTACCTAATCAAAGTTTCATTGTGATAACTTTTGTATGCTACTTCTATTCCTCTTTATCTCTGAGAGCTCTCGCAAGGCCTACAACTGCTACAGGGACAACATCCATAGAAGAACAAATCAACAACTCAGCTGTAACGATGGAGAAATTAGACTGAAGCGAAAAAGCTCGTATGGTAAAACCAAGCCATATTCTAAAAGGTTACTAGTTAATTTCAGTTTTTTTTCCTGAAAGTAAACAAAGTTTTCATAGCTCTGAATGGCTAATGGATATTTGTCTCAAGATTATTATGTGTACTGTATGCCCTTCCTGTTTATGGTTACGAAAATACAGTCTTATCTCAAACACAATGATTTAATCATATTAACTATCAACTGGGGGGGCCCCCAAAAAAGCCACACAAGGAGCACCACAAAAATAAAGAGTTATGGCTAAAATAGCTAGGTAACTGTTTTGGACATAATGAGCACGTTCTGGGGTAACAGACAGCTGCTGCCATGACCCATGTGTGAGGAAGTCAGGACTGCCCTGTACCAGTCAAAGTCACTTCCAGCCAGCAGTATAACCAACAAACCAACTCAATATACACCAAAATTTCAAACAGAGGAACCTACAGTGCCACTGAAAAAACAGAGGAGACACTGCAGAAAGTATGACTCTAAAGCAACAGTGGAAAAATCTACGCTGAAGCAGTGGGTAAGAAACAAGTAGCATTAAAAGGAAGTGGACCACAATGCCCTGACCCACATCTCCTGTGCTGCCACCATCTCAAAGGGACAGAGTATAGTGAGTGGCGAGGGGCCTGGACATTACAAAGTGGGAAGAGAGGTGCCTGAAGGGGAGTCAAAAGTTGTTTGTCTAAGTGTTTGTCTGCTTTTATTTCTCATTACCAAAATAAATAACTAAAAGTTTATGTTAATTGACAAATTCCCTGACTCAAAACTGTTTTGCTGCCTGCAACTCAGACTATCACAAGCCCCCTAAATTCTCCCATGCAGTCTTGTTACTCAAGTGTAGAGAATAAGCATTTAAGAGCAAAAAGTAGGATAAAATCCAGATGGACAAACGCAAACATGTTAACAGCATACATGGTCTTGAACACAATGCTTATGCTGCCATTTATCAAAACCTACATGTTTAATTCCATATCATATATGGTATTTTACAATTTAGAAAGAACTTTCACCAGAACTCCCTGAAAACAGAAGGAAAAGTTGAAATTTCACTTTCAACTGAAATGCAGAAAATATCAAGAAACTAACTCAGGTATTAAATGCATAAATGTATTTAAACTACACCAAAGAATAAAAAAATAGTACATGAAAAGCATTTCAATACAATCACCAAAATACAATCAATTATTGTTGTACTAGCATTTACTGCACTTAGAATTTAATACATTACAGCATGTTTTAAATACACTAAGTCAAAATTATGAATTTCACTGCAGTCTCCCTGTTGGCAATACATTAGCATTTCTAAGCAGATACATTAGATGATCCAACCACACAGTTACCCACTCTTCCTGATTCAGGTAATTCTGGCAAATGGATAATTCATTAAATTCACCATGGTATGACTATATATGTATATAGAACATAAAAATCACACACAGAGACACGCAGAAATGCGAGCATGGTAACACTTTATATTATTTCTCTTAAAAAAGTACCAGATTAAACTTTTGGCATTAAGTTTTACTTATATTCCAAACCATATCAAGAATTTCATCTTATAATTCCTCTACCCCAAAACATGAGTATGAACATAACGTAACTAAAGCAAATCTAAATTTATTTTATGAAAATACCCTAAATGCAAAATAATTTTTCATTTTTGCCTTCTAAGCAAATTTGTAAACAAAAAAATAAATTGTAGTCTGGTATCTCCAATACAATATTTAAAAAGTTTCCAAGAGGGAAGAGAAAAAAACCAATCTGTTGGGACAAAAATACTCCAATTTCTTCACAGTTACTAATCATACATAAGAAGTAAAGAGGATATAGGTACTTTTTCTTAATTACTTGATTTGGCAGCCAAAAATAATACCCTCTTTTAAGAGTCAGAACAGTCTTGGCAAGATGTAACTAAACATGGGAGAAAATATTTTAGTATTAAAATGACTGGCAAAATAATTTAGAAATTTCTCTAACATCCATTTTCCTCTTCAATTTTACTAACAAAACATATACACATTTCCTACAGCAAGCATAGTCTAGTGGAGTATCAGTTAGCTTTCACAATATTTTCTATCTGTTATTAAAAATAAGCTTGAGATAATAAAACAAATGGAATTAAAAACCAGTATATTAACTAAAACTGTATGTTCACCAGGGGATAAAGATAATTTGAACTCACTTTAGGTTGTTTTATTAGGTCAACTAAATCCTTTACTTGATGTCGTAGCAGATTTTGACATTTCCACATTTCATTCAGTGCTCTAAAAAAAAGTTAAAAAATTAAGAGTTGTCAAAATTGGCTATTCAATGAATAACACAACAGTCCAAAACAAGTCTTTACATTCTTTTCAACTTCAGACTCAGAACTGTACTTATCACCTTTCACTGTTGAGTGAGCAAAGTCTACGTTTCCTAGTAGGACAATATCGAAAATTTAGTTGGTCATATTAAACTGGAATAAAGTGACATTTTGAAACAAGTTCTATTTCAGATGCTCAAATACACTGCCTTTAAAAGAAGTAGGAAGTAACTGATGCCCAGCCCATTAAGAACTCATTTGTCCAAGCCTGAAATCACTCTTCTAAGAACATTCCAAGAAGCAGGTTAAAGCAGATATTTAGGATGTTTATCATCAAAACAATGTTTTTCTTGCAGACAGGCAGCAGCTACTAGATGAATAAATTGTGGAAAGCGGACATGATTAAGCTTGTAAGAGATGTACTAGAGATATTCAACAAAATACAAAATTAGCACGCTTTCCATGAACAATAAGACGTATAAATAAAAAAACAAAAGGCCATAGCTGCATTTAAAAAACTTACAGAATCCACAGGTAAAAAGTTCTATTTAACTAACTGAACAACCTATATCATTAAAATGAGTACTGCTGTATATGAAAACTGTAGAACTCAGAAGTTACTTGCTGCCTGAAATAACAAGTATTGAAAAGAATCCATTCTGCATTTACACTTAGCCTACACTAAAAAATTACTAGAACTTTAACTTTTTATTTTTAATATACTATTCTTAATTTTAGTTTGTTAAAAGCTGTTGTATCTTTAGACAGGCAACACAAGAAGTGCAGGGGATTCAAACATCAAACATTCAGTTTTTCTACTATTTGAAGGTTTTGGAGTTTCTTAAGCCATTCTTGCATATACAAAGTCTTTTCTAATCTCAGGAGAAAAAAACCCCTGTATTTGATTTTCAAGTGACTGAGTACTACTAAATTAAAAACAAAGTAAAACTATCTAAAATCAACCCAATTGTGAACACTACAGCAGCATAACAGTTATCAGTCAAATTCATGTGCATGTACCCATTTTAATCTGGAGAAAGCACATAACATAAGTAAAATGTATCCTGAAGGAGTGAAGACAAAGAAGTAATTCCTTCTCATTCTCAGTCTTCCTCGCTGCTGCAACAAGCAGTACATTAATTGAGAAATTGTCACATAAGATCTAGGGCTGATCTACCCCATCAATGTTATTTTTTTTCCGACATAAAAGGACTGCCATGCACTCAAGCTTCTTTCCAGATCTTTGACACTACTTTCTTTAGCTGTTTATGGTTGAAATGTACCACACCTTGTTAGAAAACACCCTATTAAGTCTGGGGTATTTTTTTTTAAATCTCGCTTGAAAAATAGGTACTGTTTCTATGTTCTGTTTTCTGAATGTTCATTATCTACTTCTGTCCACCAGCCTAGGTTACTCATAACAGTTCTGAACTAATTTACAATAACATTTGTATTAAAAATTATTTTTGAAGAGGTAAAAAACAGCACATACTTTACAGCATTTGAATCCAGTGTTGCATAAAGGTAATACAAACATTTCATTCGTTCATTTGTTTCCAAGTTGTGAGGGACCATGTACTGAGCAAAAATGCGTTCAACAAGTAACCTGAAAAAAAGGATTGGGAAACTTTAGCTGTGAAGGAAGAACACAGTCTTGAATAGCTGAAACATTAAATCAAAAATTCTGAGACCCAGAGATCAGTTGTTGCATATAAAGATGGGGTTATTCACAAATCTTGAAGGTCAAGTTATTTAACTTCCAATATAACTCAGCATAATTAAATAGAAACTTATCATTGCAGAAGATGCAATATTAATTTTAGCAGTAAGAGATTTAAGAGACGATGTTATCAAAATCAGATATATTAATTTAGACAGGAATCAAACGATTTTGGAGAAAGATGTCTCTTAATTATCAATCCAATAAGACGTCACCATGTAATTTCACTACGGTTCAGTATTGCAGTTAAGTCATAAACTGACCCAAATAAACAGGCCTAAAATAAAAAAAAATATAAAAAAGAAATATCATGTTGATTATATGACACGTTATCATGAAGCCCAGAAGGAGCATTCAAATACTAGTCAGAAGAAGCTGACTTCCTTCCACCCTTCCCTGGCCCCTTCCCCAAGGGCTCAGTTTATGCCCTTTCTTTTGCTTCCTCAATAAAAATGCAGGTACATCCACAAGGGAATTATTAAAAGCTTCTGCATAAATTGAAGCTCCTTATTTGGAAACAGGAGAGAAAGGTTTAGGACTGACAGTTATCCAGAAAAGACTATGAAGAAAAAACAAAAGGAAAACTAAGCCCACGTTGCTCTCCTAAATACCAGGAAGGTCCAAGACTGAGGTCCAATATGGAGGTCAGTTTTAACAGAGTAGAGCAAACAGGCTAAAAAAAAAAATCATTTTATGTTTAGGTTAGAAAAGAGAAGAATATTCCTTATGCACAATTGGAGCAGGTGATCAAAACCCAAAACCTAGCTAGTTTAAAAAGATCCTGAAATTAAAGGAAAATGTGAGTGGGTAAAACTGGATCTGAAGATCCAGACAGTTCTGTCCATTTCCATGGTACTATGAAATTGCTTATTTTGAGGATGACCTTTTGAGGTTTTGGATTTTTGAAAAGATGTGTTATGGGTTTTCAATGCCATTTTTATATCAACATGCTGTGAAGGTCAAAGGCTCATTTCCAAAGTCAACAAGACAGCCTTGATTAGACAAAGCACACTAGTTCCCAAAATAGTTTCCCACGTGCAACCACCTATTTTTCAATAACAACATCTATATACAAAACTATAGCTGGTATGTCAGAGGCACTCCTTTCACCACAAATCCAGGAAAAGGCTCTAACTCACGGCTACTATAGTACAGAAAAACTAACCCTCTCCAGAGTGAGATGCTTTAACCATTGCCACGACACATAGTAGACTCATCTTTAAAAAAGGCAGGAACAATATGCAAATCTAAAGCAATATTATTAAAGCAATTTTACTTAGTGAATTTTAAACATAAAAATTAACAAGCTACTGAAATATAAACAACAATTTCCTTTATTGAAGCAGTGGTGAAGTACAGCTAAAACTTTAAAAATATTTCAACCTATCTGACCCTTCAGAATCACTTTTGGTCCTAAAGTAAGAAATAAAACAATATATAATAAAGTAGAAGAAAGCAACACAGGACAACATTTGGTTTCAGTTATATAAGATTATGCACTGAATCAAAACATACAAGATTATAATTTCCTCCTTCTCATCAGCACTTACGCATGAATGAAAAACAAATCTTCATAAGAAGTTACCTATCAGTCTTATCCCCTCAATCACCTAGCTCTCACAACTGACTTACCGGTCATCAATACTGTTCTGATAATATATATGCAGAAGTTTATCTTTGATCCATGATATCTGTTTTGCAGCTTCTTTTCCTGCTTCTGACTGTAATGAATATTTCTTGTATATCTGTGCAAGTCCCATCATAGCTTCCTTCCTCACTCTCCACTTGAGAAAAAGAAATAATACCCAGTTTAGTAGTTCAAAACTGAAAAGACTGAAGAATTTCCTCTTAGGTATTTCATATTCTACACCAAAATAACATAATTTAATTCTCAAACAAGTTAAATTGGGTTCTAAGTGCAACAGTTCCTCATTAGAACATATATTGCATCTTATCTATTATGCTAAACCTTTTTAACATTAGTAACTACCATGCAAGTAAGCCTCTTGAATTTAGAATTATTACAAATTTAAGCCAATACCCTTGTGTTATGGTTGCAACAAGGAAATGCATATCATCAAATATTAATTTTAAAATTAATATTTAATTTTAAAAGTTTGTCATTAAACTTTTTTACTGCACTTTAACATAAGTAGTAAACCTCAGAAATTTTACATAATGCAACATAGTTAAACTAAACTTAAATAATATTCAAATTTGAAAGCTATTACACTGATTTGCAGTCTTCCAATGATCTAATTAAAAGTAGGTTAACTAGCAACCTCTGATGGTGGAACATTTTTCATCAGTAATTCACAATAAATTTTGAAACCTGCTTGCAAAATTTCTTAAGAAAAATGTTAGAACGTTTTACAAGGAGAACCAGACAACTGGAACAACATTGTTGTGTTGCAGCCTATTTATTTGAATCTACCATCTTAACTAAAAACACAGTACAATAAAAAAGGTAGTACTCTAGTCAGGGGAAAAAGATGCCTCACTAAATAGATTGCTTCAAAATTTTATACATTATATTGTTTTCATTTGTAATTTTAAAATTAGTACATCAATTTTTAAAAGCACTGCTTTTTAAAAAGCTGAGCAGCTGAGAAACATAATGCACAGCCATTATTGATACTAATTATGTCTTACCCGCTTGTCCAATGTTCGTTCTCTGACAAAATTTAGCAGGTGATCATTGACAAGCAAAAGATCTTTTTTAGCAGCAGTAACTATGGATACAATAACATCATGCCGTATGGCCTCTTCAGGATCATGTGACCTTACTTTCAGATATTCTGTAAAAAAAATTGAGTAAGTATTTCAGTGCAACTACTTTCCTCACTCTATACAGTACTTATAGAAGGAGAAAAAATTATTTACTTCCATTTGGAGCACGAGCAGTAAGAAACCAATAGTCTTCTCCAAGATTTACTGGAATGTCAGTGAAACTTTGTATTTGCTTAGAATATCAAATTTGGCATTAATGAAGTAAGAATTATGGGGTTACATTTCTATTTTTATTATTTCTATAGTAGTTACATCATGTATACAGTAGCAACTATACAGTATACAGCAGCCAAGCAGGATTGGATCTGAAGAGTAGAACAAACAGTGCTTGAGAACTTGATAACCACACTATATACATTTTTAAGTCTTACATCAGGCTAAAGGCTATTCTTTTCCTGCAGACTTCATCACCTTTGGTTGCTGGAGCACATTAGTTGCAGTCCTAATCACAACTTCTGTATTATCCACAAGGAATCTAGTTCACATGCTCCAGGAATACCCCACAGTGTGAGCCATGTAAGCAGGGACAAATCATGTGACATACTCCAAACTACAATGCTTATTTAGACACATCCTATTTTATTAATCTTAAGACACTTTTTCTAGGTTACTTTGTCCCACTGCTGCTTGTTTGCTAACACCAATAATCTTATACTATCGACATTTTAAGACTTCTGCTTTTAGATGTCAAACAAGTTAGCTACCTATTGCCATTTTAGAAAGCTGCCAAATAAGATGGTAAAGTTCATGCACCTTTTTAGAAGTATGTATTTTCAGTTAATTTAGAGGCAGACACAGGTAGAAACATGCATACAGAAGTTATTAAGATCACAGTATGCTGCATACATCAGTGAAACACTGAGAACGTTAAGAAACTTTGCCAATTCAAAGTTTACTCTGAAAGAAGTAATCTGTTTAATGACCAGTGAAAATTTTCAAGTCTCATCTGAAATACTGGCCATTGACAATCCTGGTAACCAACCCAAGTGTCAAAAGAGTACAGCAAGAAATAAGGCTTCGCACTTATAGAGGTCATGAAATTTTAAATCCCAATGAGACCTTTTTTTTTTAAGTTTCTTTCTACAGGAACACAAACTAAAACAAATGAAAAATACTGCCATTACACAAAACAATTCTGGTCTCAAACACCAGTGAGTCAGAGAAATTTTTCAACTATTTGACTTCTAAAAATGCTGTGGGGAGAGAGAGAGGAGGGGCAAGCAAAATTACATTTCCCAGAGGATACCATTAGAGGGGGCACAAAGTCTTTTTGCAATACTAGAAAAAAAATAAAAAATTGAAAACATAATTCTGATAATCAAAAAGGAAACATCTTTACCATTTCATTAAGGAAAGGTCCAGAACATTTTTTTTTGTTTGCTGGCTTAACAATACCATAACTATAGGATGACTCTAGCCTGCTTCTATTTGTGCCCAACTTGACAAATGCTCAGCAAGCACCTCATAGTCCTTTAAATTTGCTCCTTAGACCAAACGGACAAAGACATTGCCTCCAAAAAATTACAAGTAAGAGTTTATTGATCAGGGGAGATATAGGCTAAACCAAACCAACCAGTTCTCATTAATTAACACATTTTTCCATTAAGACATTGGGAGTAACAAATACTAAATGCTTCAATCGATGCCAGTTGCCTTCTTCCTAGAGAGGTCTTGAACTACAGGCTGTGTTTGATCTGATGGAGGTGAAACTGAAGCTGTGGTCACAGCTATCACAACTGCTTTCACGTTTTAGACAGTGGCTGTATAAGACTTACACATTTCAGCATTGCGAGCTGAAGTCTCCACTCTGCATCCTAATTAATAAATGATCCCATAGTGCTTAACTTCAGCAACAGTTGGGAATGCAACTACTATAGGAGAAGGAGAGTGATCTCTCTGGTTAAGGCATTCTTCATGGACAATCCCCTCAGCCTGAGAAGTATCACTGAAGATAGGGACTCTGTGACCGATGACTCCAACATCAATTAGGTCCTCCACATCTGACTGTTACATAGGATTACAACCGACCTTCTCAACTTTTTCAGGAGACTTAAAATAGTATTCTAATGTTATAATAAATCTGATACCTGTTAAGTCTTTTGCCAGGTCAGGATGGTTCATAAGGCAGTGACTTGCAAATTTCACACATTCAAGACGAATAGGTACATGGATATCATTAAACCTGGTTTGAAACAAGACAATGCATTACAAGAACAAAAATATTACTTTTGACCAAAGCCATTTGTTCATTTCTACACATTCTCAAATATTTCTGAAAATATTTTGCTTCCTAGGCACAGTTATACGAATAAAACATCTCTGATTTCACAGTATTAAGTAGACTCTCTACAGCTTAAGAAAAAAATTCTTTACTTATTTATTATTTCATGTTCTGAACGTGAAAAGAAATATCCCCTCCTGGTACAAATGAAAAACTCCTAGTCAGATTAAAACTATTAATTAGAAAGATGTTCGATACATTTTAACTATTTTCTGTAATGCTCCATATAATTAACCATAAACTATGCATAAGCAACTAAAAGTTTTATAAGTGTGATATTCGTCCCCTTCTTAAACTGTATGACAGATAGCAAACAAATGCACATCTAGTCTACTACAAATTTCTTCTGAGATGACTCATTTAATAAGATTTCCTTTTAAAACACTGAATTAAGTTTGATGCTTGAAAACTAGTATTTTCTCATTTTTACTTTTTATATAAGTAATTTTGCAATAAAACTATTGATGCAATTAGTTACAGACAAGTGCTTTGAAAAATTAAATGCATTTTCAAGCTCTCCTCAAAATGCTTCATTTTAAACAAATTAAAAACAAAATTTTAGGACATTGTTGCTGTTGAAATGCTTCTTTATCAAATAAATAAATTTTAAGGAATAACTGTTGTAGTAAAAGCCAGGTGTGTTTTCAAAATAAAGAGATTTTAGAATGCTTCCTTCAATAACACAGCTATTAGAACTTTGTTAAAATCCCTGAAAGAAGTAAATGCATCTATATGATTCATAACTAGTTGAAAACAGTAATTATGAACAATCTGCACGTATTCACATTATAATGCAATGAAGTACTTTCATTTGGGCCAAATGAGATGTGGTATTTTTTGATGACGTTCCATGTTTAAATAGTTATATACTTTCAAGCAAAATATCTTCCTTCAATTAAGTTTCTTATACTTTCAAGAGTAGCATTTCTTTGAGAACTCAGGTTTTGATACAACTGAATGCTACATTATAAACTACGGCATTGGTATTAAATTTTAGAATTTATCCTCATTTACTAGAATCAAAAACATTTTCGCCATAGTAGCCATACTTAAGTTTCTTCTGACTACAAGCTCCAGTTATATTTTCTATATCAAACTGGCAGAATATTTAAAAAAAAAAGACTAAGTATGTTTGCAGCATTGTAAATATTACAGTTCTTTTAATGTTCCCTTAATAACTAAAAAAATTGAAACTAGCATACAAAGACTGTACATAAAAGCCTCAAAAGCAGTTCTAATATCACCTGATACTGCAAATGTCATTTGATGTTGTTTTTTAATTAATCTATCATTGAATAGTTTCACTTCTCAAGAAATTAAAATACAGCATTCATTTTTCTTGACAATGGTAATAAAGATAGTTGAAAAAAATGAACTTACAAGGGGATGATTTATAAATGCTCACTCTGGAGAATGACAGATGTAGAAAATATGTGTAAAATCGCTTTACCATTATCTGTCAGATTTCAGATAAAGTAGCAAGAAGGAATTCACACTTAGCTGTCACTTAAAAAAAAACCAACCAAACAAACAACCTGAACTGGACTTCATTGAATGCTTTTCTCTCCTTAGACAGGGAACTAAGCCAGAATATACCTTCCCAGGTAGCACTGCCAAAGTGGTTTGTTTTGGGATGCCAACTCTGAATCCTTTGCCCCAAACATTTTTGCTAGAAGTTTTACAACCTGCAGACGTTCTTCATTGTCATTGCTCTGGAAAATGAACAGATATTTTTTAAAATTAAAAAAGAAAACTAAACTAAAAAATAGAGTTCTGTTTTGTACAGTTTTTACACCAATACACTTCCAGAAATATAAAAAATATAGATCAACAGACTTCTCATGTTTACAGACACCTATCTCAAGACAAAAAACTCTCACTGTTTTTGTGAGAGGACAAAATAATAAAGGCAGTCAAAATGAAAAACAATGCAGAGGAAAAAAAAACAGTGCGAACAAAGCCTAGCGAAAAATACACATATAAATGCATCTTTTTAACCCTTACATACAGATTACAGGTTGTGTTAGGAAATCTCATGTACAAGCTTACACAGGTTCAGATACAACATAATACAAAACTCAATCAGTGTTTGTCTGCACATAAAAGGATTACAGTTCTCTAGAACAGTCCTTAACTAAAAAAAAAATTATTTAAAAATAACAGTTTTTAGAGAAAAACAGTTTAAGTACCCAAGATCTGAGATCCACAGGATCTAGTCCCGTATTTAAGCCTATTTTTAAAAATGCTGAGGTACAACAGAAACTTTTCTTTTGTATTTAAAATTAGCACTAACAGAGATAAAACAAGGCCTTCTCCAGTGTATTTTCATTATCATTGCTTTGTATTACATTTGTTTAATACAACAAACAGTATTTGAAGCTTAATACATAGTCTAGAAATGTAAACTAACATCTGTGCAATTAGCATGTACTTACTCTTCACCAATTTATTTCCTTTGCTTATTAAAGGGAAGAACCATAACTAGCTGCAACAATTCTTTGAAAAGGGAGTAGCTAAAATTAGTGGATATTTATTAGATATTATTCATCCCTTATTATTTCCAGCTTTTTTTCCCCTGGTAATAAAGACTTAAAAATACTGTTCTTTTTTACCATCTTTGAACAAGAAATAGGAACACAATATAGCTGTCAGAGTTCTTTGATACAACACCACAGTTTTAAAGACAAACTATTTCTCCTGATTCAACACCATAAGAGGGTTGAAAAGTTTGCCAGCATGTCCTTTTAATTCAGAATCCTAAGAACAGTAAAAGTATCCGTAAAACATTTAAAGTAATAGAGCAAGAGAAGTTCAAGAAGCAGTAATTTCTAACACTGGTACATTTCTACATTACATTTTTAAATACACTTTAGTATTAAGTATTGGAAGCATTAATAGCAAATCCATTAATACGGTTTTTTTGTATTTGACTAATTTTTTCCGATTAACATTCAGATTGACATTACTGGAAACCTTCTACAACCTCCTCCCCTTAATCTGCCATAAATGATACTGTTTTTTCTTGATGAGTTTCAGCTATTAAGTGTCCATTACACTACAAATTCTTATTCTGTGGCCTCATGGTTAAGAATTTTTCTTTTTTTTTGGTAGCCTGTATGAGTCCAACCTCCATGACTCATATCCCATCCACTCCTGCTTAAATGAACAAAACATTAAAAATATTAAGCATCTCTGAATTTTTCTAGGTAACCAACACAGATCCACAGCGAGACACTCTAGAGAGTGGAAGGAAGGTAGGGGGGTGGAAGAGTTGGGAACACATTATTTAAGCCTATTTTTACGCAGTCAGGAATATAGGAAAAAAGTCAACCAAACAAAAACCCCAATCAGAAACATAGGGGGGAGGAAAAAGTCAACCAAACAAAACAAAAAACTGCCCACAAAATAACAACAAAAACCTAAAATATCCTTAATGAATTAGCTGCAGAAGCCTTTACTGTATCAGCCACTAATCCAATTATAAGACAACCGACTTGTGTTTCTAGTGCTGTTGTAGAAGGAACAAATATTTTGTGATTATGGACCAAGAATAGTTGGTACTTTCTAAATCTGTGCCCTGATGTTCGTCTCCTTGAAACATTCTTAAATAAGCTCCTAAAAGGTAATAAAAATCAATCATTACTTCTTACTGAATGAACGAATCACTGTTACAGTCCTTTATTCCACTTTAATCTATACACTTTTTATGAGAGAAGGGAAAAAATGGTATCATAAACTCTGAAAAAATCTTAATCCTTCTCCATTCTATGAGACATTGTGTACTTGAAGAGTCACACCATTCGCCTCCTTTCTTAGTTAAATCCAGCACTCTGTTTAATAGCGTTCCATCATGATTTGTCAATAAAAATTGATACTGAACATTGACATTTTCAGTTTCCCATACACGTTCCCAAGACACAGGCAGCTGGTTCTTCTGCTGAGACATTGGGGTCTGTCACTAACAGCAGCTGAAGTCGGTCAGATTGTTACCACTACTGAGTCCAAAAGAATAGGCAGCATTAAAGATCTGGAGGGATTTGGGAATAGAAGCAGACACATAACCTGAAATTCGTGAAAAATTTTAACTACCATCTCCAGGAAAAAAGGCAGCTCTACAATAACACAAGTCAAGCTTTTACTGATTTTATTCATTACATCATATTTGCTTAGTAATGCAGTAAGATAAAAACTTAAGTCCCATTACAGTCATTTCCCAAATACTCCATGAGCTTTTAACTCTCCTGAACTTTCAAGTGTTATTCACTTTCTGCAACAGACATTTCTAAAATTCAAATATTAAATCTGAATGAAGAAATATCAGTTACCTTTACAAGTTGACCTACAAATAATACCTTTTACTTCTTTCCTGAACCAGTAATGCTTCTGTGTCAGTGTTAGATCTTCTAAATACACCACCTTAAAATGCAAAGATCAGGTACAAATGACTGACCCTCACAGAAGAGGTTAAATGAATCTCAGTGCTCATTCTCCTGCTAATTCCCCAGATTCCTTTCCAAAATCAGGTAAAAAAATAAATAATTACTGGTAAGAAGGAACTGTGATTTGACACAGCTTTCACAGAGCTTAGGAACAGAGTTCTGCCACCTGAGAACACAGGAGCTTTCCTTCACAAAAATCTATAAAGGTGTGGTGAGTTGACCCCAGACAAAAGCCAAACACCCATCCAGTCTCTCACTTTCCTCTTCTGTACAAAGACAGGAAGAGAAGAGAAGGAACGTTAAAAGGTCCATGGATCAAGATAACAACAGTTTGATAGGTAAAGAAAAAGCTGTGTGTGCAAACACAGCAAAAAGAGGAATTCATTCACTACGTCCCATTCGCAGGGAGATGTCCTGGCAGTTCCTGGAAAGCAGGGTCTCCACTTGCATAGTGCTTGGGAATACAAACACCACAAGTACAAACAAACCCTTTCTCCTCCTTCCCCTGACCTTTTACAGATGAGTATGTGTCCCCTCTCAACTTCCTGCACTGCCTCAGCATACTTGGGCGGGAAAAGAAGGGCAACACGCAGAGAAGCTTTTACCTTTGCCTTCACTGTTGTAGCAAAATGACAAGGTGACTGAACACCAGGTGGCCATGTCGCTCAGATCCAAAAAAGTGAATGTGTTCAATGGTGTCACTGAGACACTTAAGTTCTTTTACAAGTTCCATACTAGGAGTTTCTTAACCCCTCTAAACATGGTCAAAAATTTATTTTATCCAGGAAAGCCCTTGGATTTTACCCACACTCAGAGACAGTCTAGAACTTCCATAAGACCCTAAACCCATGAAGATAAACCAGGAGGCTTCCTGCCATAAAGAGTTCAAATAAGTTCAGGGAGACAGTTACAAACACATAGATGTCTGTTCACGTCCTCAAACTCCCATCAGTCACAGAGGTAGAGAACAAGGTAGCCCAATCAATTGGAAGGCAGTGGAGATGGCTCAGTGAAGCTCACCTGGTGGTTAGGAGAAAACCACCATCACTTCATTTTCAAAATGTGCCACAAAAATCATAGGATCATAGAACCATTAAGGTTGGAAAAAAATTCTTCAAGATCATTGAGTCCAAACATTAATCTAGCGCCACCATGTTCACCATTGAACCATTACATCCATACACCTGAAAACTTCCAGAGATGGTGATCCCACTACTTCCCTGGACAGCCTGTTCCAATGCCCAATCACCCTTTCAGTGAAGAAATTTTTCTTACTATCCAACCTCCCTTGGTGAACTTGAGGCCATTTTCTCTGGTCCTGTCACTTGTTACCTGGGAGAAAATACTGCCCCCCACCTGGCTATAAACTCCTTTCAGGTAGTTCTAGAGAGCAAAAAGGTTCCCCCCCGAGTCTCCTTTTCTCCAGGCTAAATGTTCAGAAGCAAAGAAATAAAATATTACACAGAAATTCTGTTTCACATACAGAATATGCAACTAGAGGTAAACTTGCTGATACCAGGAGAAATCAGTTTAAAAAAAACCAGGATCACTATCAGAGAAACACGCAGGACCTAGACTGTGAGACTTTGTACTCAAAGTTTAGGATGAAACATGGGAACAATCCCTAAAGAACAAGTCAAGAATCACGGCTAGGTTTCACGAACAAAGATTTGGGAAAGGCTCTATCCACATTTGTTACAGGTACGCTGGTGGCTTATGAGGCCAATACTAGACAGACACGCCCGATTGCAAAAGGCACAGCAGAAAGACTCCTTAGGTGGTAAATTCTGCAAGACACGGTTCTTTCTGCATTGTCTTTTCTCCTCAAGAGTGATCCTGCGTGCGTTCTCAAAGGAAGCAGCAGCGTTATAGATGGTGTGTCTCCAGACCTCCCGACTGGAGGGCAGAGTAGACCAGTTATGTTGATCAATATGGCCGAGGTTGAGATGTTGTTTCAGGGAGTCCTTGTATCTTTTCTTTGGGGCTCCTCTCATGTGGCAGCCGGTGGCAAGTTCACCATAAAGCAAGATCTTAGGGAGGTGGTGGTCCTTCATCCTTGAGATGTGCCCTGCCCAGCACAGCTGTGTTCTCAGCAACATGGCCTCAATACTTGTGATTGCTGATTGCTCTAGAACAGATGTATTGGTCACATAATCTGACCAGTGGATATTTAGGACTGTACAAAGGTAGCGCTGATGGAAGCGTTCTAGGAGTCGCAGGTGGTGGCGGTAGATGACCCATGATTCAGAACCATATAAAAGAGTAGACAGCACAATGGCTCTGTAAACACTGATCTTGGTACTTTTCTTCAAGTGTTTATGATGCTATACTCTTTTATGGAGTTTTCCGAAAGCACTATATGCCTTTGCTAACCTGTTGTCTATCTCTCCATCAATCTTACCATTCGAGGAGATGAGGTTGCCTAGGTAATTAAACTGCTGGACTGATTTGAGCTCTGATTGGCCAATGGTGATGTGGGGATGATGGAAGACTTCCTGAGGTGCAGGTTGATAGAGAACTTCTGTCTTCTTTAAGCTGACTTCCAGTCCAAAGAGCTCATCAGCATCTGCAAAGCAGGATGTTAAATGCTGCAGAGTTAATTCTGTGTGGGCCACAAGGGCGGCATCATCAACACAAAGCAGTTCCCGGACAAGATGATTTAAGGTCTTAGTGTGGGCCTTCAGTCGCCTTAGGTTGAAAAGGCTTCCATCAGTACAGTATCGAATGTAGATACCATCCTGATCATCGAAGTCTGCAGTGGCCCTTTGGAGCATCATGCTGAAAAAGATTGTGAATAGAATTCGAGCAAGAATGCAGCCTTGTTTCACACCATTGGTAATTAGAAAGGGCTCAGAAAGTGCATCACCATATCTGACTTGGCCCTGCTGATCCTCATGAAGTGAAATGATCATTTTAAGGAACTTGGGGGGACAACCTAAACGTTCCAAAATCTGCCATAGACTTTTTCTGCTCACAGTATCGAAAACCTTGGTGAGGTCGACAAAGGTTACGTAGAGACCTTTATTCTGTTCCCTACACTTCTCTTGCAGTTGTCTGAGAACAAATACCATGTCTGTGGTACTCCTGTTGGCTCTGAAACCACAGTGGCTTTCAGGTAGAATTCCTTCTGCTATAGCGGGTATTAATCTGTTCAAAAGTATTCTTGCCAGGATTTTGCCAGCCATGGAGAGTAGAGTAATACCATGGTAATTTGAACAGTCCGATTTAATACCTTTCTTCTTATACAAAGTGATGATGACTGCATCACGAAGGTCTGATGGTAGTTCGCCTAGTTCCCAGCAGTGCACCACAAACTCATGAAATTTAGCATGGAGTGCAAGGACCCCACGTTTCCAGATTTCAGGTGGAATTCCATCAACCTCAGCTGCCTTGCCAATTTTCACCTGCTGTACGGCCCTAAGGGTTTTTCCCAAAGTGGGGGCAATATCCAATTCATTCTTCACCGGTTGTTGTGAGATGGACTGAATTGCTGAGTCTTGAACTACACAGTTGGTACTGAAGAGAGTCTGAAAGTGTTCAGACCAACAATTCAGAATGGAGGTTTTATCTGTTAGAAGCGTTTGACCATCTGCGCTGAGTAGAGGGCTTTGGACCTGGTATGTAGGCCCATATGCTGTTTTCAGGGCCTCACAGAATCCTCTGTGATCACCTGTATCCGCACATAATTGAGTTTTTTCAGCTAGATCGATCCACCACTTGTTCTGGATGTCACGGAGTTTCTGTTGGAGCTTGTTGCATGTAATGCGAAAGGTTGCTTTTCTTACATGACAGGAAGGCAGTGCAAGGTGTGCTTGATGAGCAGTTCTCTTCTTCCTCAACAATTCCTGGATCTCTTGATTGTTTTCATCAAACCAGTCCTTGTTCTTCTTGAAGGAGAACCCTAAGGATTCTTCAGAGGACTGCAGGATGCTGTTTTTAATATGGTACCAGAGTGTTTCAGGAGAGGGATCTATAGAATCTATAGAATGATTTTTGAGCCTAGTTTGAAGTTTGCCTGGAATCTGTCTCTCACTGTGGCTGATTGGAGATTGTTAACTTGGACTCTTCTCCTTGGGATACTGCCCCTTTTAGGTTTGAACTTAAGACTGAAGTTAAGTTTGCAGCACACAAGTCAATGGTCTGTTTGGCATTCTGCACTGGGCACCACACGGATGTGGCGGACATCGCGGACATCTCTCCGTCACACCAAGACATAATCAATGAGATGCCAATGCTTAGATCTAGGATGCATCCAGGTTGTATTCAGACTGTTTTTCTGTTGAAAGATAGTATTAGTGATGGTGAGCTGTTGCTCCGCACAGAATTCTAGCAGAAGGCGACCATTATCATTGCAGTTTCCAAAGCCATGCTTGCCTAATACTCCTTTCCAGGCTTCAAAGTTCTTTCCTACTCTGGCATTGAAATCACCAAGGATAATGATCTTATCATCTGCAGGAACCTTTGGGGTAAGGCGGCGCAGGTCAGTGTAAAATTTATCTTTTTCGGAAGTGTCAACTTGGAGAATTGGGGCATATATACTAAAGAGGACAACATGTTGCTTGTTGTGCAGTGGAAGGCGTAGGGAGATAATGCGGTCAGAATGACTTTTTGATCATGAAGCCAACTCCTGAGAGATGCCTTTGGGTTCTAGGTTTACCTGGCCAAAAGAGTGTGTAACCGGCACCGTGTTCACTAAGGTTGCCTTCCTCGTGGAGACAGACTTCACTGAGAGCAGCTATGTCGATGTTGAGATGTGATAGTTCGCGGGCAATTAGGGCAGAGCGACACTCAGGGTGTCCACTATTCGCAGAATCAAGCATGGTTCTGATGTTCCAGCATGCTAGAGTCAGTTTGGTTACACCTCTGGAGGCAGGCGTATGCCTTTGTCTCTTGATCTTTGTGTGACCACATTAGTAGAAGATGCCCGTTGGCCGCAGTTAACCAACCGGGTGAAATGTGGAGATGAGTTTTGTTTAGGTCACCTTTTCTAGGCCCCTCTCCAAGTGGAGCAAGCAGTGCTGTCCTTGAAAAGGCTGCTTGGTCGTTCAGGATGCTGCCTCAAGAGACTGTCATCTCTGGTCAGTCTTAAATGACCAATATCCTGAACCGCCTGCATGCAGGGTTGGGTCTGCAGCTTCCAGTGCACCTTTCACCTACCGTTTTGACCCTCGCCCTTCGCTACAGGGCTTTTTGCACATGGGTAAAGCCTTCAAGCCTGTGCAATGGATTTTTTAGGTGAGATGCAGTATGCGCGGAACTGAACCCACCCTTTAATCCTAAGGTTCACCTGCCAGGGCCGAGCGAGCTTGGACGGTGGCAGTGAGGTCCTCAGCACGTCGGTTTGATTAGAGTGACCTTCTCTTAGATGGATGGCCTTACAGGGCTAAGCAAGCTCCATCTGCCCTGGTTTGGGATTAGAGTTGTCCTTCTAGGATGACTGCCAGAAGGCTAACGAGTTCATCCTGCCCAAGGATGTATTGTATCTGATCCTACGGTTTTGACCTGTCTGGTATGGGCGACCCTACCGAAGGCATGTACCACCGCCAGCATAGCTCGCAACCACACAGGGCTACATAGGCTACATTCCTATTAAAATGATTAGGGCAAGTCTTACACTTCCTACTTTTCTGCCACCTATCTATATTCAATCCCAAGCAAATACCCAGTAACAACCCTTTGTCCTGACCACCCATTCAGGATGTAACAAATATATCCAGAACATACTGAACCTGGGCGGTAGCCGCAGGTGAGCCAAAACCAACCAACCAACCAAAACCGTTCTGGCCCCCATACCCACCCAGGGTTCAAGTACCTCTCAAGGCCCTAGCCCGGTCGAGATCCCCAACCCCCCAGAGGAAACCATTATCCACCCTGACCTTATCCTCCCCCTACCATGTTACCTCATATCTTCCCATGCACCGCTTACCTGCGACACTTCATGCAGGGCTGCCCCGCCCACCCACCCGCCAATCCGAGGACCCCCACGGCCCGCCCGGCACCCTTCCCCTCCCCCAAACCGGACCAGCAAACCTCTGTGTGCTCCGAGGCTTCCCCTCCCCTCTCTCACGAGGGCGCAAACCCACGTCAGCGAAGCTCCCTCTCTCCTTTCCCCTGCTGGGGGTGGTCCCACATGGGCCCGGGGGCAGCCCTGGGCTGTGTGGGTGCCAGGGGGGCGCCCCCGCGGCCACCACGCGGGTCCCCTCAAGTCAAGAATACCAAGTTTTAGCATCCTCCAAGAACAGAAAGTGGTTTTCAAAATTGGAACAACCAGGACCAAGAGCACCTTTATTTTTTTCCTCTTCAATATTACCAGAATGGAAGGTAGCAGGGTAGCCTTTGCAATCATGAAACAGGTGTACATACAACAGACTTCACAGATTTCAGTCTGTCCTCAGACAGAATTCATAAGCCCAAGCAGAATATAGATTCACCATAAGCCAAGCATGTTCACAGCAGAAGCCTGGGCATGACCTCCCACTAAGCCAAGTTACAGTTCTTTGTAGATGATCAGCTGAAGTGGTTGGTAGTTGGAGATACTGGGCACATGATCTACCAACAACAGCATACTGTTGAAACTTCAACAACTTCCAACAAAGCAGGACCAGAAATCCCACATCACATCATTGTTTTCTAAGGTCTGATTGTTATTTCCCAATTTATTTTGAAGTCCTGTGCCCTACTGAGTTGACCTTCATTGTTCTTCAGCCTTTACAAGATAGGGTCAGTAAAAAAAAAAAAAAAAAAAAAAGTTGAACATTTCTGGGAAAGCTACCATTTATCATTTATCAGGCAAAAAGACTTTTATACAATGTCAAAATAATTTAAAAAGAACAGCTCTTGGAAAAAATGGTTCGAACTATTAATAAAACATTTAAAAAATACCTTAAGAAATTGATTTATTTCTTTCAGATTAAATTTCATTGAAATTATCAAAAATACTGTATTCTATTCAAACTCATGTAGAGCTTTCCAAGATTCACCTGGAACCAAGCTTGCATCTCAGTTTTAAAGTGAACTAGAACACTTGGTGTCTTGCTCCAATAAGTCTACTATGAGTGTACTTCATCTGGCCAAAACTGTTTCTCACTTACTGCTTTGAAAGCCAATTAAAAAGAAAATGCACATTTTCAAAAACACAGAGAAGAATTATTCACTTTATCTTTGAAAAGCACAGATCCTATGTCACCTTCCGTGTGTTCAGCGCACGCAAGATGAGATCATTCTGGCACATCTCCACAACTCAACTGCTCAGACAGTCACAGCTTTCCTTCAATACTGGACACAAGGGGAAAATTTATCACCATGAGAACAATCAGCCACTGGAATAATTTCCCCAGGGAAATGGTAGATTTCCCAATGTTGGACATTTTAAGATGCAGCTAGGTCCCTTCCAACCTGGCATTCTATGATTCTATGATCATCTGCTAAGGTGTAACACAAATCTCCTTAGTTGCAAAGCAGTAATACGAGATTTTGGAATACAGTAACTGGTCCACTACCCCATAAGCATTATCAGAATATTTGCTGTTATCACAACTGAGTATTCTAGAGCTATATCTCATAGAACAAAAACTGGATGTTTCTGTGAAACTATGTATTTGACCTAAATATACTTCACAAACTTTTACTTCAATACCTACTACTAGACTTGCTAATTCAAAAAAGACATCGGTATTAAAATACGAGAGTCAATGAAGGAGGAGGATGACAAAACCTGCAGTTTTAAGTGGACCTAAAGATGGGAAAGGTACTGCAATTACGTACTATGAAAAAGGATATGGAGGCAGTTAAGATTAAATATCCTGAATAAAACCTTCAGCTGCAGAAGTACTGCTTTTATTGGACTGAGAATGATAATTGTTTGACATCTTTAAGAACAGGAATTAAAGGCTAAAAAAGGTCTACTTCAAAGACACAGACAGCAAGCAGTAAACTGAAGTCTACTTCTTCCGGAAACATGAATAGAAAGATAAAAGCATAAAAGCAATTAAAAGAACCTCATCCAACAAGTGCAGCATGCCTTCCTACCAACAGTATGGAAAAATAATAGGCATAAGCAAACCATTATGACTATAAAAATTCCAATAAGAACAGGCCAAAGGTGCTACAAACCCAAACTCTGTCCTCAATAATAAAAATGCATGCAAATTTAGAAATGACCAATTACACATTAGCCCTCAAGTTTAATAACAGATCACTTTCAAACATAGTAATACTACGCTAAGCAAAGTCCCCACTTCCATGGAAACCCTGTAGAATGACAGAATAAAAGTAGTGCAGGATAAAGGGAATACCAACTGTATTGCATTTCTCCAAGTGATGGAGACACTCTGGAAAGGAAGCCAAAAAGAAAAATACTCATTAAAATAGCTAGCACCAGCTATCCTCCAGACATATGAAATAATCCTGAAAAATCATAAAAGTCATTGCAGCAATTACTACAAGACATTTTTATGCATTTCAATTCTCTGTTTACACTTATCGCGGAACTACTATTTGGACAACATTGTTAGTACATCAATATATATACTCAGTATATTAAGTCTTTCACAATAAATAATACAGTAAACCTAGGAATAAAACAGGTCAAATTTTCAGGTCATCCAAAAATGAAGTTATTGAAAGATACAAGCCAAAAAATCTACCAATCAAATCCTAAATATAAGCATACATGCACTGTAGGTTAATACATCTGAAGTTAAATTATGCTTTTTGAGGGCTTTAAGGAGTAAATGAGTATTCCTTTAAACAATGCAGAGAAAGTATAATTTACATATAAGTATTAGTTTTATATGCCAAATAATTGATGAACTTCTCAGAAAAAAACCTAACACATCAATAGTCACAGCATACACATTTCTAATATAGAGAAAGGATAAGAAGTGTTTACCTTAAGTTTGAATTCAAGTTGTGGTAGAACAGAAAGTAAGAGGTGACAGTCAATATTGTATAATTCCAGAATCAAGTCAAACACGTGCTCTGACAGGTCACTAATTGATGTTTTACCAAGCATGAGGACCTGATTGAAGAACTGGAAAATAAAACAGTACATATCAACAACAAGAGTGTATACAGATACTTTTCCAAATCTTATGCTTGTCAACCACTAAATTTACCTTTTAATCTTACAACATTAATTTCACTACTATAAAAAAAGGAGAGGTAGCACATGTAGATCAGAATTCTGAAGAAGAAATCTTAGAATATCACTGTTTTGTATTCATTATTATACATAGAGGAAAACACATTAAAAGTGATGTTTAGTTTACCCCAGTAGGCCTACAATTAATTTAAGAAACACAACTTTAGAGGAGTTCCAGTGCATCACATCTTTTTATAATGTGACTATATTTAGAGTTATTTCACTATTAAGGACCGTCACTTCAAAAGTATTCTAATATTTAGTCAAAACAAGGCTGAAACAACTGGCTAACTACTACATTTAACAGCTGACAGGTTAAGGAGTTGAAAGTAAAAGCACAGGAATTAATAACTGACTGTTCCAGAATTTGTTTTACAAGCAGCACAGTGCAGCTGTAAAGCAATTATTCTTTCTTGGTAAACTTGACAAGTCTGAGGGAAAATGCATACTTCTTATTAAAGAAAATAATTTCCACACTACTTTCAACTATGTCCTCTCAGAGGGGTAAGAAGGAATATACTACCCTCTACTCATTAGGGGGAGGATATAATTTGGAACATTCTTCTTCTCTTTGGGTTAAAACCATGCACAAGTGTGCCTACACAAATTACCCCATTTCCACCTGCCACTAAGACAACAGAACACGTTTAACGGGCACTTCAGTCTTCTACTTCCAAACTTGAGACAGACAAACATCACAACACTCTGTACCTGACAAAGTTAATCACATCAGTAAAGAAACTAAAAACTCGAAAGCTACCGGTTTCTGAAATTATAGAATGAACCCCCAACAAGAGATGTAGTAGAAAAAGTCAACAGTTCATGCAGTAATGACTAGAAAATAACAGAAAAGTGTGTTTCATGAGCAGTTAAAGACTGTCTTCCAGAAACATTTTGCTTTTCTGGATACATAGTTGCCTGAAATGTATATATTCCTGTTTAGGTAACTAACTGTTACTGTGTTTTTCATGTGTTTGAAGAAAGAAAATTTTCAGAACAGCTTATTTCTCACTCATGGGAAACAAAGAACAGAAGATGCCATGTACATTCTTTCCATGAATAAAAGATTCTTATTGACTTATTGACTTTTAGACTTCCTTAAAGCTTACAAAATGTCACCCAGTTTGTAATCTAACCTTACAGATGAACATTAAAAACACACATAGCAACACCTTCCCAAACAGCAGGTTAGAAGTAAGAGTTTTCACTGAAGATTTTCTAAAATCTTAGGAGGTACCACTTTCCAAGTACCACAAACATTATGTCTGAAAGCAACAGAAAGCAGTGAAGATTTGCTATTGTCTTCAAGCTCCTGAGGTTTTGGATAGATGTCATGAGACCTGCTAAATACTAAAAAAGAAATAGTCTTTTCTATTGTGCAACTTAAGTTAGAGCATAATCCTGCCTGATCTTTACTTCCTCTCATCCATTTCTATTAGAGTAGCAATGGTGTCTACACTCAACTTGGCTACAATTCTCTATGCACTCAGTTTTCTTCCCTACTACCTATTCTTAGATTGTTTTCTATTCCCACTCATGTAATAACAGCATTACAATATTGCTCTATCTTCACTTCTCTCGGCTTCTAAATAGTCTCATCTCCTCATTAAAGGAAGAATTTTGCCACACAAACAATGTGTTTATATATTTTTATCAGAACAATACACATAAATACATTTGGTCTTCCAGTCACTCTAAGGATTGACTTTCAAGGTCTTCTAAAACAGTAGAAAGTAAACTATCCATTGCATTTCACAAATCAAAATTATTATAGGCTTAGTAGATTATATATAATAAAGAATTAGACTCAGAAAGACAGGTTACGCAGTGCTTCATTAATACAATAATTCTTTCAAAAAAAATTGAGTCTGTAAAAAGTTGCAATTCATTCTTTTTACAATACAGCTCAGTTAAAAAAAATAATTTCCATATTTGCCTGCAGTCTTCACTTACATTAGTAATGTATGGTTCAATGGCTTGCGCTGTCCTCTTTAGTAAAGCCTTTGCCAAATCATAGGCTTGCTTGTTTAGATTCTGAGAAAGAAAAAAAGAAAACGAAACAGAAATTTTTTAGGCACATGCATTAATCCTAAAAATAAATCCCAGAATTTAAAGCTGACATGTACTGGTAAATGCACTAAAGCAATAACCTGTTCTTTTCATACTTTCAGAAGTAAAGATAAAACAGAAAAAACAAAGCCATTCCAAACAAAGCTTAGTAGTCTTCACTGACATTACCAAGAGAAAACCTCTTTCCTGGCAAATGAGGGCTTACTTTTAGTTGCACATCTAAGACTGATGCTCACTGAAGTCAGTGCCTATATTTTACAGCTCCTCCTTACCAGTTTCCCCAAAAAACAGGATAGCAATATAAAGCAACATTTAGAGTCACTACAAAAGAAAGATTCTGAAAAGATTGTGGCAGAAAGTACGATTCTGTCCTTGCATCAAGCAGTCACCTGTGAACCACCATCGCAGCCTCTTCATTGTACCATGCAAAGATTCTTAGCCTGTTGTCTGAGACAGCAAAGAAAAAAACCCTAGAATTTTAGTTCATGAGCAGAAAAGGGTGAAGAATAAAATATAAAGAAGCTAACATAAAAAATTTAGAAAACAGACCCCCCTCCCCAACATTCCAATCTCTCCATTTCTCTAATTGGGTTATTGCTTTATCATTGTTTCCTTCCTTTCCCAGCACACATTCTCCACGCTCTAGTTGCTACATCCTTTCTCCAATTTCTATATCACAATTATTTTCCAAAAATTTTCAGATCAAAATACAACTCAGCCCTTGTGGTACCCACTGCAGAGTTGATTAATACACAGAAAAAGGAAAAGTCTCCAATACACAAGAATATATAGTATTTTAATAGTTAAAAGTCTCTAACAAAATATAGTTCCCACAATTTTTATTCAGCTTTGTAATTTCAAAAAAACCAGCATATTCAACTTACAAGACAACAGTAAAAAAGGGCAGGTTTTGGTTGTTTTTTTTAAAATATGTCTCATCCATAAAAGCAAGAAAACTTCATTTTAGCATAATAAAAAGGAAACACAAGATGCACTGCCACACCCAGGGTATTTCTTTACCTGTGTATGTTTGGTTCTTTATAGCTATCCAAATGGGAAAAAAAAAAAAAAAAGATTTGCAAAGAGATGGAGAATACTGCCTGAAATTTAAAAAACACTACAGAACCATAGGCTTCTAAACAGCAGTGGGAACAGATTAACATTTTCTGATAATATAAGATAAAAAAAGTCTTTGACCTGCCTACTGATAGAATTAAGTCAGGTGACTGAAGTCAAAAGAATACAAAGATTCATGCCTGAAGTATCTGTTTTACTCAGAGCCACTACAGAAGGTTACTAAAAATCCCAGTTCTTGAGTATCCCAAGGATACTCAAATACTTACATAAAATACTAGCATCCTTGTAATTCCTCTTCCCTTATTCTAATCAAGATACGAGGGTAATTGACAGTCTTTTTACAAAATTGTACAGCTGTTCCATGTCCCAGAAAAGAGAATACTCTGCATGCTGGATTTCTCTTTATCATTGTGAGGAAACAAAAAGAAAAGAAAAAAAAAAAAGGCACTTCCACCCATAGTTTTTGTTTTATGTTATTCAGCTAGAGCGGTAACTGCTCAGGAAATAAAAGGCGCAAATATCTATAACAAGAAATGTACACCACTTTAAATTCTTGTTCTGATCCTTCTTCACAGTTTACCTTCATCAAAACAAAGAAAATTACCTTCACCTGGGTAAGAGGGAACTCTGGATCATGAGCAAGATCCGATTTACACATAAAACAAGTCTAAACAGCAGACCTAGCACAGCAGAGTTCCAAAAGGCAGATCTGTTTTGATTCACATTATTTACAGTTTTAGCTTGTGTCTTTCACACATCAGTTCACTTCAGAACTTAATGTTTCCCAAGATAAATGCTGGAAGTAGATATTTGCAATGCTGAGTAAGGTGTTCGCATTACACCTCATTCTATCCAAAAAAAGCTTCAAAGAGGAAAAACAGTCTAGAGCACAACTGGCTAAGGAAAGTTACCTATTTTTTCATGCCTCATGTACTTGATTTAACTGTGCCAACAGTCACGACCCTCAAATATCCACAGGCCCAACCTTCTGAAAATAACAATACCAAAGAAGTCTTAAAAGCACATGATAAAGTCTTCTCATTTTCCAGCTTCAGGATAAAAGAAGAAACAAGAAAAAGTGGTACTGCCTTAGTTGAAATGAAACAAGAGCAACCCAGGCCACTACGAAGTAGGTTCACAGATCTTTTACAGAATGTCAAACTTATCCTTCTGACTAATTGAACAGCCACAAACCCACCTAAAACTTCCTTCTCCTGAAAGAGACATTTTAAAAGGATAACGATTTAACAAATTTCTTCTCTGTGTTTAAATAAACTCTTCTATGTTACTCTCTCTTTAATCTTTCTATACATTTGGAAAGGAAAATTACATGTATTTCAAGATCTTTTAATGATTTAAGAAAGCCCTTATGATGGGGACAATAATCTTAATCAGGATGCCTCTAAAAGCATTTAGGCACCCAGTGGGCATAAGCTTTTGAGAGTTCTGAACAGGGTAGAAACTAAGCAATCAGCTGGCAACACAGTTTAAAGTAATCACGAGTAATTACTACACTTTGAAGGAAAAAAACAGAAATAAGTATTGATTGATAAGGACAAACCAAAGAACCACCCACAGAAAGGCAGAACACAGATCTTCTGTAAGACAACTGAGGTTACATTTAACATGTAAAACAGATTTTCCCCCTGAAAACCTCTGGTCTTCTTTCAGAAAAGAAAGTTAATAAACGCAGGAGAACACTTTTTTTTCCTTAAGGCTTAGGAAGCCTCCAGCAATAAAATTGGAATACTGGCTATCTTGGTCAACCATAAGATCTTTCCTTAGTCTCAATTCTTACCACGATTTTTATGTATATATTGCTAGTATTTCAAGCTTTTTACACTTCTGGAAGACATTAACAATTTCACCAATTTATTTCTCATACTTACTTTTCTCTAGAATGTTTGACAAACTTCTACTTTTTGACACAAGAAGCAGCAGCAACCTCTCTGACAGAATGGCACAGACATTTTTGTGTTTATATAGACAATACTCTCCAGAACAAGTG
This sequence comes from Corapipo altera, assembly GCF_003945725.1. Lineage (NCBI taxonomy): Eukaryota > Metazoa > Chordata > Aves > Passeriformes > Pipridae > Corapipo > Corapipo altera. The sequence continues at coordinate 69,229,587 of NW_020884872.1, forward strand.
AGAGTGAAATAATTTGTACTCATCCTTTAAATGAGGGGAAAAGGAGGCAACTGAAAACAAATGCATGTCCCTTATTTTTTCTTTAAAAAAGATGACTAGTTAGTGTCAATCCAGCCCTTATTTTATAACTCGAGGATGAAAATCAAATGTAAAGTCTGTATCTAGTGCAAAAACATACATTTTAACATATTATTTTCTTGGAATTTGAAAAAGGTCTTCAGTTTTATTCTTATTATCAATGGCACAGCAGCAGAATTAGTATCCAAGAGCACCTGACAAAACAGTTCTAACAGATTCCCTAGTTCTGCTGGGGAAGGTAAACAGGATTCTAAGGATGGTTGACAAAGAAAAGCTCAGCTGAAGTGTTGCCAAGAGAGATAACACTAATTATTAAGCAAATTCATAGTAGAGGCAGTTAGGAATTTAATTGTCAATATCACTTCTTCTAAGACATAAGCATGTAAAGCATGTGGGATGTGCAATGTGAGATTCCCTGTAGTACTCCTGAGGCTGAAAATGGAACACTGGCAAATAAAGTACAATTTGCCTTCTAACACACTGCACAAACACAAAATTGTTTGCAGGTCTTCCATAAAAGCTTTATTATATAAAAAGACCATTAAAGGGGAAAGGAAAACTATTAATTTTTCTTGCCTTTTCATACTAACTCTCCCTTGCTTCTGGGTCTTATCTGGGTTTAGGTCACTTTATTTCATTCCCTGATAACATAACCCCATCAAAAGAATTTTAGCAGAGTTTATAGAAAAGAAGAGAAAGCACAAAAGGAAAAAAATAATTCAGCATCAAAACTAAGAGTTGAACGTACTATCAGACAAGTCAAGCTTGCCATTCTATTGACTTATCTGATAGCTGTACTACTCAAGCAAGCCTGTGCACACTCCAACGTGCCTCTTTTGTGATAGTAGTGTCAGCTGCTCTCATTCAGGTTGGCCTGAATGAAAAGCCATCATCAGTATGGCTTTTATTCTGGCCAAGTGAGATGGATGACAAACTCAAGGGACATAGAGTAGTTTAGACTACTTCAGTGACTACCAATTATGGTAGACAGACATTTGATGATACATTATGTGCTCAGTATATGCTCCTTATGCCTGAGTTTTTGTAGCCATCCTGCTGGCACCATTGGTTATTACACTTACTACTCAGGACTAAGGACCACGTCTGTTTTTCCTTTTTGAAGAAGTAGTCTTGGTTTTAAGACATAAGAGCACTGAATTAACCTTTGGTAAACTGCTCAACTAACTACTACATCTCTTAAAAATATTAATATAATTTTTGCATCAAGCTGTCTAATGTTGAATTTTAGCCACTGGGCTTTAGCATCCAGGAGCTGCTTGAACCTTCTGTTCCCAATACATACTTACAGACCACTCCTTAGATAAATTATAAAGACTAAACTACTCAAGTCTCAGTCTCATGTTACCAATATAACTATTTTCTACAATACAAGGCTACCACACATTCCCTCTCATACACAACCTTCCTTCTGGTTGTATTAAAATACATCACTTGCCTGTGTCACTTTCTAGAGACAAAATGGTTTTATCTCCAACAGTCTCTCAGTCTGACAGATCTATGTTCCTTCTACTCTATCAAAAGTATTTTTGGTTCCTGGGAAATCTGGGGATGCCCTACTGACCATTACACCAACACTTGCCATAGACCATTCGATTTCCCTTTTCCACAGCCTGTACAGCTGAACAGCTAGGTCAGCTAAGACAGAGTTCTTTTTTAGGGTGGACCTTATCCCTAAGGTCTTCGTAAGTTTTGTGCTCAGTGGACACGAGTGGAAAAATTCGCAACTCTGAATTCATTACACTTGTCCAACATGACATCAGTAGGAACAGAAAGTAGTTAGAAGACCAAAATTTTAAATAAACACTATTTGAAGATTTTGAGATGAAACAGAAAAATACTAGAAACTTCTTTCCATTAGTATGAAAAAAAGAAAAAAAAAAGGTACTCAGGATACAGTATGAAGTTATGTAACTATTTCAGTTCAAAAGCAAGCTATAAATGAGCATCATATCCAAAGAGACACTTTAATTAAAACAAAAGCAGAAGAAAATGCAACCCCCCAAATATATTAACCTATTAAAATATTCAGTCAATATCTTCAAATTCTAAAAACTATGAAACAGAATTGTTTCAATGCTACAGACAATCTAACAGGATGCAAATTCTTCAACTCAAAATGAAATTATTAAACATGAATCATAGAAATAATACAATAAAATCAAGTTAAGCACAGGTGACACAATGAAACAACAGACTGTTAATAACTGAGAAAACACAAACTGAAGCATTTTGCATAGTTTTGCTTTTGTTTCTTGTATTTCAAAGCTTTACTTCACAAATCTGAATATTAGCCACACAAATTTCAGTCTGGACCTGGCACAAAAGTACTAGACCCCTTGAAGGACACAGCTAAAGCACTTCCAGTGGGGAAAAAAATTACTGATCTAAACTAAGCATTTAATCTTTCACTGTCAATAGAAAAATAATTTATGTGCTACTTATTTCCTGAAATTGATGACTTGTGGTAAAAGCATGCTAGCAGGCATTCCAAAGGAACGCTCGGTTAATATCCTCTTAACCTTACACTTTTCAGAAACTACAGTAGTTAGGACTTTCCTGAACACACTTAAAAAAAAAAAAAAAAGGCAAGCTGTTAGAACTGTCCAAATGCAGCTAAATACACATTTCCTAGATAATTCTCCAGAATCTTTTTTTGTCGTACAGAACATATGTATAAGTCATCTTGTAAGTCATCTTCTACACTGTAGCCTAAAAGGGTTCGTAGGACACAGATAGTTTTCTGAACTAGGAAGTCAGACTTCCATGATTTTTAAACATCTAAATATCACAACACAAGCACAGTTCTGAAGTTCTTCCTTTAGTTCATCTATTGGACGTTTTTGTTTTTTTGAGAAGACACTACTCATTAAGGTAAGACAGCAATCCCTTGGGCTCTTCAGATACCACCATTTCTGCCCATAGTTAATTCTGCATCAGAATGGTTGCATCAGAAACTAATCAGTGTGCTTTCAGTAATGCCAAGTCAACATTTCTGAAATGCAAGAGCCAATTACAAACCAGCAGTTGTGACAACTTTTTCCCTCCCACATTAGTTTGAGCTGTTGATACAGCACTACATGAATTACAGCTTTCCAAAGGATATATGTAACTTTTATATCCAGTTCTACTGGTATGACAGTATATAAGAAACCTGTGTTTAAATTCATATGACATTAAACCTTTTAGATTACTATGACCACTGATACTTTGCTTACAGCATGTCAGAGCAATGAAATTCTACTGAATTTTCTGGCTATTAAAAATAGCCTGCTAAAAGAAATCTAAACATTAGGAAGACATTTGCTACAGCTATTCTCTCAATGAGATCTACATATCCGAATATATACATCCAATAAATCACAATTACAAAAAAACAAAAACAAAAACACCCAAACCAAACAAAAAAAAAACAACACCAAATAAACAAACAAAAAAACAACACCAAAATTTAAGCCACTATTTAAGTCTTACCTTATGTGCCGGCACTAGATTAACTAACACTGTATCCAAAAGTTCCTGTGACACAGTGTCTCCCTCACAAATGATAGAGCTCATTAGATCAACCATGTGCATGTGTACTTTTTGGTTATGACCATTGCTGAAATTAAAAACAAGAATTCTTAGTGCACTATCTATATAAAGTACAAGTTCCACTCAGAGCACTCCCTGTGGTGATTTCAAACAAGGAACAGAATAAGCAAATCACAAGTTTTCTTAGAAGTCAAAATACTTTAGTTCCTCAGTTGTATATACCAGTTTCCAAAATGTTCTTTAATTTCATGCTCTCCTCATTTACTACTATAGTAAGAGTAAGAGGACTGTATCTGTCCCCACCATGAAAAGAGTGTATTAGGACATCCCTCCCCTCTACTCAGCTGGAGTGCTGAGCCCAGATCTGGGCTTCCCAGCACAAGAGGGAAGCATCCTGGAGGCAGTCAAGGAAACGGTCATAAAGATGATTAAGGCAGCGGAGTAGCTCTCATGCAAGGAGGCACTGAGAGAGTTGACATCTATTTTAGCCTTGGGAAGAGATGACTTAGGGAGGAACTCATCATTATGTTTAAATACCTGATGTTAGGCAGAAAGGGCAAGACTGTCTTGACACCACACACTCTGGTGACCAATGACAGAACAAGAGCCAATGGACACCAAGATAAATACAGAACATACTGTTTAAACACAGGAAACTTTTTAAATGTAAGGGTGATTGAGTACTACAAGGTTACCCAGAGAGGGGCATGGACTCTCCATCCTTGGAGATGCCCAAAACCCAGCTGGCTACAGTTCTGGGCAATCCCCTAGAGCTAATCCGGTTTGAGCAAGGGGCACAGACCGGACTATCTCTAGCAGTATGTTTCAGTGTCCACTACTTTCTCACTCATGTTTTTACAGAACAATCCTCTAAATTCCTTAGAATGACATATCACACTATTCAATTTCAAGAATAGAATAAAATTAAAGTGTCTTGGGGGAAAAAGATTATTTGCAGTGTGTTTTTTTTAATTATGCCAAGCAAAACTGACATCTTATTGTATTTATATTGCTACGTTTAATTAAACAGAATTACAAAACTAAGCTCATTAATGCTAAAAGTCACACCACACAACTATCTTAGAAGCAACTGACCTCAATCATGAAACAATATATTGTAATTGGGGGTGACAATACTTACTTTATTACTGAAAACAGCGTTCTGTACAACTGTGTAAAAATCTCATTGCTGTCTTCTAATTCAAAACATATGTTATAAGACTTGACCCAAGCAATGTTCTGTGTTGGAAAAGGAAAAAAAATTAAAGGAGTAGTTAATACAAATAATATATTGAAAAATTACATCTAACAGTTATTATGAAATAAGTTATGAAGCTCACCTCAAGCAAATAAAAATATCGATTAAACTGGGGGCTTTTTGTATCTTCTAAACCTTTAAGTTGCCTTGTTATAAACATAAATATATCCTGAAAAGAAAAAAAGATAGTTATTTAGTCAACTGCAATTAAACTTGCAAAATTAAAATAATTTTTTTTTAACTTACTAGTATTATTTATCACTACAAAATACACAGCAATGACGGACACATCATTTCATTGTCCAAAAGAAGATCATCTGCAAAAACACCATGGAAAATGTCAAGGAGTAATTTTAAAATACTTCATGTTTCTTTAAAGGGTTTAAAAAGTAATCTTTTAGTAAGGAAGCAAAAGTTTTCCTTTTCCAAAGAAAAGCACCCAGCTCGACAAACAGAGCTGCAACTGGCTGACATGCTGCGGAGTCAAGAACTTATTATTCAGCAGGACAAGGAATTTTACATTTTTACTTCATACAGCAACAGGTTTCAAAAGAAGGGGGGAAAAAGCAGTAGGTAATTACAGCTTTCCTAAAAGTATTATTATATGTTCACACTGTATTGTTTGTGCATTTGTCAGTCATCACGATGTTGACACAGATCACATCTCTTGCAAAAACTAATAAGCAAAGTTCCTCTGGTTTCCTCTATCACCTTTCAGCACCAGAAGACTCCTTCAGAAAAAGTCTCACACAAAGTAAATTGAAGCAGTTGATAAGGAACAAATAATCGATTACAAACAGAATGGAAACACACAGGAAGGTGTCTTTTTAAAATACTTCTTTACATTCAGATTATTAACAGCTGGAAATTCACAATTACTATATTAAATCAAAATATTTAAAAATACATACATCAGAAACACTGTTCACAGCCTCAACTGTATCTATAATATTTCATCTAAGAATCTAGGTGTAAATCAAACAAGTTCCAAAAGGTATAAAGTTGCCAAAATAGACACATGAAAGCCTTATTGTTAACCCTGAAAAAACTATCCTAGAAATAGTCGATAAAGCTTTTCTATAACATTTTCAAAAGGACCAGTTCACCTCAGTCCCTCAAGAAAAATGAGATACACAAAAGATAAGAATGGGGTTCCTTTCTTTCTAACACTACAACTACAAAATCCAGCCTTAATCATTAAGGTGAGCACTTACTGTGGTTCTAGGTAAAAACAAGAATTAGATGACATCTGACATCATCACCTCTTGGTAAAAAAGCACAGCAAGCACATGGTTCAACAGCTACATTAACGTTTTAATTTGAATCAAGATTGTGATTTTGAAGTGTAAAGGATGATCAGAAGGGTCACTGTTTGGTTCACACTTCAGATGACTTACAGAGTACACGATCTAGACTCTTTAGCTGAAATTAAACCAAATGACACAGTTCAAAGGACACATCTAATGGTCTCCAACCACTCACAAACTCACAGGCCACAGGCAAAAGCCCATCTGAAGAATCCTTCCCTTAAAAACTAGTGACTTAACAAATAGCAAGCCATCAGTGCCAACCCAAAATGAGTGCTGTCTTCTGGAAAACTAGCACACTGGATGGTTCTTTATCTCAATCAGTTCATTTAACAAAATATCTTTACTTTTTATCCTGCAGCTCAGTATGGAACACTTATCTACTAAATGTGATTCCCAGACCCTACTCATTTTCCAGATTTTTGTAAAGTTCTCAGAACTGCATTGTATATAGACCACATACAGTAATGAATCGCATACATGTACAATAAGTCCAACATTTGAACACTTCAAATAACAGTATCATTTGAAAAAGTAATCATTTATTTCTAAACTATTTTTTCCAATTTTGTTTTAAAGAAAGCAAGGCAAACTCAGAAGTACTCACTAAATTTTTAATATCTCACTTATTATGATCCAGCATTTTTCCCTTTTTTAAGCATACATAATATACTATTTGAAATGCATTTATAAATTCAAAAGACAGGTTAAAATAAACTTTGGCTGCAGCTAAGAAGTTGCAACACTTTCACAATGATAAGTTTTCACATCAGACTCCGTAAAGCAAGTCTACATTAGAATTCAGACTCTTAAACCAAAAGTGCTTATACTTCAACTTTAGAGAGAACATTTTATGTTTTTCGTGGATTGCTGTCTTGATGGCCATTAACCACATAAGGGCTTCAGTAAGCATCAGTCATGGTTCTCACCAGAGAATACATTCAGAGTGTTGAAGTTCTGCTACCATATACACCCTTAAACATCTCCATTTCAGCAGTCTGGCACAGTCCTTTTGTTCAAGTCATTTTCAATGGACACATATCAGTGGTTAGATTATCTTCCCACCAAAAGATTAGATTTGGGCTAATCTTTTAGCTTTCCACAGACTGAGGACTCAAAGTTAGAAGTTTCCAGATCCCAGAATCCTGCTCCAGTTCTGTTTTTAGCCTACTCAGGCCATTTCCTGTCCCTGTTATCAAAGCTCTTTCAATGTTCAGAAGGAATGTAAGATTTACACTGATGATATACATAAAAGAGAGAAACCTGAAATTATGATCCCTTTCCTCAGAATCTCACTTGCATGACATGTAAGCTACAAAGTGATCCAAGGAGTCTGAAGTAAGGGCAAAAACTTAAACCTTAAGTTTTCTCCTCTCAAGAATTTAATCCTTTTCAGCACTCCCCTTTGCCATTTTTAACTTTGGTGCTAAACATACGAAAAAAAGACTCAAAGGTGCAGTATGGATATGATATTAAATACTGGGTAAAAACAGTACCAAGATATAACCCAAGAGGAAGCATTCTTCCTCTTACCTCTGTCATAAAGTGGAGGGAACTCTTCGACATTTCTACCAGAGCTTGTCCTGCAACCACAAAAGCTGTGTTCAGAGGAAACGGGTTTGCAAAAAACCTACCTCAACAGCCCTAGGCAAAAGTTCCTATTGTTTGGCTTTTCTTTATTTCTCACAACGTGTTTAGAAAACAGCATCAAGAAACTGAATTCTGAAATCTGCACAGATTACAGAACTCAATGCTGGCAGTGGAAGTTCCTAGTCCATTCAGAGTTGTAGTACGCTTATACTCTAACAAGGAACTTAGTCCAACTCAGAAAGAGAGAAACAAGAACTCTAAGCCTAACAAGCAAATGATAACATACTCAAAACTGAAGTAGAAATCAGGATGCCTGAAAACCAGACATAAATACAGCACAGCAGAGAAAGCTAACATTTGACTCAAGTTGAAGATGGTGTAATCAATAAGTAAGGTAAGGAGATGTGGTACCTCTGATTACACGCTAATTTAGAATTGAAAACAGAGCTAACAAAAATCCCAGGGTATGTCTCCAGTACGTCTGTTAACAGAAGAGGTACTACAGTTGAAACTGAACTGTTTGCCCTACTTAGGAAGCACTGCTGGTGCAACCACTAGATGAGAAATTGAGTGATTTCCTCTTAAGTGATAATAGATATACCTTCCACCACAACCATGTTTTTTTTATCCTGTTGTGGAATGAACAAAGACCAAAAAAAAAAAAACCAAACAGAAAAGCCCACACGCACTCTTAAATCGGAGACCAAAAAAGACACATTTTTTCAGCGTTATTTTCACCTGTTTTTTAATAGATTTTCTCTAAAACTCACTTCATCACTCTAGAATCTGACTGTGCATGGGAAAGAGTTTGCTTTTGAGAGTTGGAAACAAAGTTAGATTACTCAAAAAAAATAAAAAAACCACAAAAGAATCTAAAATTTCTGTTTTCTGAAACAAATGGGGAAGATCTGTCCTGCCTTTTCAAACCTGGTATTTTTCTATCAGCCATCTCCATCTAGTGGGATCAGTGATATTTGTAATTGGAGAATTTTCCAAGTCACATCAGAAATCGTTATCCTCTGTACAAAAGTACTTTGTCTTTCTTTCAATAGACCCTTTATCTACAAAAATAGAAGTACTCATATCTTGGTAGTTTACTTGGAAACCTAGGGGTATTTTCACAGTTGAAGCATTAGCTATCTTGCAAGAGATTGTGATAAAAGGTATAGATATATCAGTATTTCTAAAGTAACAGACCACTATCTGCAAATCCCAATGACAGTTCAATAAAATATTTATTTTCAATACAAATCCAAAACTCTACAAGTTATTGGAAGATGCACTGTATAACCCTTTATCTCATGAACAATTGACTTGACCAAACAATCATATCCCGAAATCAAGTGAAAACTTTGAATTGCTTAGGTTTAACCAGAAATAAAGGGAGGGGGGAAAAAAAGTTATAATCAATTATATTAATCATTCAGCTTAAAAACCTGGTGTGGAAAAAGAGATTAATTTACCTTTAGTTTATCCGGTGAAGTGTATGGAGCTTCAGGGGCATAAATTCTGAAAATATCAGCAAGACAGCATGCTACCAACAAACGTACATCCTTATCGGGGTGCTTGAGGAAAAAATCTGAAGCCAGATGTAATGCAAGATTTAGGTAGAGCTCCTTTTCTTCTTCAGAGTCCTGGTCCATATCCATGAAAGTTTTCACAACCATCTAAATAAGACAGATACACACTGGTACATAAAATGAAATACTCTGTGTAACAGGGTCCTTACTAAAAGTTCCTTTTCTAGTTTTGTGCAACTTCTATCAGAAGCATTATCAGCAATGCAGTAGTACTCACCTGAGTAACCAGTGTCTTATTTTTCAGGGGATGGGAAAGACCCAGTCAAGTCCTCTATCAACTGCCCCAACCACACACAGTCTCGGTAGAGCTACTGAAAGCCGAGCTGTAGACTTCCCAAATCTTTTTGAAAACCATATAAGCAAGTTGGACAATTAAAAAAAATACAACAGTATTTACTGTTACAGTTATTCACTTAAAAATTCAGAAAACAGCAAAACTTTACTCAAAATATTTGTTTCTCCCTAAACTATTCAGAGTTATGATTTTTTTTTCCTTCTCCTCTCTTTCAATTTCAGGTTTTCTATTACTGCTTTAAGGAGAAATCTATCCCTCTGTGCTGTCCAGAAGCAGAGTGCACACTTTCAGCAAAAGTATATATAAATCCAGGCAGCCCAGTAGCATGGATATTGTCCAACAGGACTGAAATGCCCACTCGTACTATTAGGATCCAGTAGATGAAGTTATGGAAGAAGAGAAAAAAGATTCTGGGGCACCAAATATTTAACATGTTAAATAAAAGCATGAAAAGCTATAATTACGAACTGCTAGTAAGTGAGAATTCTTTTATTTAAAAAACTGTCTGAAGGGGAAAAATTTATTGAAAAAACAAAGTAATTACACTTCTCTCCAATTCCTTACTTGAATCACAGAGGCAGAGCTATTTTGAGGAATTCAACTCTGGTTAAAATTAACTAAATGACAATAAAGATTACATTACACAATCCCGAAATTAAAGTCAAAACTCCCATCTATTTCACCAGTGCAGGAAGAGATATTTTTCCAAGAAAAATTACCTCAATGAAGTTCTTTAAAAAAATGCACCCAAGCCCCCAGAATCCTAAAACATTTGAAAATATTTTACTTTGCTATAGTTTGTTGTTTGGTTGGGGGTTTTTCTTCCCTCCAAAAAAATTTACTATAATTGGTCAGGGAGCAACAAATCCAACTTGAAAAAAAAAAGAACTTCTGCATAATTAGGATCACAGAAGCTGTAGAGTTTTCAAGCATATGAGAATCCTTTACTAAAAGGTACAGAAGATACGTAGCTTATGCAGACATAGAACTTCCATTACAAGAAGTCTCCGCCAGACACAAGATGAATCATTTGAAGTGCACTGGTGCCCTTACACACTATTAATTTACAAATCAGAATTGTTTTCATTTCTATGAAAAGTAATTAGATTTATGCAGTTAACAAAGTAATGAATAAATATTCAGGTGTCAAACCGTTCTTGCAACATGTAAGGGTTTTGTCTATTCTAGAAATGAACCTCCAGTCTTTCTTTCCAAACATGAACATCCATATTCATCAGCACAAAGATCAGTAATCTTATCTCCAGAGCAATCTGTTACAGTGTTTAAAGGGAAACATAGGAAAACAAGCTAGTCATCCTAGCATAGCTTTCCAGCTTCCTGCAAAGCAAGAGGATTCCTGAGCCTGAAATCACATCCAGACCACCATGATGAATACTCTTGGAGCTTCATCTTCCAGATGTGGCCCATATTTCTAAAACCCATTCAATTTTTACTACATCATTCTACAGTAAATAAGCTTTGGAATTTACTTATATAAAACTTAAGGAAAAGTTTTAGAAAACTTTTAGACTGCTGGTCTAAAATTAATGTTTCATTAGATGATGACTTGGTTCTTGTGTATTAAAAAAAAATGTGGAAGAATGCTTTTCTCACACTATTCATCATTTCCAAGTGTTTATCACCTTCTGTCTGCCTCCAGTGCTAGTTCATGACTAACCATTTAGTTTCTATCTCCTTTCCAAACCTATTATAAACTGGAGAAGGTGTCAATAAGAAATGCATAAAATTTCTGAGGTAACTTACGCTAGTATAGAAATTCACTGTGCATATTTTCCATTTCATTCCGTGATTTCCCAGTAATTCGTATTTATATAAATATACTGTCATCAAAAAACAGCAGCATTTCTGCTTGTGTAAATTAAAACAAAATCCACAGAAAAGTGCTTCTTCCCTAATACTTATATAAATGTGGCAGTCAGAGAAATCAAGAAGCTAACAGTTCACTTATTTATCAACAAGTGTTCTTTAGCACCTGCAACTGTGTTTATATTTAGATCTATACATCTGTGGTGTAGCCTGCCTCATCTAATCCTTTATAAAAGAAACACTGTGCAGTTTCCTGCCTGCCTGTGCACTGATGAATTCACAAGCAGAATAAACAACTGAAAAGAAATACAAGACATCCTACAAAGTACACTCCTCCTGTGAGACAAATCAAGATACCAGAAAGAAGAGACTAGACATTCAAGGCCAAAAACGAAATTAAACTATAGGGTAAAAGTATTAGGAAGAACTGTGTGCAGCATTTCCACAAGCTGAAACAAATATGCAACTGCTAACAAGGAACATCTTCTGTTAGGAATCGTTCATATGTAAATTTATAAATGTTGTCTTTTATTCAACATCATAGGATGCAGTACACTGACTAAAGTCTATCAGCTCAAATCCTAAAGCATAGACAGATTACAGGGGGAGAGGAGAAGCAATCTTTGTGTTTTGGGATTTTATTGGGTTTTGTTCATTTATCAGTAGTTCCAACTGACTTAAAACTACTTCTTAAGAAAACAAACTCCAAATTAAGCTCTTCCATCTGTTAGAATACTTAAAGTTCCCTCTCCTACATCTGTTCCCTCCTGTTTCACAGGGCAAGCCCAAGTTGCAGGCATTCCTTCTGCACAATACAGGCCTGCCTTTTTGTGAGATTACATGGATACATAAAGAACTGTAGTAACATGATTAGCCCCCAAATACGTCCAACCTTCCTGCAGAGTTAGGCCAAATAAAGTGGTCAAGAAATTCAAGACAGAAATATATAGTATCAAAGACTACCTTCACCACAATACAGGCTAAAATAATGAGAGTAAAGAACTTTATAATCAACCCAAAGGGTACAAAGGCATAAAAGGAAAGTATTCTGAGGCATCCAAATTATTTCCAAAATTATGACTCTCTTTTAGAGAAGAAAATACTGGAAAAACAATAGAAGTACTGACTTACTATAGGAGGTGAGATAAAGTTTAAGTAGTATTTGAAGTTAATATAGCTCATTTCTATTAGTGATTTTTTAATTCATTTAAACATCTTTGGACAAGCCAGTTCAGGAAAGTGGTAGGAAAAAAGGCACAACAGCCAACAAGTTCCTCCTTCCAAGCATAGAAAAATGAAAGCCCAAAGGAAAAAAAAACAAAAGCCTTTCAGATATAAGACATAGTAGGATCATGGAACACCATTTACGAGAAACTTTAATCTGTAAACAATTACTTGCTTACTAACCTTTAGCCTTCTCACCATCTCTTCTTTAGATATTTTATCAGAGATTTCTTTGACTCCTGGAGGATATGTGATTTTTCCATCATTGGCTCTCGTCTTTGAATGAGCCATGATTTCACGGTTTTAAAACTGCGGAAAGAAATTAAGAAGAGAATGTTGTTTAGCTAGTTCATGTTTACCTTATCCATCCCACTTTGACAAACAAAATCCAACTAGAAATATACTGACAAAGCCCATACAAATGAAAAAAAACCAAAACCAGACAAAAGATTTTCATTGGTTTCAGTAATTTATAGTGTGGCAAACAGCAATGGTTTTGATATCCAGGTAGATCGTCCTATGACACAATAAAATTTCAAGAAGAATACAACCGAAAAAAGCTAAAAGTCCTCATTCCTGAATGTATTTGATCTTCACATGAGATGCAACAAATAATCTTACCATATCGTATGATCTGTTTCCACCACTTGATAATAATAAATCCTAGCCAGATTGCATTTTTAAACTCTCTGAGAAGAGACATTTGAAGTGGACTTTGTGATCTATTTACTCGTTTGGAAAACACAATTTTCCCAAAAGCCTAAACAGCAGTGCTGTTGAAGTGTTACACATCACTAATTTTAATTTACCAATACTGCCAGACAAGCAGCTGATAGCGAATGAAAGCAGGGACAGAAAAAGAGCAGACAAAATAAGTCTTTATGCCATTAAAGCCAAGTTTTCAAGCAAAAGACTGCAGATAAGCAAGGTTATCTTCCTCCTCAATTCCAGCTAAGAAAAGAACTCAGTTACTTGGTTTCTCAATCCCTTTCAACTGCTGCGAATGCAGATTGCCACCTAATCCATTCTAAATTATGCAAAGTTCCACTGTTGTAGAGAAGGAAGCTGAACAGAAAGCTTTACTTACATAAAAGCAATTAATATAAAAAACGGTGAAAAAAAATAAGATAATGTGTTGGGACAAGTAGGATTAGAGAAAAAGATGGTACCAGGGTAGCTACAAATGAAGAATGTAACAAAGGAAACAAATTTCTTTGCCATTGCCTTGATATTTTTCTTTATTTATCTTAAGGTATGAATCTCTTCTAACAGTCATCACTGTCCTGAACTGTGAATTCCCAGTCAGGCATTTTCTTAGTACGGACCTCCTATCCTAGGATCTCTGTACACTTTGAACTTCTCGGAACTAAAACATCAAAAATAAGCATCAGCCAGAATCCACAAGAAGAAGTGGGTTAGCATTGTGTTCCATGACAGCCATGATTAAAACTTACTGGTCCCCAAGCCAAGGTCATTCTACACTGAAGGAGAACCAGAACTTGAAATATATTCGTCCACCCAACCCCCCAAAAAAATGTCAACATATTTTGTATTCTTCAGTCCATAGTTCACGTCAACAACCAAAGTTACAGACTTTGCTTTATCTTCACCAATCTTTTACCAAACAAAAAGTTAATATTGACTTTTAAATAATTTTTTGTAAAGAATACATCCGGTACAATACATTTTATTTTTTGAAATGGGGAAAACACGAGTAGAATGAACATAATCAGATTTCATTCAACAGGTATGATAGGCAATGTACTTCTACAAGACACAAAATCCAACTCACTTTCTGTCATCACCTACCTATATCCAACAACTGAACAGTGCTACAAACTTGCAGTTGTAGTAAAAACTGATAACGAGAAAGCTGTGAAGTAACAAAACTCACTGAAGTAACTTTTTCTAATACTCCCAGGAAAATATGGTGTCACCTTTATCCCCATCATATTTTTAAATACACTGCCATGACAGTAAGTCTAAAACTCCTCAAAAGCACACAGGAGATGTAATCAAGCTCATTCGCCTTATTGTTTGAGACCTACTCCATTCTAGGTTTCAGATGAGGTGATGTTATATATCATAGCTAAATTAACTTTAACAGTTCATCACAGCAGAAAGGAGTCTTGCTCTCCTCAATCTGAGAATGTATAAAAGCATCAGATGCTTTGTGGGACCAATCAAGCTCAACAAGTCAAAGAACAAGCCTAATTGTTTTTGAAAAGCGTGTGACAAGCATCAAAGCTAACTCAAGGGAAGCAATAGTAACTAAGGGAATTGAGGAACAAAACTCCACCATCCAGTGGCGGATAGCTGTCAGATCAGATCAACTGCAGTGGAAACTTGATTAGAACATGGTGATGTAGTCTCATTTGGAGTACATTTTGAAATAATTCAAAGCCTGAAACTCATACATTATAGTCCAGTTGAACTGTCCAGCTGATACGTCCAACTGCCATTCAGCCAAGCTTTTAAGCTTGAGTGGCATCCAAGGTCTGGGCTTGAAACTGAACATCTATATTGTGTTTATGTGGCAAGGTTTTGGTAGAGGGGGAGGCTGAAGGGATGGTCCTGTGGGAAGAGACCAGAGGTTGTCCCCATGGTCAAAAGAGCCATTTCCAGACAGCTCCAAAATGGAGTCAATCCTTGCCAAACCTGAGCCCATCAGTGACAGTGGGCTCCGTGATAATATATTTTAAGAACTTGTTAAAATTCTGCATGGCAGTTACGGGAAAGAAAAGCAACTAAATGTGAAAAAACCCTTCAGACACTGAGGTCAGCAAAGGAGAAAAGTGATTTCCCTGTATTTATCTTGACCCATGAGCTTTTTCATCTTATTTCCTTCCCTGTTCCATTAAGCAAGGGGACAGAGAGCAGCAGTGTTGGCACCTAGCACCCAGCCAAGGTTATAGATAGAGTACAAAGCTTATCCCTCTCAGAAGTACAGAAAAAAAATAGATAAGTCTTAATTTTCAAAAAAAATAATAAATCTAATCTTATAGGGTCAAAAATAATTTTTAAAAGGCTCAATGAAATAGCCTATTACTTAGACCATAAGAGATAAAGAATTATAAATATTTAAAACTTTCTATGTGATACAAATTCTCAGATCACTACTAAAAGTTAATGGTAAGCTTTACTAATGAAGAAAAAATCATTGAAAAGAAACAGTAGAAAACAAAACCTATCCTTCAAACAAGAGAAAATTCAATGATAAACTATCTCCTTGTACAACAGTTGTCACTTCAACCATTACCTAAATAAAACAACTTGTTTGTTACATCCCACTGCTAGAAGTTCCTGTTCTTCTAGGTTGCCAGTATAACTTCATCAAAATAATCTTTGTCCAAATAAGTGAACACTTAAGTAGGATCTAGGATTTTTTTTTTGGAGGAGGTTTGTTTTCAACCTGATTCTAGCCAAATGCAAGTCTCAGTGATTTCACAGAAAAATTACAGCAGCTGTTTCAGCGAACTTCTCTCACAGAAAAAGAAGACAGTGACAGCTAAGAACAACAGCCTCAAGGCCAGCTGTACCTAGAACATGCTGAGCACGTAAATCCATAAGCCAGTGAGGTGATATCCAATGACTGAATTTCAAAAAACTTTTAAAATTTGTTTCTAAAAATGCACTGTCTTCTTTTGGAATATGCTAGAAGACGACAAGCATTTTGAAAAAAGAAAACTCTTTGACAGCTTCTTTGAGGTTCAAGAAGAGAGTCAGCTGAGAGAGTCAACTGAAATTTTAGTTGTTCTCCACAACGTTTTCAGAAATCCAGTATTATTCCATATATACAATGAAAAGATAAAGTGCACAAGTCTTACAAGATGTGTCTGAGGGAGCTGGGGGTGTTTAGCCTGGAGAAAAGCAGGTTCAGGAGGGACCTTATCACACTCTACAACTATCTGAAAGGAGGCTGTAGCAAGGTGGGGGTCAGTCTTTTCTCCCAGGTAACAAATAACAGGACAGAGGAAAGGGGAGGTTTAAATTGGATATCAGGAAAAAATTCATCACCAAAAGGGTGGTCAGGTATTGGAACAGGCTGCCTAGGGAAGTGGTAGAATCACCATTCCTGGAAGTGTTTCAAAGACATGTGAACAGATAAGTCTACTGGCCATTATATTATTAAAAGATTC
This sequence comes from Corapipo altera, assembly GCF_003945725.1. Taxonomy (NCBI): domain Eukaryota; kingdom Metazoa; phylum Chordata; class Aves; order Passeriformes; family Pipridae; genus Corapipo; species Corapipo altera. The sequence continues at coordinate 69,246,437 of NW_020884872.1, forward strand.
AATATTCAGATGGTTTCTATACAGTACACAACTTTATCTAACTCCACATACACCACTTGCTCAACAGTATATACGGATTGTGATTATGCAAATAAAACATGGATTGGTGTCTTGCATATTAAGTACCTATGCAATATACTTAATAGGTCTATAAATATCATTACAGGATGTTAAGTCAATGATCTAAAAAGAGGACTTAAACCACACTCCATTTAACTGTATTTTGTTTGGTTGACAGTTTACATTGCCTATGGTGATTTAATCAACTGAGCTAATCATTAAGCAAACTATGCCTTAACATTCATGAAGTCATGTGTCAGCAGTACCTTTCCAGAGATCCATACATGTGTTTAAATCCTAATCCTTCAGATAGTTTTGTAGAAATCTTATCCAAGTGATGAAGCAAGCTTTGGCAAATCAATCCTATATTCCTTGCAAGTCTGCCCCCTACCTTACTATCATCTCCTCTTTAAAATCCAGAATCCAAACATGAGGATTTAAAAGATCACCAGAAACAGTGACCAACTTGGAAAACTTCATCATTATTCTTATTTTTCAGAACTTTGAATGAATTATACATAATTCGTTATATAGCTACATCTTGAGACCAGAATTTTTAAATTATGCATCCAAAACTAAGAAAGCCTACAAAAATTTGACCTATATTAATACACATACTTTTATATCTATATTTGCAAGACATGTTTCAATGAGCCACTGAGATTAACCCTTTCTTCATGTTCACAAAGCTATTAGAAGCCTAAGTGAATTTAATAAATGGCTGGTATGGAAAAAAGTTGCAATGTGTAGAGAATTAAATATATATGTTTTCACAGTTCACATCATTCCAATAAGAAAGTCTAGCCCCAAAAGGATTTCCAAATATTCATCAACATGTTCTCCATAATCAAGGAGTATCATCAGTGGCCTCTCACTGTCATAGGCCATTCTGTCAAAAATACAAAAACCATTCAGGAGATCCAAGTACATTTTCCTAAATTGTCTCAGGGAATACTGTGAGGAAGTAAAATCTTTTCCATCTCATCAATCACAACACATATTTCATTCCAAAGCTCTATTCCTCTATCAGCATGCTGTTTGTCATTTATTATTTATATCTTTTTTTTTTTTAGTTTTGCACCCTCAGTGGGTAACATCCTGGTACAAATAAATATAAACCACGACAAATATTTCAAGATCACTAACTTTGTTTCAGCAACACAGTATGCATGGAGAAATTGGCCCACTACAGATGTAATTTCCTCAAAAGATGCAACAAGATATTCTGAAGAGATTAGTCAGCAACTTACAGAGGTGGAAGAGGTAGGCATCTTTCTAGTTCATCAGGATTATTAATAAAAACCAAATAATTTAATGATTTAAGTAATTTACAGAATTTTTTTACATCCTGGCAAATTCCTGCTGGTGTATAGCTGATTGACAACAATTTTGATCAAGGTGAGAAGTGACTTAGCTGTTAAAGATCTGCATTATCCAAGTGCCACTGAACTAAATCTATTTCCATAATAAATCTACTGCTAAGGAGTTATAACTTGGTTATAAAAAGCTACTCCAAGCTGAAACTAGGCAGTTAATTTTCTGCTACTGAATAAAATAGAAAACTTTAGAATGGTGGGCCAAGTGCGCTCATGTAAATCCAGGTCATTTTTCATACCAATTCAGATGTAATGTCTAGATTGAATGCTTTTCATTCTCTTTTAGAATCCATAGTATCAAGAAAATGTTAGCTTCCTATTTCTGTAAGGTAGCACTTTACATAGTAAGGACTGCTACAGGAAGAATTTCCAGAAACCACTAATTAAAGGTCTTCTGGAATAAAGACCCACGTTATAAGGTAAAAGTAACACTCTCAGTCCAATAAATTACATGAAAAGCACTGGGTTTCACTACAGAAATCCATTAATGGCAATCATTTGACAGTTAATATGTAAGTAATAACATGTATTTAAATTAGGAAACACTTTTTCAGTCTTACATTAGAAAATACAGCAAAGCACAAGTTTCTTTACTAACACAGTAAGTAAACACTTAGCGGAAAATTAAAAGATGTGCAGGTAGTAACTGTGCAAGAAGAGAGATCTTTGCAAAGTACAGAGGATTTGAAGGATTCAGGAAAAGAACTAACACATAAGAACATTAAGACAAGACATGATACCAAAATCAGCCTATACCCACTAAAAGGCCTCAAGCAACTTAAGAGAATTGCTATCAGTTAGCAAATGACCCCAGCCAAGTCCCCCTTTCTGCTAATGGTATTCTTTTTCAAACTTCATTAAAGTGAGCCTTCCAGAGATTTAGCGAGTAGAAAGTATTCAGTACCAACTTATCTCAGCACACAGCTCTCTCCAGTGGTGTTGCAGACACTTGCAGCTTCCATAAAAGAGAACTGAACCAACTTGTAAGTTACGGCATTTTTTCAGATTTGATGAAAAGAAAAAAAATGACACCAATAAAACTGCCTCTTTTTTGTGCCATCCATGGAACAGCATTTTCACTGAAATCAACCCAGGTTAAAATAAAAATAAATTATGAGAAACTACATAACAGAATTCACCATTAAACCATTCAAGCACCTAAGGAAAAATAAAATTGCCCTATTACTGTGGGATCTCAGCTTTCATATTTCTACCCAAGACTAAGTAAAAGGGACTGCAGGAATTACAATTAAAATGTCTTATTTCTGTGTATGGCTTCAGGAAAAGAAATTACAAGGAGATAAACACTGGAAGATGATAGCAAATAAATCTGACAGAGAAAGGAGTGTAGGTTGACCAAATATGATGTTAATAAAATAGACATCTGCAATATATTTGTCAGTTAGCCAAGTACTAGGGGAAACATTCCTTAGGTGGTCATATTATGCAACCATACAAAATCTTAAAAACACAAACTATGACCAGTCTCGAGTCTTTACACAGAAGGAATTTGGTGATGTATACAGTTCCAACACAATGGTCACAGGCAATGTCCACGGTAAAGGAACATAACTGAGTTTTAAGCTCTTTGTCCCCTTGATTGGGGTGTAAGTAAAGTTTTCATACTACTAAGTAAATTCAAACAAGCACTTAGTAAAAACTGTAAGTAGTAATTACAGCCCTCAAAACAGGAGAGTTGTACCACAAAGACCAGGAAATAAAGAAATAAAGACAGAATTGGAGCCAAATTGCAATGTCCATTGTAAATAAGCTAAAAAAAAAATTGAACTTCAATGGTTCAAATCAAGAAAGAGAAAAAAAAAGTACTGCTGTAAAGTAATGACTAGAGAGAAAGAAGTTAGTAAAGTATTCCATAAAGTCAGATGAATACCCACTTCCAAAGAAACAGAAGGTAAAACTTTGCTGTGACAACTGGTAACAGGTGTATTTAATCAGAAGTTACTGTATCTACATTAAGAATTTCACATTTTCAAATTAAAGTAACTGTACAGGCACCATCCGAGAATTCATGAACCACTGTGGAATACAGAGCTTTTTAAAGGTATTTAAAAATTATGGTGCAGTACACTTCCATTTCAAAAACGGAATATCCTCAGATATCTTGCATTACATAATTTCAAATGATTAAAAGCTGTAGTACTTTCACAGAAGGGGAGAAAAAAACCTATGCAAGAACAGCCTGGAAGCCATGGAGAAAATAATGGGAAAATAAACACCTTAACAGACAGACATTAGGTACAAATCAAGTTTAATCACTGTGTTGCCCCCTGGGAGGAAACAACACTTGGTATTTAGCATACCATTTGTTTGGCTAAAATGCCTTATTGAGTCCTACCACGAAACTTTGTTGGTTTTTTTGTTTGGTTTGAGGGGGTCTTTTTGAGAATTAAAATTAAACAAACCTTCTCCCCTCCCCCCCCCCCCAAAAAACCCAAAACCAAAAATACAAAAAAAAAAAAAAAATATAAAAAAATAAAGAACTAGAAGAAATAATTTTTTTTAAAATACCAAAAACATCAAAATAAAACAAAACAAAAACAAAACTGAAACCAAACCAACCAACAAACAAAAAATCCACACAATAAGAACACTGGTATGCTACCACAGAAGTAAAATATTCTGTAAATTTTTCCAGATGGACAGCCAAAATAAAGTTGCTGTTGTAACAAGTCACAATTTATACACCTGAGATATCTTTCCATTCCTAACTTTGCATATAATGTTAAAAAAATATAAAATTAAATGCCTCACATCCTATTGCAATTTATCTGATACAGAATTGCGAAAGATCAAAGAATGTTAGTGGGATGAGTTGAATTATAAGACCTAAAAGAAAGTATGGGTACTGAACTACAAAGTCAGATGTTGTGCTAAAGTGCATTCACTTCTAATCAATATGAACTATAAACAAACATTTACATTATAACTGCATACAGAAATCTCAGTACCAAAACCACATTCAGCTAGGTGTTTTACAAAGAGATGTTGTCTACCCAGATGGCTTCTATCAGTTCAGCTTTTTATCCCAGATAAAACATTCGCTTTTTTTTTTACTTTTTGCAAAACTGTGACAGAAAACCATAGACTGAAAAAGTAATTGTGTCCCCAAAGACAGAGGAAGAACTCATAACTGTGATTACAAAACACAAATTAGATGAAGACATACTACAACCAGGTTAACTAAATGCATTATAAGATCACAGGACTAAAAGAAACTTAAAGAGTCTAACCACCTGTTATCATACATGAATCTACCAGTGGGATCACTTAAAAAAAAAAGCTTAAGCTGAAGACTTTGGTTGATGTTCAAGTCTAAATTTACCTTTGACACCTACCTCAAAGCTCAACGAACATGTCTCTGCCTATAACCTATTCACTCCTGTAACTTTCTGTAATACAGTTATCCATCTCTTACAACTATTTAGCCCTATGGGGTTGTATTTTCACACAATGGTTGAGGTTGGAGCGGCTCTCTGGAGGTTACCTGGTCCAATCCCCCTGCTCAAGAGGGGTCTCCTAAAGCCGGTTTGCTGAGGAGTGCATCCAGATGGCTTTGCTTTCGAGCATCTCCAAGAACAGTGACTCTGTAAATTCCCAGAGCAACCTGTGCTGATGCTTGATTACCCTCACAGTGAAAACATGTTGCTGTGCGTTCAGAGGGAACCTTGTGTTCCAGTTTGTGCCCATTGCCCCTGGACCTGCTAGCAGGCACCACTGAGGAGAGTGTCTCTACCCTCTTGGTACCCCACTTTCAGAAATTTACATACATTGATACATTTTAATCCTGGCTTCAGTAAAACAGGACCATACCTACCCTATGTCAACCTTCTCCATAGTAGATTTTCAAACTCTGTGATTTGTTTTCTGTTTTGAAATGAATGTTTAATAATCAGTTATCCTTCAGTTGCAGCTCATCACTCACATTAGGACACAAAGAGATGGAATGAAGCTGCATCAGGGGAAGTTCTGATTGGGCACTAGGGAAAGGTTCTTCACAGATAGGTGGTCAGTCACCAGAACAGGCTCCCCAGGGAAGTGGTCACAGCACCAAACCTGTCAGAGTTCAAGGAGTGCCTGGATAACACTCTTAGTTTCAGACAGTCCTGTGTGGAGCAGGGAGTTGGACTTAGTGATCCCTATGACTTCCTCCCACCTTGAGAGTTTCTATGATTCTATGACACATTCACTGCACAATGACAGCCACACGTGCAGTGTGCATTTAGTGTGCATGTTATTCTTGCGCTCAGGCTCAGATCTGTGCTGATATGCAGTAAGGACACATACCTTATTTTACTAGGCTGGATTATTTCCTTACTTCCCTGTAACCCACTCCTCAAGAAGGACCTCTCCTCCTACCCAGGAGAGCATTAACAAAAAAACTAAATCAAAAACAACAACGAAAAACCCTATACACTCCCCATTGGATTGTGTTCTGTAAATAGAATCCATTAGGGCACAAGTAACACCTACAGAAAAGACAACTTTACTCGTTTTTTAAGGATGGGTTTTGCAACTGAAAGGAGCAAGCTTTAAATTATTAATAAATAGATGTAGCTGCTTGCACCATGACTGTAAAGCATACAATCACGATACAACAGTTCAGTTTCCACCACTACTTAAGGTATCAGAACTGTTCGTGTGTACATTATAGGCTGCTCTCTCCTCATTCCCCTGGAGTTAGAAGGTGAACATAAACAAACCAGACTAACAAACACATCTGGTAAATCCTGCTGACAGATGAATCCATCTCTAATCCACTTGTCTACTCATAACCAGATGTTGCTGTTTCTTTAGCAGAAAAAGCTGGATTTGTTCACACCTCAGCCAGATTCTCATCTGAAGAAAAGTCTGTCTTAATTAAGTTTTTAAGATAAAAAGCTCAGCTTACCATGGAAACAGCCAAGGTATGGACACAATTGCTCCTACTAACTCCACTGCAAGGACCAACAAGCTGTATCAGACAAATGGACTAGGAAGTTTAGGGGTTATGTAAAAGGCACTCAACCAAGATGCAAAGTTAATAGGCAAGGAAAGAGAAAGAAAAAAGGGGGGGAAATAGGAACAAAAAGTCCAAAAAAACCTCCGAACAAATAACAAAAAAACCTACCTCTATACACTACAGTTTATGTAACCTATCAGCCTTGAGGTTCCTAATATGTACAATGTAACTAAGAATATGAAGAGAGAGTGTGAAGAGGATGGAGTCAGACTCTTCTCAGTGGTGCCAAGTAATAGGACAAGAGGCAACAGACAGAAAACGAACCTCAAAGTTCCACCTGAACACAAGGAAGAACTTCTTTTCTGTGAGGGTGACTGAGCACTAGAACAGGCTGCCCAGAGGTTGTACAGTCTCCTTCCCTGGAGACAGTCAAAAGCCATCAGGACATAGTCCCCAGCAACATGCTCTAGGGGATACTGTTCGAGCCAGGGACTTGGACTAGATGACCTCCAGTGGTCCCTTCCAACCTTACCCACTCTATGGTTCTGTAAAGTCTAAGAAGTGTTGAACAAGGTGAGAGAGGAAGTAGGATGAACTTGGACAATGAAGGATTGGAAGCAGAAACCTAAGAGGTATGAGGACAAACTAGACTAGAGAGACCAGAGCAGAAAGATCAGTTGCAGGTGGCAGGAGGGGAATGCACCCCAGCAGAACTCAGTGCTTTCTACGGCCTGCAGTACAACACACAAGGGCAGTTACACTGCCCTTCTACCAGTAACAAGAATGTTTGCAAGAATCCACTGAAAAGCTCTCATGCCTCATCCCGCTTGATGCTGGTTACAAGAGAAAAACTTACTGCTGCTAACAGCACTCCATCAATTAGTGGTAGGCACCAAAGGCTAAAGGTTACAACATAATGACTCACAGGAGCACATCCATACCATGGATGTTTACTAAGTTTGCTTAAAAAGTAACAGTGAAAGTATGGAAATAGTTGCAAAACCAAGTTTTAAGAGTTAGGAAACAGAATTAAAGTTTATTATACAATATTAAAGAGAATGCACACAAAGGAGCTGATATATCTGATCTGTCACTACTCTTTTCCCTACCAGAGGACTTCTTTCTCATTCAAAGCAAAGTTATTCAACTTTTCTCCTTAAAATTTTATGTGTGTTCCTTATACTCTCTTTGAGCCACACTCTGAAGAGATTTAATTTCTTACTGAGTTTTCTCACGGCTGTATTATGTTTGTGTGCCATAACCTGTTTTTGCAACACTTTCACAAATTTTTTTTATAAGAATTAGTTTTCTTTTCATTTTATAAACAAGTAACTCAAGTTACAAACTGAAATTTAAGAACTATCCACCAACACCACTTTATCTAGAGCTGCATTTGAAACTAAAGCTTCTGTCGAGACAAGCAGAAGTAGACTGGGTCTAGAGCCTGTCTCCCAGGAAATCAATACACTACTAACACGCTCTTGTGAAAAGTTTGGTTTAAATAGACTTGTCTGGGATCACAAGAAACTAACAGGAAGAATGAATTCCAGTATCCCAAAGAGACATTCAGTCATTCAAATCACTAGATATGCTTTCCCTTCCCACAGTACCCTGTCAATTCATTTTACATTTCCCAGCTTTTGGAAAATATGCCCGCCAACTTTGATATGCAACTCGAATTCCTAAATACAGCGAGTTTAAAAAAAAAAAAAAGACTACCATAACATACACTTACACAGACAGAAATTAATTTGTACTATTTCCTATTTTTAAAAGAGAAATTGCAATTTTAATATTGTTTTAAGGCATTTTTGTATGCAGTACAGAAGATTAAGGCGGCAATGGCCAATTAAGAAATAAAAAGTTACTTTAAATATGCTCATGTATATACATACACACATACATATATATATTCTCATATATATATATACACACATATATATATAAAACATAGTATGGACAATCTAATGGAGAGCTTACTACAGGCAACATTTGTCACTTGGGGAAAACTTTCAAAATGTTTCGAGTTCTCAAAGTACAGATATATCAGCTGTTAAAAAAGAGCACAGAATATTTTTTCCAAAAACTCCACATGTAGGAAAATATCTGTTCTTAATTCCTTCAGTTATAGAAATGCTTCCAAGAACTAAGATCTGTATAAATTAATCTGGGCTAATAGAAGAGGAAATGCATCTCCTACTCGCTGTCTCTCTGCAAAATTCCCTTACGAATCTTCTAAAGATTTTATCATTGGCTTATCTATTCTTTCTTCTGTTTCTAAAAGCTAGGAAAGCAAAACTTTATAGCCTTATTCTGACTACTTCATTCTCAGAGAAAGAAAACCAAAAATAAACTTTATTTTATACCATGAGTTAAGTAAATTAAGACAATTTGTCTCCCTTAGACCTTTGAAAAGCACTGGGTGGCACTTGGAGTGTCCATAGACACTGTCCCTCACAAAAGCTTTCACAAACTGATGGCACAAAAACCTGCAGATGCTTCTATATACTTTATTCCTATGTAGAGGAACTACATATGATGCTTCATACTGAATTTTCAAATAACAAAATTAACAAAATTATTGAGACAGTATCACATCTAATGGCAAGCTGCCCAGCACCTCAGTATATTTTCCACAAGAAAAGTCTTTCAAATTGTAAGAAGGTAGATGCAGGGGAAAAAAATCCCTAAATGTAATTAAAAGGTTCCATGAAGTATCTTCCACTCATTTCTCATAACTGACAACAACTCAATCCTTCTTTGTTAAGAACAGAAACCTAAGGTGTAGTGCCAAACAATAACTTCCTAGAAATCTGATTGTCTTCATTGAAACTGTACATCTAAATAACAAAGCAGTACTAATAGAAATGAACAGTCAAACTCAAGGTGGCCCAAAGATTACATACAGGAAATTTTGATGTAAATTTTTTTCAGGACTTCCTCATGAGCAGTATGTTTGTACTGAGTGTGGGTAACTGTTATATTTCTTTCTTTCTTTCTTTTAATAGTCTTTTATTTGCTCTCTTCCTTTTGTAAGACTTTCAGAATTCAGATTTTTGATGTTGAATTGACCTAGAATGTAGATACACTGGGAATGTCTCAGAGAGAACCAATGGTTGCTTTGACATCATGGTCAACCGATATAGGTATATTTACACAGAGGTGGAAAGTCTCACTCAACAGTCACTTTTTAAGTGATTATGCTTTAGCTGAATCTAGTACTCTTTAAAAGAGCTACAGACTTCTGCCCCCAGCACAGAAAGGACATTGACCTGTTGGACCAAGTACAGAGGAGGGCCACAAAGATGATCTGAGGGATGGAGCACCTCTCCTATGAGGAAAGGTTGAGAGAATTGGGATTGTTCAGCCTGGAAAAGAGAGGCTTTGGGGTGACCTAATTGCAGCCTTCCATTACCTGAAGGAGCCTACAAGAAAGAGAGAGAGGGACTTTTTACATGACCATGTAGTGATAAAACAAGGGGGAATGGCTTCAATGTGAGAGAGAGGAGGTTTAGATTAGATATTAGGAAAAAGTTCTTTACTGTGAGAGTGGTGAGGCACTGGAACAGTTGCCCAGAGATCTTGCCCCATCTATGAAGTGTTTAAGGCCAGGTTGGATGGAGCTCTGAACACCTGGCCAATGAAAGGTGTCCATGCCCACAGCAGGGGGGTTGGAACTAGACGATCTTTAAGGTCCCTCTGAACCCAAACCATTCTATAATAATATGAAAATGTAGTTTAGGTGACTACAAAATGGAAGCAACTAAGACAATAACATTTCTGACTGCTAACTTCATATCTTTTTTTATGCATTAAAAAGCATGCAAGTGAAACAACTCATTTCAGCAGCAGAAACATCCACTAGGATTTCCAATAAAGTCAGAGAAAAAGTATACACAGTAAGTATTGTATGGAATCGATCTTTAAAGAACAAGGTCTAAATTTGAATACCCCAGATGGGGTCGTCCTGATCCCTGGTTACAGTACTACCACATAAATGGTGACAGACACAAGATGATTAGTACAAACATGCCCATCTGTTGCAAATGAGGTATGGCAGGTTTTTTTTATTACTATTTCTTGAAGCATACTAATACCAAAGTTCTTGTGAGGTGAAAAAACAGAGATGAAGATCAGGCATTATAAAACAAGCAGAATGATGCAGAATGTTTTTCCAGTGCTTAGAACAGGATGTGAAAGAGTAAATTCCATAGATGGGGACAAAGTAATAGAGGTCTTAATCCTCAGAAAGTACTTCAAGGACTTCCCCACACTTTATAAAAGGTTGAAAAGCAGTATATGCTGAGACAGACAATAATAACCTTTAAAAAGAGTGGAGGTATTAACACTGATTCTTGGAAATGAAGCTAAAATATTAGTTGTATTACATGGAATTCCCTCAAATTTTATGTGTTACAGTAAATATTCACATTAATAGCATTTTTATTGTGGAATCCAAAATGTTCTAAAGAGGTTTTGAAATAAACCACTAACTTGCTAAAATAACAAAGTTAATTATCATTCACACACTGCACTTTTGATATGTCTTACTTAAGTGTCAGAACTAAACAGACAAAAAACCCCTCAACTTTTCTGTGAGACTACATTCAACTGAAGAGGCTACCAATAGAAAAGCAATAGGTATACCATTTATATACAGGCGCAGTCTTGACTTTTAGATGTTCAACCTCTGAGGGCAAGGAAAGATTACTTTTTTTAAAGTTTATATTTTGCAATTCTTTAAAAGCCTTGATTCCTTCCAGGATCTGTCAATGCTGCTCAAACAGTTCAGAGGGTCTACAAATCTGGAAAATTAACACAACACTTCACCACCAAAGATTATCACACTAACACATTCTTTTAAAAGTTTACTCGGTTTTCCCTTACCACCTAGTTTCAAAGTGACTGAAAGCTGCCAATATTCTCTCAGTCTATCTGAAGATAATTTCAGGTTCCATTATTGACATTTTGCGCTAAGAGTAAAAACACCATTACTTTAGAAATCTGTTAAAAGGAGAATGGTACTGACAAGTGGTAAGACAATGTATCACGTATCAGACCCACTTTTTGATTCTATAAAGGAACTTGTCTGAAGGTAGCAGGAAAGATTATGTTAAGGAAGAGGAAGGTATGTATTTGAGAAAAAAAACATTAAGAGAAAAGAATATTAGAATGAAACTGGTAGGGAAAAATTATGAGTTGCAGTATCACATTTTCCTTCATCTATTTTGCACGCTTTTACTGTTCAGCTTTACATTTTCTTATTCGTCGCATCCACAAAAATTCTCCTTGTGCAACAAGTAGCCTTTATCATCTCTTCCAAACTCAGGCTTAAAGAAAAAAAATATTTATTCCAAACATCTTTAAATGAAAATTCTTTACTAAACTAAAAGATTCCTACACATAACTATGCACCCTCTTACTCTTCTGTATGCATATAAACTGGGTGACTCAAGAAAGGACAGAGAGGAAAAAGGTATAACCTGAAAGACTGACAGAGAGCAACATTTCCCAAAAGAAAATGTGCCTCGATCTACTAGAGGTAATAGAGCCTCCTGTTCTACAGACAAAAATGGTTAAAGCCCAAGGTCGTGCCCATATTTCATTACTGTGCTTTTCCAAATGCTAGCAATGACTGTTGAGTTTTATATGGTTAATTACAGCTTAATAACGACTTAGCTGACTAAGTCCATCCTAACTTCAGTCCATAAGTAAGCTTGCTAGATACAGTCTAAATTCAACATTTACATGGTACAAGAGAAAAAATAGTTGCAGACAAGTGCTATATATATATGATTTTCCACTTTAATTTATTTAGTTGTTTCATCAAAAACTGAACTGTAGTATATCCACCTTGTATACTAACTAGTTAAGAGAATGCAAGAGATATATAGATATATAGGAACTATATTAAAAAAAAAGAAAATCAAAACAAAACACCACACCACACATAGACACTCCATAGCCCCCACCTTATAGTAATCAAGCACAACCTTGCTTTGAGCACAGACACAAGATGTCATGCAAGTGCTGAAGTACTAAACTACTTTCTCTAGTACTGCATGCTTTCGAATGCTGTGATGAACATGATACACACACCTCTGTTAAACTACCTCACCTGATGGTCTGTCACTCTCAGTCTTCTTTTAGGATAGTCTGAGCACGGCATATGTTCAGATTTTTCATATCTTTTTGACTTATTACCTTATACAATATAACATTTTGCATATCTATATTATATACAAGACATACTAGGCAAAATTTCTATAACCTGAAAACTGAACAATTTCACTAGTTTGGAAGAGGAAAACCAGAAAGAATGCATGTCATCTTATCCCCTTCCCAAAACGTGATTTGACACCCGTTTTCAACTATAAAGGCACTCAAATTTTCAACACTCCTTCTATTCCATCCCCAGCAAAGAGAAATCGATTACAGCCAAAGCACCTACCCAGTAAGCACAAAACAAAGACCAACACAAGAATGCTTCAGCAGTTGTGTTAAACGGCTAACTAAATAATCACAGGTCTCAGAAAGCAACTGTGCAGCAAGCAAGCATAAAAGTCAGAATAAGGCTGGCAAGACAAAATCCAGCTCTATAGGAGCTCGTCTGCTGCAGTTTAATTTTCCAGGACTGTTCACCGTCATTAATTGTTGATCTGTTTTGAAGAACAGATAGTGATTTATTTGCAGCGGGATGAAGTTACGGACCTAGATTCCTGACCGGAGGGTCTCAACGTAAACAATACATAACCTATAAATTAACCATTCTCCATCTGGCAATTCAGATGTAAAATTCATAGTTTTCCATCTACCAGGCGGCGGCAACCGCCTCCCACCCCCCCTCCCCGTCCTCCCTTGCCGAGCGCTTTCTATCGGAGCCTGATGCAAAGTGGGAGGGAAAAAGAAAGAGCAGGGGGGAAAAAAAAAAGGCAAAGCCAGCACGAAAGAGCCGGGCTCGCACACAAGCAGGGACCCACCAAACCACGGTCCCCGGCAGCTCTTCCCGCTGAAGAGCGCTGCGAAGTGCGGCGGGGAGAGACCGAGCCGGGCGGGAGGGGAGGGGACGGGGGTGTCCCCCAGCCCAGCCCGGGCAGCAGCCGCGCGGGGCGGCGGGAGCCCTGGTGCTGCCCCGCGGAGCGGGGACCAGGCCGGCTGCCCGGGACAGGGAGGGAGGGAGGGGACACCCGGGGCAGGGAGGGAAGGGACACCCGGGGCAGGGAGGGAAGGGACACGCGGGAAGCCGCGATCACTCACTCCCCGCCACGGGCGAGCAGCCTCCCCCCCCCCCCCCCCCCAGCCACCCCGCGCCGCGAGGAGCCACCAGCGCTGGGCGCGACACCGCCCGCCGGGCCACCGGGGCCAGGGGGTGACCCCTGGCCCCCGGGGAACCCCAGCCAAGGTCACCCCCTCGCCCGAGGGGCCGGAGGGGCGCGGCAAATTTAATTTGTGACGCCGGGTACAGGAAAGGGGGGAGGGGAGCAGCTCCGCGGAGGGGCGAGGGGGATGGGAAAGGGGAGCTCCGCCGCGGGCCGAGGGCAGCTCTGCCCTCCCGCTCTCCCTGGAGCGCCGGCCGCGGAGCTCGGTCTGAGCGGGCGCCTCCCCACCCCCGGGAACGGAAAATGGAGCGGGGACGGGGTGTGGGGTACCCGCGGCCGAGGTGCCGCGCTCCTTACCCCGCCGCCGCCGCAGCCGCCTCTCCTCGCTGGTCGCAGGCGGGTCCGCTCCGCGCTGCCGCCGCTCCGGGCTCGGAGAGGCGCTGCCGCTGCCGCCGCCGCCGCAGCCAATCGCCGCCAGCCCCCTCCCCTTCCGCAGCTCGCCCCGGTCCCCCCGCCGGCTTCAAAATGGCGCCAACCAGGCTCCGGCTGCTCCAATGGAACCGCCGAGCGGCGCGAGAGCGGCCACCGCGGGGCAGCAGCGCCCCCTGCCGGCCGGCGCGCGCACGGCGGGCGGCACCCACAGCCCGCCCGCGAGAGGGGCCGAGGGGCGGCCCGCGGGCAGCCCGGTGCTGGTGGGGGCCCGGAGGGCTGGGGGGGCGAGCGCTTCCCCAGAACAACACGAATTATTAAAGGATTGCGGTAAAACAATAGGGGATGAAGCTGCTTGGCTGCAGAGAAAGAGCAGAAAAAGTAGCAGAAGTCGCTCTTCGAGCCCTTCAGTTTTGCTTCAGTGAGTGCAAGAGTTTGAGGGGCGCCCTTAACAGGAAACTGCAAACAGAAAAGCAATGTGGTTTCTTCTCATCGCTACAGATAAAAATGCTGCGTTTGTCACAAAACCTTAGAACAGCTGAGCTGGAAGAGACCGATCAGGACCATCAAGTCCAACTCGTGGCCCTGTGCAGGACACCCCAGGAGTCACACCACGTGCCTGAGAGTCTTGTCCAAACACTTCTTGAACTCAGACAGGCTTGGTGCTGTGACCACTTCCCTGGGGAACCTGCTCCAGTGCCCAGGAACCCTCTGGGTGAAAAAGTTTCTCCTGATACATCAGGAGAGCATGAAAGTGTTTAGAAGATGATTATTTAAAAAACACAAGTCACACTCAACAGATCTGTTGAAATATACCCATGGTCTTTTCTAGTGTGAGAAACACACTTCAACAGCCAAGACATTGTAACTAGTGTTTTAAATCTTTTACAAACTTTCCTTAAGCTTTCTGAACTTGCTAATACATTTTAACCGGCATGCATGATTTTCATTCAAGTTTTAAACTACATTAAATACCCTCATCTTCTAATAGAGGCTACGCTAGTCCTACCAAAACTGTTACATAAAAATCACTTTTCAGGCCCCAAAACTCCCCTTGTTTACATTTTTTCCAGTGAATTATGTTTGTTCCACTCCTCCGGAAAGCAAAAGTACTACTGCACAGACAGAAAACAGAGGAAGACTTTGATAATTTTATATTACTTACTATTGGGAAGGATCCTGGACTTGAAGTCAAAGATATAACTTTTTGATGCAGACCAAAAAATTTACCCTCAATTCCCCTATTGCCGTCTATCTGGGCTCACCGAGGTATAAAAATCCTAGGTTGGGGAACAACCCGTTTTCCTTTTTCCTATGGAACACTTGCACATGTGTGCAAAGATACTTGCAAACCAGTGGAAAAGTTAAACACTCACACAACTATTGAAATTGCAAACCAAGTGTATGACTGTGAAAGTAACCAGTGCACTGACATACTCCAAACGCAAACATTTTACTCCGGAGCAGGTCACAGCAGCGACACTTCCAGAGCCTGTCAGGACGCCTGGAGCGTCGGACATCTCGCGGAGCAGGACAAGGTGCTGTGTGACGCTCTGTCCGTCATTTCCCGCCTGCACCGACACCCTTCGGAAATCGGTACATTGGAGGTGATCTTCACTCCGCCTTTCCCCTCCCCGTCTCGGTTTCGCAGTAGCGCGCACGGTCCTCCGGAGGGAGCCCGTCCGCCACTGCTGCTCCCTCATCCTCGCGAACCGATTTGGAAAGTATTAGGAACCACCGCTCTGCCTACGGGAGTGAGTAACAAGCACCCACTCCCTTTTCGATGCAGTCCTACCGGAAAAGAGCTGCACGGTGCAGCTTGTGCCAGTGCTGGCTGTGTCCCGAGGGCAGGCTCAGCCTCCCCCATGAGAAGCGTTGTGTCTCACACGGCACTGGTGCCTGTAAACAGGCTCACTTTTGCCGGATTTGCCAATGCCCAAAAGTGCAGGCAGGTGTATGTTACCTACAGAAACTGTGTACTTGAGAAAGATTAAAAATATTTGCACAAAATAAATATTTTGCTTGCGTTATGACATATAGAGAAAGTCAGTGCGTTGGTGCCACAGATCTTCAAAGACCAGATCCTTTACACAGAATCATAGAATCATTTAATGTTGGAGAAGACCTTTAAGAACCCTGAGTCCAACTATTAATCCAGCACTGACAAGTCCACCATTAAACCATGTTCCCAAGTGCCACAATAAATACCTTCCAAGATGGCAACTTCACCCGTTCCAGGGCCTGACCACCCTTTCAGTGAAGAAATTTTTCCTAATATGCAATCTAAACCTCCCCTAGTACAACTGGAGGCCTTTCCTCTTGTCCTGTCATTTGTTACTTGAGAGAAGAGATTGCCCCACCACCTGGCTACACCCTCCTTTCAGGTAGTTGTAGAGAGTGATAAGGTCTCCCCTGAGCCTCTTTTTCTCCAGGCAAAACACCCCCAGCTCCCTCAGCTACTCCTTGTAAGATTTGTGCTCCAGACTGTGTGTGCTAAAGATACTCTTCAAATCTCAGTGTTCACGTGACAATGATGAACGTAGTCAAAGAACATACTACACAGCAGTATCCTTCTCACAGCTTTCTGTAAAAACATAGTGGGAAAATAGAAGATTGCAGTGACAAGGGCCTTTTAGTCCCTACTTTATCAGATTGACAATCTCTCCCCTTGGATCATTTTAGTTATCTTTCTCAATTCATTCTTTAAATTTGTTGTGTCCTTGCAGACCAGAACTGCACACTGCACTCAAGATAGGAATACACTGAGATTTCCCACAGAGAAGTGAACTGCCTTCTGTCTCTTGCTCTCAGTACTATTCCTCATGATGCCTTACATCTCTGTTGTTTGCTGGGGGTTTTTTGGTTGCTACTGCAGTTTGAGTCAAAGATTTCAGAGAGCTGACAACAGTGACTTCAAGTTTTCATGAATTTAGACTTCCAGGTTTGACAGGTAATTCTGTGCTTTGCCTTACACTGATCTACTTCTCAAAGCCTATCTTTTTACCCATTCACTTTCATGAGGCCTTATGGAGTTTTTTCCACTGGCACAGCATTGAATTACCTGCAAGAGTTTAACATCATGCAAGTATCATTCTGAGTGCACCCCTTTTCCAGGTCCATTGATGAAGATCAAAGATTGATACATAAAACAACATCAGTAAACCCAAACATTTCTGGAAGAGAGAATTGTTGGAAAATAACCATTAAACTGTATTCTCTTTTTCCATCCTTCAACCAGATTTCCAACTCAGTATAGGACATTAACTCTGATTCTATGGCAACTTTGACAGCGTTTAGTGAGAAACCTACATCAATGCTCTTTGAAAACAGAGGTATGTTCCCTAGTTTGTCCTTGTCCACACACTTTCTGACTCACAAACATGCTTGAAGTCTCTCACTGTGTCACTATCTCCCTTCACAGAAACTATGCTGGCACTTTCCCAAGACATTATGTTTATCCAGTGGCCCCATGATCATACTCTTTTATGGCATTGGCCTTTCAGTGTAAGCAGGAGTTGGAACAACTGTCAAGGTAACATCACTGCCAGAAGATTCACTAAACTTTTTTACTCTGTCTCCTTCCTCATTACAGCAACCCTGAGGCATTTGCATGTATGTTTTGCTCTCAATTTTTTCATTCATGGACTTGAACCAAAGAGATACGTAAAGACATATAAACTTTTAGGATACTTCAAAACAGAATAGTTATTAAAAAAATAGTTTTATAAAAACAAGAGCTCTAAGATATACCTTACAGGACTGAAGAGGAAGAAAGCTGACAGGTGAGAAGGGACATATATACTTTCACACCACCACAGCATCTCACTGTGGGATGAAAAAAAATTGGAATCTGGCTCCTAGAATGACTCGGTGCTGCAAACCTCAGCAATCCCTACTGATTCATTAGGGTGAAATATTAAAATTGCTTATTGAAATCTTATAGTCCCAGAGGACTTCCCAGGGAGGGAATAGATTGGAGGGAGTAAAATCTTTTTTCTTTTGGTTCATTTGTTGGTTTAATTTTTCCCCCAGGAGAAGCAAAAATATTTTAGCTTAACAATATTCTAAAAGTCTGTCCTGGATAGCAAGATCAGTCAGTTCATAGGATGGTGAACTAACACATGGAAGAAGGGAGGGACTACAGAACAGAAACCAAGAACAACTGGTTTTGATAGCAATAAGTTGGGAATTTTTTATCAACTTCCCTACCTATACACATATGACTGAAGAGTATGCTTTTGACTAAATCCCTTCAGGCAGTCATCACCAGGGTCAGATGAAGAGACAGCACAAATAACAAAGAATTTGAATGGAAGCCAGTTGATGGGGTTTTTATATGAATGCAAAGTACAAGTCAAATTTCTAACATTACATGTGTTACCCAAAATCACTTAAATTAATATTAAAGTGCCCTTTGTTTCCTTCTGTATATGGTTTGGACAAAATCAAGGCAGAACAGAAGAGTAAAAATTGAAAAGTTTATGAAATACAAGGTGCATTTTATCCCTTTTTTTACCACATTTATCTAAATTCCCTTTCTTAATTTAGCATGCTTGTGAAAATGATACTTTTGTTTCCAGCATAGATATAATGACCTTTCGCTTCTGTTTGTCTCTCTTATAATTGTGACTCTGGGACAATTGCATCAAAAATATTTTACTAGAAAAACAAGATTAAATATATGTCATTTATGTACTGAGCTCTTCACACTGAAAGGTGTTTTTGCCATGTAGGAGGGAGACCTTTGACTTGCAGGTATAGTGATTTGTCTTGGAGAAAGAAAAATTAGTTCATTTTTTAGTGTTGCTCTTCTACTAAAGATACTACTGATACTACTATGAATGTGACTTAGCTTTGCAACTAATTTTAGTATCTCCTATGTCTCTTAAGTAATTTTCAAGGAAGTCACATGGAAACAGTGACTTTAGATGACTGGAATTTTTAGACTCTTACTGTCTCTGTGTGTGCTGTTTCCAACATTGTCTCCTTGTAAACAAAAATCAAACAGCTGAATAAGACAGTGATGCTCAGAAGTGACTAGCTTTAACATACGTGCACTATAATATATGAATTTTAAAAGTACCACTTTAATCTCAGTGCTAACAAGTCTGATTCTACCAGAAATACCTATCTGCACCTGTCTTGTGGCTGTTTTCTAATAAGACAAGAGTCATTAAATACTATATGGTATTTCACAAAATCAGGCAAACCAAAACAAAATAACAAAGCTAGAGAGGATATGAGGATGTGATGTTACTCTTCAGGGTGAGAACTGCAGAGAGCCTTTCACTCCACCTACTCATCTGCTTTTTCCATTAAATAGTTAATAGCTACAGTGGGACAATATCAAGATTAAATGAGCTACTAAAGTAAGACTTTTTATCAAAATGAGAAGTATTACCCCCTCCCAAAACATGTAATCTTGAGTTAGCTGTAGATGTATCTTTATCTCTGACCTCTTCCTAAAGAGGTCAGTGCCTTTTTGCAGACATGCATGGGAAGAGAGCAATAAAATGTTCCATGGTACAGTAGGCACAGGAGCAAAAACATAATTTAGATTTTTAATGTACTAAACAGAATCTCTCTTAACTGCAGGTGGTGCTTTATTTTGCTACCAACCACTGCATCCTTTACACTTTAAGTAAACAAATCTAACAATCTTGCTGTCTGACAGGAGTAAGTTGGAGAGCATTAATACGCAAACCTTTACAGCCTCTAATACAGGATTGTTGTCAGGGTTTTGTAGGGCATTTTTTCTTGTTGGTTTTTGTCAGGTTGTGGGTTTTTTTTCATTCTGGTATGACTTAACAGATATTTTGTTGCTAAATGTCATCGAATCTTCTTGCTGACCATTGTCTTATTTGCACAGTGTATTCCTACAGCTCAACACTAATACAACTGATGGCAGCCAGTGTCTAAAAAGTCACAGTAGTCAGGGTAAAAAAATTTGTTCTTCCCTTCTTGCCTTGAAGACAGGTATGACAGTAGCGTATTAGTATTTTGGGAGTCTGTACCAGCAGTTTCTTTTCCTGGTGATTAGCTCAGTTTGTCAATGAATTGTATTAGTTTCTGCTCTGAGTTACCTTTATTTGATTTAAATGCTCTCCATCCCTAATTGAGATGTAGGATAGGAGGTGGGAGAGACTACATAACTTAAATACTTTTAAGCAATGCTGTTAGTTTGACAAAATGGTAAAAAAAATTAAGAAATTAATCTACTGTAAGCTGTATCTGAAAAGTGAGCATTTCCGTTGTTTGCCTTCTAGTAATCAAATAAAAGTAATTTCAGGTAATAACTGAGTAGTTAAAATGAAGAAGTATTCCACGAAACAGTGCGGATGTCAACACTGCCATAACTAAGCACGTTGCATTAAATTTTTGTAATATTTCATCCTCTCACTCAAACATTAGTATATTAAGCATTAAATACTTAAACATATTGTGTGGCGTAAAATGCTGAGTATTTTTCAGTTGCTCTATATAATTTGTTCTTGTGTTCAGGAATTACACACAATGCTTCATTTCTTTCTGCTACTCACACTTTTTGCTTTTACCATTCCACTGTGTGCCCTCTATTTAGAGCTACTTATTTTAATGTCCCATTGAATTTCAGTCTACTGAAGGCATTACACTCAGTCTCCTTCATTTTTATGTAAATTTGAGATGCTATTTAGAGAGTCTTGCAGAGTAAGCAGTTACTGGGCCTTCACCTTAAGTGTCAGCTTCCTAGAAATTCTCCATGCTCTACTTTAAATACATGAATTCTTCAGAATTGTGTTTTCTTGGTGGCTTTCACAACCCATAAGCTCAGCTTTGTCGTGGGCCAGCAGTTGTTACCTTTTCTAAAGCACTTTGTCTTACAGGTTAAATGTCACCATTCTTTTAGTTCTGTTTTGCTGTAATGTAACTCACAGAACAGGTGCTTTACTGCCAAAAAAACCTCCCAAAAACTAAGTATCATGCAGATTTCAGCTAAAAAACATCAAATGAAAGGTTTCCAGAACCTCCAAAATAAACTAATTAGGTGTTTCTTTTATTTTTTCCCTGCTGTTTTTGTCTCCAAAAGGATTCATGCAGTACTGGAAGGGAATCAAATAACAATATTTAAATGGCAAATTAGTTATATCATAGTCAAAAGAAATCAAATTATCCATGTCTTAAACATCACTTACTAAAATCTGTTGCATATATTAAAAAATGCTCCTATATCACATAACTGTCAGGCTACCAGGATTTTTAATTTTTTTTGGTAAAAAGATATAACTTTATCAAAACTGTAATTCATAAGTTAATTCTGAAGTTGAAATTTGAAAATAAAAACCTCCACATTATCTGTGGCAATTAATAAGTAAAAAACCTACTGGGTTTTTACCTCTGAAACTTTGATGTGACCAGTATTCCTCTTTGCCATGTAAAAGTTTCAGAAAAACAATTTGGCAAGCAACATTCCTAGTTTATTGAGTAAACCAGTTCTCTTAAAGTTCTCCAGAATGTCTCTCTAGATATAGTTTGGTTTAAATTCAAAGAATTATGCAACGGTATTTCTTAGGTCATCTTGAAGTCTCACTTTTTCAAACACAATTTAGTAGAGTGACAAGACAAATTACCACCCAAGGTCATTACCCTTTAGAGAGAGGCATGATTAAATCTAAGTCTGTAACTAGTCCTCTTGAACTCCAATACATGCTTTATTAAAGTGTTATTAGAAGAACAGTTTTATGAGAAGAAGAAAGAGTCCTCTGTTATGTCAAGTCTGATAACAAGATTCAGGCACAAGATCTAAATGGTTATCATTCCACATTATCCCTTAAATATTAAAGCCAATTTCAAGTAGTTCCCACTGGATATTTATTTTTTCCCCTTGTTATTACAGATGGAGTCTCCTCATTTCTGTATTAAATTTTGCCTAATCTTTTCTATTAAAAGGCAGAACACAGGCACTTATTGTTTTGCTAACAAACATTTAATTTTTGGGTTAATATTTTTCATGACAGCTACCTTCTTTATGCTGAGTTATTTTGGAAAGTTTCATCTAAAATGTTTCCATATGCATATTTAAGGAAAACCTTTCCATATAGAAAAGAATAGCATGATGCTTTTATTAAAAATACCCAGTGCTTCTGAGAAATCTGAAGAATAGTCCTCTTCCTGCTGCCGTAACAGCTGCCATTCTCTGAAGAGAATGTATGTATTCTCAGTAGTTTTCCCTGAGGAAATGGATGCCACTGTGCTGTGTGTTCCAGACTTTGCAGGAGAAGATAAAGGCAGCACAACAGTCTTTTGCCAGAAAAAAGAAAGTGATAAAAACCAGAAAGAAGAAAACACCCTGAACCAAATGGAAAGGGAGGGAAGGGGGAAAAGAACAGCATTAGTAGCAGGAAGTGATACAGGGCTATGGAATGTAAAGGAAGAACGGGAACCAGACAAGAAGTGAGATCATATTGGAAAGGAACAGTTGAGGTGAGGAAGAGACTGGCAGTCCCAGTGGGTAGAAACAAACCCACTGTGAGTACAGTAACAATTGCAAGGAGGCGCTGGGTACAGCAACATGGTAGGACAGGTCACGTTAGTAAACCACAAAGGAATCAGGACGATCGTCCAAAGCGGACAGCTGCCATCGGTCCTTTTTTATTTAGGAAATCAAATGTAAAGGGTACTGTGAGAAAATGCTCCATTTGCAAGTTCAAACACTCAAGTTACATAATGTCAAAATTACTTTTTTTCATAGAACATTATTCACTTCCCTTACGCGTACAAATTATGATGCAATCTGTAAGGTTCAAATCAACTTAAACTTACAAGACACTTGGAAAACTGAATTAAAATCTGACTATTTAAGGTGGAAATTTTTCCTTTGACTCTTCTCTTAGATCAGTTAAAGCCAACATTTCATGAACTAATACGAAGGTGATGGCATAAATGTCAAGGAACACAAGAAGACATAATTTTTCATGATTTGTTAGCCATGAGGTAACACTACTAAACTCTTCTATTTTACTTCTATTCAAAGGTTCTACCAAAATAATAGATGCACGTTACAGGAAGCATGATTTGGGTGACATATAGTAGAGGTACACAGTAGAATTCTGAGTACCGTTATAAACATATAAAAAAATGAAGTTAAAAAATTCAGACTCCTCTGCAAGCGAAGAAAACTCACAATCTGTTAAGGCTTCTTTGTAAATATTTTCACTGTTAGAATGTTTGACCCTTTGGACAATACTTTGACATACCCTATCTGCTTATCCTGCTGATGTTTCCAATGGAACTTCTTTTACTATCTGGTACAGCTGGAGGATTCTGGGGAAACTATTTGTAGCCTTGTCTCAAGTAAGTAAAACATCTTCCCATATGGGATCTGTTGCAGCTGTAATAGCATCACCAGCGAAAGTATATTTTATTAGGCTCAATGAGGTTAAAAAAATGACATTAGGGTACTGCCACTTCTAACATGTGGCTTATTTAATTAGGTACACAAGTACTGGGAGAATTCCTCAAATGAAATACATCTGAGACAATTACTAGATACAACATGAAGCACTTGAGAGCTCTAATCTCCAGATACTACCTTCAAAAGGTCCATGTGCAGTATACTCATTCTCTCTAAATGGTGAAGTTGGGTATTTCGGGATTTAGCCTGTGTAGGGAAGCACATAATTAGTTCAGATGGAATATAGTTTTTATATAGTTTATATATGGAATATAGTTTTTATTTTTTTATTCAGATGGAATATAGTTTTTTCTTTAGGATTAAATAACTGATAGTATTACAATTAGAAAAGAATTCTCTAAGAAGTCAAGAATCTTGGTTGCAAAATACTTTTAATATTAAAATTAAGGACTAGCCTCTTTATCTTTAGATAATCTCATGAAAAAGGGTAGAAGAATAAAGCAGTGTAGCACTTTGTATTTGCAAAATACTTGCATTATACTTACTCCAACCTGCATTTATGTTCTTTTGCATATCTTGTGTTACTTACATTTTTCTTGGTGGCAAAGGTCAGTTCCTTATGATATTTCCTATTTTCCTCCCTGAAAGGACACCTTACAGCAGAAATGACCAGTTCCTTCTGAATTTTTCTTTACTTCAAAATGGCATTAAAATTTGTCTCTTTGACTGTGGATTCCACAACATGGTACAAAACACAGGTCCCAAACACACAGCAAGGCCATGTCTAAACATGGGACTGCTCTCATCTTCCAGGAGAATACACACGTTGTTTTTCCAGTCTGGAACAGGGTGACAAGGTTATGCCACCGTTATTCCTTAGAAACTGCACACAGGTTTCCCAGCTCTGGCTGCAATGTCTGCATAACTGGGACAGCTGCTAAGTGCAAATCAATATGGAGAAGTATCTGATTGTGGCATTCACACAATACACATCTCAGGAGCTTTTAAATTGGAAGAGCACTAACCTTCACAAAGCATGGCAAATGGGGAGAACCGGGAGATTCACTTCAAGAGCTCACTTCTGATCTAAATTAAAATGCTACCTAGGATACATCGTTCCACACATGCCTTCCAACAAACAAGGCCATCACCTGGCACAGGAAAGAATGTTTTGGTTCTAGAAGTAATGGGAAGGAATGCCTGGCATGGATTTTAACAACCAGTTTTCTTTTTACCACTTACAGTAAATAATTTCAGAGACTTTATAAATTATATACTTTCAAACATTCATATTTCATTCAGGTGATGTGAAAGAATAAGCATTGCAGGTATTTAGAATGGGGACATCACTTACAGGAGTTGTTGTGTGCACTAATGAAAACAGGGCAATTACTGTTACAAGACTTTCATAAGAACAATGTTTTTTAGGAAAAATGTGGCTTGCCTTGCAAAACACCACGAGTTGGGAAAAAAAAATGTAGTCACATAATGGAAAAAAATACACTCTATTTATGCAGCAGGGAAAAGTTGGAAGTCCACGTTTAGTACAACACACGTCTAGGAAACTTGGGCAGCCTTTACGCTGGGGACAATCCTCATCGGAACTTTATAATCTCGCTAAAATCGTTGTTATTCTCTCACGAAAACCAGAATGCCACTTAAAGCAAAACAGACGCTCCGATTTTCCCGGGACGCTGACTGAACAACCCCCCAAGCACCACAAGCCGCCCCAGCCCGCGCCCGCTCCCTCAGGGCACTTCCCGCCGGGGCGGGGGCGGGGCGTGTGGAGGAATGTCCCGCCCCTCACGGCGCCGCGCGCGGGGTGAAGGGGCAGCGGGAGGTGGCGCCATTTTGGGAGTGGGGGTTGGCGGCGCTGCCCCTCCCGCGGCCGGGCACGGGCGGGAGCCGCTGCCTGGAGGTTGGTTCGTCGCCCGCGTGTGGCTGTGGCGGCTGCTGCTCAGCGGGGCCGGGAAGCCGCTTCTCTCCCGACCTCCCCGTCACCACCGACGTGTGGCCAAGGGGGACTGGGCTGGGAAAGGGGCGGCGTGGGGATGGCAGCGTCAGCGCGCAGGGCCGGCGGCTGCTGAGGTTGCAGGACACAGGCACCGGGATGAGGGAAGTGTTGCGGGGCCGGGGTTGGGTACGCTTTACACTGTGGGGAGCGGGCAGCTGACACACCTGAGGGATGGGGCTGGCGGCTCTCGGCGGCCGCGTCTTCTCGGTCACGCCGCTCCCAGCCCGGTGTGCGAGCAGCGCCTGCTTTCCGCGGCTCCAGGTGTGTCCTGGCGCCGTGTGAGGCCTACGCGCTTTGTCACCGCCGTACACACGGAGGGGTCACGCAAGCACAGCCTGTAGGTTCCCCCGTCTGTAGGTTCTGCCACATAAGCCTCCTTTTTCCATTGGGGAATGTGGCGTCCAAGTGGAGCTCAGGGCCTTGAGTTTGTTGCTTGAGCCTTCTGGATGTTTGGCAGGTCAGTTAAAGTGGTGATTGAGCGTGCGAAGTGGGAGCCTGGTGAATCGCCGTGCCGGCTCGGCTTCAATGCTTACTAGTTCTTTACAGAAATAATACAGACCTCTGCCGGCCCCCTTGAGAGGCAAGACTGTCACAAACACTGCATTTTCTCTCTGCGTGCTTGCTATGTCCTCCCCAAGAATGCAGGTGGATATGCTTTTTTATGCAGCGTCACTGTCCCAAAGGATAGTCAAGGAAAGTCTGTGAGAGATTAGCAGGAAAAGATATTCCTGTGTGGGACAGTCTCAGAGCAGTATCCTCCATCACTGGAGATACTGTAGTGCAGCAAGTGTTCACATGTTTTGTTTTCATTCCACATCAGAAAATGGGCTCTGCTTAAACACCATCCCAGAAGAGGATGAGGACATAAGAG
Organism: Corapipo altera; assembly: GCF_003945725.1. NCBI lineage: Eukaryota > Metazoa > Chordata > Aves > Passeriformes > Pipridae > Corapipo > Corapipo altera. Next base: position 69,272,857 of record NW_020884872.1, read on the forward strand.
CTAATAAAACAGTTGTTTTTTCCCCCAGTCCTGTTTTTGAGTGGAGGCAGAGTAATATTTTTTTAATAGGTGGGGGATAGAGTCTGTTATTCACATAATATCATACTTGCTTTCTAATTTACAGAAAGGAGGAACTGAGAAGCCGGAGGTATGCATAAAACACATACATCTTGAGAGGTGAGACCATTGTGCCAACAGTGTTCCTTCCACCAATTCTGAGGAGACAGTTTCTTCCATATCTGACAGTAGTGCTCTATTCCAGGTAGTAAAGTCAAATGCAGACAGTAAAATCTCCTTGGTTTAGACATTTGGAGAATGAGAATGGCAGGTTTCTCTCCCCTTGGATATTAGGTGAGAAAATTCCTAGAGTAACATGTTTTCTTGTCAGTTTTGCAAGTGAACATGTTACTTAAAACTTTCCCGTAATACTTACTACAGATCTTTTTCAGATAAAGAAAAAAAATTATTTTCATGTCCAGGATAAAGAACATGTGACATTTTGTTAATACTTACTCCCAGAAAGTTGAGCTGTTCACAGAAAGCAGTAGAATAAATTCTCTAATAGGAGAAACACATTCTGTCTTGTTTGATACCCCATTTGTTTGTGGGCCGGGATTTGCTGAATAAACTACTTGGCACTTGATTTATGATAAAATGATTAATGCTCTTTATTGCATACTATCTAGACTTCTGGAATGCAAAGCAAAATCCAAGAAATTCTGACCAATAATTAGATGGATAATGGCATGACTGCATGTCACAGGGGTCTTGCTTTGTTTGTGATTGCTAGTCTCTGAATCTTTCTGGAATTTACTGCCTTATTCTTAGAATGCAATCTGTTTATGACAAGGATTATTTTGTGTGTGTTTATTTTTAGAAAGCACATAACCAAGTGGTCTTGGTCCCTTACAGAAGTCTTTAGTTCCAAAACAAGAAACATAATAACAGATTGCAGATTTGATTTAAAGTTGTATTTGACTACTTCTAAATTACAAATGCCATCCAGCATCTGTTCAGTTGGTGTTAAATGAATTAGTTGAGTTTGGTTCATGTCACAGAAAACAATCCTTGTGATTGAAGTATTTGCTTTTTTGTTGGTCATAATAGTATTGATGTCAGGCATCAGTTTCTGCATTGGAAATTGGCCTATGTTTGTCCTGTAAGAGATTTCTATCACTTGACAGAGTAACAGGTCAGTAGAGAACAGAGATTGTTGATATAATTAGTTTTTCAAGTGTTCACATTTTAAAATCATGATTTGTAAATTATTTAAGGTATATCATAAAATTCCAGCTGAACTGATGCAGCACTGTAGTAGTTTTTTACTAAAGATGAGCAGTAAATAACCTGGCAGTCTTGTTTAAACCATAGTTGTGGTAGGTGATGTCTGCTTTTCTCCTGGGTGAGTACATTTTAGTTGTGACCGTGGAGCGTCTGAGGGTCTGATGTCATAGGCTTGAATAAGTTCTGCTTTTTTATACTTTACCTTAAAAATATGCATGCTGATAATGTATTCATTGTTTTCTAAGATGCTTCATGCTGAAAATGGAGTAAGGCTCTCGGAGTGTCACGATGAAATAAAAACTGAACCGTATTCTAAAAGGATGAAGTCAACAGAAGCGACTTGCGAGAAACTCCCTGATGATGATAACCAAGGTATTCAGCAGGAGGTGGATGCTGAGAGAACATCAAGTGATTGGATACCAGCGTATGCCTCAGATAACCAAGGGCAACATGAAATGCAGAAGCAGGAGAAAATACTGACTGGTGTCTTGGGATCACTGAATGAAGTTCTCCTTGAAAATAATCCAGTGCTTAGTCAGCCAGTTGATTCAGAAACTGTGCAGAATGTAAATCCTCCATTTGCATCGATAAATGACACTAAAGTTGAAGAAGAGAAAGACCCTTTTATTATAAATAATGCTGGTGAAGATAATAGTAAAAAAAGTAGTACATCATTATCAGTACATAGAAATGCATCAGATGAAGATTTTTTTACAAGCAAAGAATTTATAGGACCTATTTACAAGCCTGCCAAAAGTAACCAACAGGGTGAATCTGGCAGTTGCAATGAATGTAGAAGCAATGGGGGAGATGAGAATGAATTACATGAAAACAGACCTAAAAGAAAGGAGGCTAACAAGATGCAGGCTGTTTCTGCCACTGTACCAGAAATAGATGATGAACTGGACCAGTTCTATAAAGAAATTCATCAGCTGGAAAATGAATGTTTAGATACTAATCCTCAGGGAAAAGAAAGTGAAATTTCTCAGGAACAACAGTCTCCATATAACTGTAGTCAAAGCTCACAAGAGGATTGTCAACACATATTGTTGGACAGCCCACAGCCATTTTATGGGAATGGACAGCGTTTTCTTGGGGAACAGAACAGTCAGAAAACTAGCAATGAGCAGCAGTTTGTTGTGGAAACAGATGGCTGGAAAACTGAAAATACCTTTAATGGCCAAGTAGATGCTAAAAGTTGGAACTGCTCAGTGCCTGAATTCAGACCTGCTTGGCAGACTAGAGCATCTTTCACAGTACCTCAGGGACCTCTTCTTCCTAGATTGAACCATCAGTCCCGTTTTCAGACACTTAATTCCTCACCACAAATTCCAAATGCTCTCCCTTTTCAGAATGGGGAACTTCGTTATGAAAATCGTCGTAGTTACTATAGAAATACTGATATCAACAATCCCGGTCCATTGCTTGATCACAATACCAGCTATGCTAGTCATATTGACATCCATACTACTCAGGTCTTCAGAAATGAAAATAATGACCAGAAGGGACTCCAAAATAATGGTTTCTGTGAAACCAGAGAAGAGTGTTGGAAGGATCCAAAAGCTGACAATACAGAAGGAATGCGCAGCTTTTCTTCCTTGCAGTTGCGTGAAGAACGATTTGGTTGTGCACAGAAATTTCTTCTAATCTTAAGAGGCTTACCTGGTTCAGGGAAATCTACACTTTCTCGGTGAGTAAAGGCTTAAAACTTGAAAAGTTTATTCAAGTAAAAATTTTTAAGAATTTAGAAATGTCCATAAGCACTTAGCAAACTTTTTAGTTTGTGAATTAGGCTACTAAAATGCAGTAATTTAGTATTTGCTGTCATTCATACTTGGTGAGTGCAAATGACAGTAAATATTAAAAGTATTTAGTTGGAGATTTTGTCTTCTTTAGAGTTTTGATGACCAGGAGCTGCTTTGTGTTAAAATGTTGTGTATCCATTAAATTGCATAATCGTTTATTCTGAGGCTTTCAGGTGTACTAGTATGTGGTGGTCTGATTTTTTTTTTTTAATTCTTAAATTCCTTCATTTAAAAAAATCTTCCATTAAATCTAACGGCATCAGTTTGACTGAACCAGGAGTACAATTTTATTTCCACACAAAAACTTTCGTTAGAAGAATTCTGCTGCTCTGGGAATACTTGTTTTCAGTGTGTTGATGAAGCTGATCAGAATCATTCCCTTTTTTTCATAGTGTGGTCTGTCAACTGCTCTGTTCATTTGTGAACACACGAGAAAAATACTAATTTTTTCTTAAAAATATACTTGTTGATGTCTGGCAGGGTTAAAAGCAGATGCCATCTCCAACTTGGATTTTCACTTTGGGTTTTTTTGGCCTAATTTATAAAGCGCAAAAGTTGACATAGAGCACAGACACTACCTGTATTAATTTCTTGTATTAAAAAAAAAGTTGCTAAATCAGTACTTACTGATTGAGTTTCATCCAGAAGCTACATCAGAAATGGGATGTCTTCTGTGGTTTTCTTCTGTTGTATGCTAGGAGTCTGAAATAGATACAGTGATCATGTTCTTAGTTTTTGTGTAAAGGAGTAACATTCTGTTTGTGGGGTTTTTCCTGATATTTAGGAGACTGTGATCTCCGTATCATAGCTAGAAATCTCTTAACAGATATTTTCTTACATGTTTGAGTAATTTTAACTCTAATATTTTATAGTTACTGGTTGCTGTATTTTACAAACCTACCCATGTGGTATTATTTCAGTAATTCCTTTATTATGGGAAAGCAACATAGAAAATTTAAAAAGTAACACTGTGGAAAAAATGCTGCCTCATTCAATGCAGGAATTGGATAATACTTAATATAAAGATACTAGATATTTTTTTTCCATCTTTGGTGTGCTAACTTGTCTCAGAATCTTTCTCGAAATATATGACTCATGTTTTCTGAAAAATTCTAAGTATCTTGAGGTTTTTATGAACACATATTTGTGCTTTTTTTCATCTCTTGCTAGTGAGATCAATTACTAATTTTATTTAACATATGAGAAAGTGGGTACTATGAAATCAAGGTCAAGAATAGTTACCAAATGTGGGTGCAGAATTTGAACTGTGTGGAACATGTTTTTCAGTATATTCAATTACATGCAGTTTCATATGTTCAATGCTTGGTTGCAGTTGCAAATTCCCATGAAATCATGTCTCAAGGTCTTAGATACCTTGGGGAAAAAAGTCCCAGAATTAATGGCTGGGCTGCCTATGGGGAAAATACTTGTATTATTAGTTAAGTCTTATTCTTAATAAAGTTGAACATATTTTTCTGTGTTACATCATAAAATTTTTCTGTGTAGACTAGGATAGACTAGGGCAATGTCATCTGAGGTCATATTAGTACCCACAGGTGTCTTTGCAAATGTGTCATCTGTAGCACCTGCAGACAAACCCCCACCCCTTTTGTGAGCAACATGACTGTTAAGGAGAAGCAGAAAGTTGACATCATCTATGTGGATCAGCACTAGAGGAGAATGAGGCGCATCTTGCAAGTGGGTTTCCCAAGTATGAAATGACAGCAGGGCCAGTAGTGAGACCTAGGAATCTTGAATTTCTATTTGCGTTTTGTGCAAAGTGAGTACAGACGCTTTTCGTCCTGCTCACAAACTTCAGCTGTATGTGTCCTGAATCTTCCACTGAAGTTTGTGTTTTGTTTCGACTCTTCCATTCCAAATAAACAGTTTGAATCATAGGCATGTTTTTTGGAAGAAGCTAGTGGAGATCAACTAGGCCATCATTCTGCTTGGAGTGAGTCTGTCACCATCATTGGATCAGATTGGGTCTGTCTTTGTCAGGCCTGATCTTGAAAAACCCACAGAGATTCTATGATCTTGGCAAACTTTTCTAGTGCAGTACAACCCTCCTACTAAGGAAGTTCTTCCTAGTCTCCAAACTGAAGTTCCCAAACCATAATTTGTATGTGTTCTGTGTTGTAACATGTGCTGTTCCGTGGTAAAATCTGGCTCATCTTCTTTGCAACTTGCTTTCTGATAAGGGATAAGTTTATTCACTGTAATAGGCTGATACCAGACAGGCTGATATCAGGCCTTTTGCTGTCTCCACTACCAGACTAAAGCCCAGCTGCTGTTAACCTCTCCTTGTAGGTTATATGCCCTTGGCCATCTTGGTAGCCATCTATTCAGCCCTTTCATGTGTTTCAGCCTGTCTTTTGTTCAGCATGTCATCCTGGACACAGTATTTCAGAACTGACCGCACAAGACCAGGTAGAATGTGGGTGATGCCTTTTCAGATGATCTACTGGTCACATTTTCTTTACTAAAGCCCAGACTGGCGTTTGCTCCTCTTTTGACAAGAGCACAGCATTTGCTCATCTTCAGCCTGATGCTCACTGTAATCCTCAGATCCTTTTTACCAGGGCCACTCAACCACTTTCCCTCCTATGCTGATGCTTAGGTTTTTTTCATCAGTTGCAGAACTTTTCTCTTTTCCTTGTTGAGTGTAGTGATGTTTTGCTTAGCCCAGTTCTCAAGTTTCTCAGTGGCCTTCTGGACAGAAGCCTTGCTGATCAGTATATTGAGCATCCCTGCTAACTTGGAGTCATCTACAAGTTCTCTGCCTCATCATCCAGGTTAATGACAAAGATACTGAAAAAACTGGTCTTGCTAGCGTGCTCTTCTGTACTCTGTTTGTTACTGACTGGGAGATGGTGTTGGAAACATTCATGATTTCCAGGTGTGCTGCATTCATCACTCTGTCCTCATGGACAAAAGCATTGTTTCATCAGAGAGTGCATTCTGGTCAGTAAAGAATAATTTGTCTGTTACAAAACCCACGTGGACTCTTCCTGGTTAACTTAATTTCCTTAACATGTTTGGAAATAGATTCCAAGAGGATGCACTCCATTGTCTTTCCAGAACAGAGGTTGGGTGAGGTTGAGTAGCTGTTAGTTCCTTGGGTCTTTGTCTTTACTTGCCTTAAATATGAGCATAACTTCAGTGACTTCTGAGTCATCTGGGAGCTCCCCTCGTCTCACTGCTGTGTTTCCCGTGTTCACCTGACCTAGACAATCCAGGCCTTCTGAAGCTCTTTCAAATTCCTATTTCTTGACTGCCTGTTTCCAGTTTTGTTTTCCTGTTCATATCCAACCATGGCTTTTGGCCTGTGCTTACTAGCTCCACATCTGCTTCTAAATTCTAAGCTGATTTCTCAGTTCCTTCTCCATCCCCTTTCTTCACAGATTCGTTTTGTCTCTGTTTCAGCTAGTGGTATTATTTCACCCCCAACTTCATTATAACAGTGTCTTCCCTGTGCTTCACTCTTTCCCTTGTCCCTGTTTCCTAGCTTTGCTGCCACTGCTGAGTTGCTTGTTCCAGTGTTTATACCACTATCCTTCCCCTGTCCTTCTATTTTAGGCCAGTTTTGTTTCTCCTCTTTCTTCTTGTGTTGGGAGAAATGTGTTCTTGCAATGCAGTATTGGACCTGAATCAGCTCCTGCCACTACCAGATTGCTCTTTCTGCCACTCCCAGTTGTGTTTACTGCAGTGAGAATCTTTGCATTTTCTGTACAAAATTGAGTATTTTTCACTACTATTTTCTGTGCACATAGCATTTCAAAGTTGTGTACCTTGGGCGGATTTACAACAAGTTTTTGCAGGACAAATGCATGTACTTTCTCAGATCCCACTTTGTCAGTCCAAACTTGTCAGAGAAAAGCTTGGAATAACAAAACATGATAAAAATGCTGTATTTCTTCCTTGGTTTTGTAAGTGGTAGGCCATTTAGTTAGAGATTTTTGAAAATAGTTTGGCCTGACAGATACCCAGCAGTGATACCTTTAGCCCAAGTAACAAAAGTCTGCTACCATAGAAAGTAGATGATAATGGGCTCTTACAATGCTGGGAAAAGTTACAGGAAAAGGGACTTGTATTTTTAGAATATTTTGCTATTGAACTTGGCAGCAATTGCAATTTACCATTCCTCCATAAATATCTAAGCATTCATTTGAATAAAAAGGAGTGTAATGAAATAGAAAGAACAAATATCGGTGTAATTTAAGAAGCACATTTTTAATTAAATCCATGAATGTATAAATACAGTTGTCTTTATCTGGGACCATTCTTCCTGACAGCAAATTCTCCTGAATGGAAGAGTTAAAGTGTCAGTATTTGTAGCTGAATGTAGAAACAGTAGTGTGCTGTTGTTTCTAATTATGTATTTCTATAAAGTGTTACAAGCAATGCTGTAAAAGTAGCAGTTACATAGTTTCAAAATCTGTAGTAGTACTACTTTTTTTTCCTCACCATGGTAGGTTAGCTATTTTAAATAGTTGAATTATTAGATTTTGTTATAAAATCATCTATCAAAGTAGGCTAACCAGGATACAGATTTGGGGACCACTTTAGTTTTGAAGAAAAATTAAAGCAGGATTTGTGTGTGTGCATGCATGCACACACACACGCACTGGAAAAATGTGTATAGGTTTACTGACCAGTTAAAATAGCTTTTTGGTTTCAGCATGGGTTTTGTATGTCAGGCTAATAGCTTCTATCAGATCAGATAGCATGTCTGGAAAAAGTAGGTGAGCTGCTCTAATTCTAATAGCTGCTTTAATTTCAGTGCCCTACTCTGTTCTGAAGTGGCTGTTCAGTTGCAGGGAAGGTTTAGGCTAAAAAAGCTGGATTACAGCAGTTGGATAATATGCTGTTTGTTTCAGGCATGTGCACATATTGATGCTGACTGATCTGTAATTTGACTCTCTCATTAGAAATACATTTATCTTACTTTTTTCTTTCTCCATTTCTCAAAAGTGGAATATCATCTCTTTGTGGGTTTAAATAGTAATGATGCTTTCTTCGTATAGACATACTTTTTGTTCTTTCTATTTGCTAGTTCATGAGCCTGGGATGAATTGTACTTCCAAATGCATGTTAGAAGTATGTGAGTTATTCTGTATGATGTCAACAAGTAGGTTTATGTTTTGAATTTTACAAGTTTAAACACTGTGATTTCTGAAAGAGGTAACTGTCAGGCTTTTAAAGTGTTTTGTTTTATGATTTAATTTCACAATTTAGAAACAGGTTACAAGCATTACTGTAATAATTGAAATTTCAGTTCATAAACGTATTACTTCATGATAGCTTGTGTGTTGTGTATGGTGTAAGAGTTCTATTACTCTGGCCTCTTTGGTAGTCACTTTGCCTTGTCAAATTCTCTGGTTTTAGGGTTACTGCAAACATAGTTTACCATATTTAATCTGTTATATCAGTTACACAGGTTCATTAATAATTGTGGAGTATTCTGAACTTCAAGGAATACTAACAAAATATTTCAAGAATAAACTTTGTTGATGGGTTTGCAACGTTTCTTGAACTCTTGTCATTGTATTTCTTTATTGCTACTAATAATGTTTGGAATGTATAACAAAAGAATTTGAGTAGGTGAGTTATTCTCCAGAACACAGAGCAAACAGAGTCAGTTTTTAGAAATAAAAATGAAAATTAATGTCCCATTACTGTTAATTCCTCAGTTCATATATACTCCTGTAGAAACTGAATGGTCAGGCCCATAGGAGCTGTAGGGGTGTGTTTATCTCCTCAGCTAGTAGAAGAATCCCAGATGTTATTTGCTGTCATTTTTATTTATTAAGGCAGATGGTTCTGTAAGATGTGTGTATATACATTCAACACACAAAAAGGGAGTGTGGAAGGTGGATCCAGTTTTTCTAGCATGATTAATTGGTAAATGTAGCATACTGTAAATAAGGAAATCAGGCCACATGTGAAATCATGACCATGTAACTTAATGAATACAAATTCCTGTTAAATATTTTATACTGTAGAGGAATAGATACAAAAATTGCTGCCACGTGTGGTGTATGATTTACTGGTGCCATTTATTCCACTTGGAACAAAAATAGGTGATGAATCCTTCTGCGCTCTTCTAAACCAGTGTCATACACATCCTGTTAAAAGATCTGGGCTTGAACAAAAATAATTATTGATCACTGTTCAAAAAAGTGGCTGTACTTTTGGTGTATCGTGCTCTTTCTCAAATAGGTTTGCTATTTGTGCTGAAGTAACCTTAATACTATGGAAAAGGGAGAAAGAGCAAGGAGGAAATAACAGTTTGTGTGCAGCTTTGATCGTGTTACTTGACACTGTGCCATTAGTAGTTTGTTCTGGTCCTCAGTAATCTGAATTTTGTTGTACGTATCTGTATCTTAAAAGCAAAAATAACCAACAGCATATTTGCAGGACAATAAACATATAGGGATGTAAGCTAATATTTAATACAGCATCCCAGTCATTAAATTGTGATTCATAACAGATCTATTGTTGGTGACAGGTGGCAAAACATAGCAAATTCCTTGTGTCAGACTTACACTTAAGTAGCTCTTCCTGCACAGATATATAGAAAAGCATGGTAACTTAGAACTGACATATATTTGTTCCCCTAAGACATTTGGGATCTGGCCAGTTCTTTTTTATTCCTGCCACCTCAGCAGTAGTGCAATCCCACATACTGCTAGTGCAGTTTGGTTTTAGTAGCCTGTGTGTACATTGCCTGTTTCTGAGCTTGTCTAGTTGCCTGCATGTCCATAGGAGGGTGATATCTGAGTGTTGCAGTGGGCTGTAAATGCTCTGTGACACTAACTGGCTGTTTTCTACTTCCAGATTGAAATAGTCAAGGAGGTTTTTTTAATCACACTTTTCCTGTAGATCAGACTTTAAGAGAACTGTACTGTTGTCCTAGTTATATAGTGTTTTCCTTTAAATGCCAATTTCCAAGGACTTTCTGAAATTAAGTTTACATTTGGCAGAACATGGATTGCTCATTTGACAGGTTCTGATGTTACTGATCAAGCAGCAGTTAATTACTCCCTGTAACTTTGCTATAATCATTTTTTCCTGACTCGCAGGTATTTGCTGACGTGCCTGGGGAGCGTTTGGGACGAACTTAGGTTAAATCCAAAAGTCAGCTTTATGGTGCTTTTAGAAGGTTTGACTGTGGTATTTGATGACACGGCAAATGCAGAATTCTTTAAAAACTTTATGGATTTTTCTAGTATTCCTATGTCACCCATTGCAATAGCTTCTGTAATTAATAAATATCAGTAATGAAAATTTTACAATACAGAGTAAAAATAAACATGTAAACAGTGGATATTGCAACTGTGTCCCCCTGAATTTCTTTTTTTTTACCCTCATTGACTTCCCCACCGTGTCTTTTATTGTTTGATAAAGTATGCTTAAATTTGTCCTGAAATCTTTAATGTTAACTGTGCAAGAAGCAGAATGTACTGTAACTTACCCAACCCACAAATGAAGTAAACTTCTAGCCAGTGAAATATCTATGATACTTGGAAATGTCAGGCCTAAAGATTGGGTAAATGTGAAATTTGCATTGCAGTCTTTTTTATTTTTATCTTTATGAATTCTGATTTGAATCATTTGATCCTTTTGTTTACAAATTTGTTTTGGTTTGTCTGTTCCCTTCCCCCTCCCCCAAATTCTTTTGCAAGACTATCGGATTTTGGTGAGATTGGTCTCTGTGTTCACAAGTCACCATGGAATGGCATTGCCTTAAGGAAAACAATCTGAAACACTAATCAAGTAGTTTTTCTCCTGATTTGAAGTAACTAATGCAGGGATAGTAAGATGCCTGGCTTTCCTATCACCCTGTTAACTCTATGAGTGATAGGGAAAAGAATATAATTCCCTGATAGGAGTTTTTCATATCTCCACTTCTGTCTTTAAATTTCTTGTCATCTATTAGACTGAAAGTGCAGTTCTACCAGATGAGTTAACCCATGCAGCAGCTTACTGCTGCTCAGGCAAGGGACATCTCCATTGGTAGTTATTAATTTCTGGTGTATCACGTTTTGGGGCCTTTTCTGAAATAGTCTCAACTGCTAAAGCTTCAGAAAAGTAACCTGGGGTTGGGGGGTTTGTCGGCGGGGGAAAGTATTGCTTTCTTCTGCCTGTTGAATTCCAGCAGATTATAGTTCCAGTGAGTGCCAGAGTTGATGAGAAAATAGGAACGGATAAGACTATGTTGTCAGGATTAGACAAGAAGACTTGGAACTGGAATAGGATATAGGATCTTGAAGGAATATGGACACTCTTCTGTAATCCTGACTTTCATTAGTAGGATGATCTTGAAAGTTTATTTTGATCTTTTATGTTTTCCTGAAAACAGGGAAATAGCTGTAAACATTAGTAGTTTCATTTTTCTGTTCTTGTTCTGCCCACCCCCTATGTGCTAGCAGCATGGACAAGGGTCAGAAGAGGGCATATTGAGAGTTTAAGGTCTTGAAAAAGGATTTAAACATTCAGTTCGTTTTTCAGCTGCGTCTGGAGGCCTCATGTTCAGATTGGTTTCTAGACGTGAGAATTGAGATGGAAAATGTTAGTAAATATCTTCAGTTATTATGAGGTACTTAGAACTTATTGCAGTAAAGCCATAAATTAGATAGATCTAATTAGAACATCTCTTGGGGGTGGAGAAGAAACAACAACTACAGAAATAGTAGAGAAGGGGAAAATATATTGCTTTAATTTGGATTAGAATTATTGGTAATGCATGAGTGTACTTTTATAAATCTGTTTGACGTTTGCAAGAGGTTCAGAAGTAGGACACAGCTAAATCTATTTTAGCTATATTCTTTTTTATGTGTCTTTTTTAATCTATCTGAAAAATTTGAAGTTAATTTATTGTTGTGCTTTCCTTTGTTTAACAGCATTCTGCTTGGTCAGAGTTGTGATGGCATTGTATTCAGCACCGATGATTACTTCCGTCAGCAGGATGGATACACATATAATGCTGCTCAGCTTGGTGATGCCCATGAGTGGAACCAGAAGAGAGGTTTGAATGCATAAGGGGAATCCTATTAAACTATGTTATATTGAGAAAATAGAAGTGAAGTATAACATGCATGTGTCTTAAGAGCCTATGTGAAAAGGAGTATATGTATTTTAGCATAGCGTATATAGAACTATGCATTTAAAGTATTCTTTATTCTTTAATTCATATATATGTATACATTAAATTTTGAACTTCTACAAGGTTCAGAGATAAAAATAGAAAAACTTGTTTCTTTGGGCTGTGCCCTACTGATTTGTTCCATCTGATAGTAGTATGTTGATAGCAGAATTCAAACTTTTTAATGCTGGCAACAGCAGATGTCATGATGTAATACCAGCAACTGTGAAGAAAACTAACTCTATCCAAGCCAAAAAGAGCAGAGCAGAGGATTCTGGTTTTTTCCATTATCTTTACTGATCTGAGTTTTGTCCAAAATTTATGGAAGTTTTTCTGAGGAAGACTTTATTTCACTTGTGTAGATTAACAGTTAACAGCTTTGATAAGTCATCTTTCTTAATACGTAGCGGTGTCCTAAGGTTGAGTTTTATTGGTAAAGAAGTAGATACCTGGCATAAGAAGGATTGTAGACAGATTCTTGCTCTTTCTGTAGCAGTTTTCTAAGAATCTCATTGCCTGTTTGATCTTCTCCAAGGAGTATACAAACTAAACAAGTCCATGCAGATTGCTCTCTGTGCTGCAGTGTCTCAAGCAGAAGCTTCTTTCCTGTCTAGAGGAGTTTTTTTGCATCAAAAGATACAGAGGGACAAGGAAAAAAAAGTATTCTCCCCTTTTCTCCCCTTCTTACCTTAATGCAAAATTTATGATATACATTGGGGAACATTTCTGTATGAACAGAATTTTTGAGAGCAGTTGTTAGAATGTGAATTGCAAGAGCCCTTTTGAGATTGGAGTGCAGCAATAACAAGTACTTTGAATGAAGTTCCCAGTAGTAGCCAAAGGAGCAGAAGAGTTGGTAAGGTAGTAGCATGTGGATGAGAGGTCTCAAAGCTTCCCAGTTACAAGACCACGGAACAATTCTCACTTAATAATGGCTTACAGCTGCTTCTGGCTGGATCTAAAGATCTCTCTAGTTCTGTACCACTTAATTACACAGTGGTTTTGGTAACTTACAGTATATGATGTAGTTACTCAGTGATTTTGATAACAGGAACAAGAGTAGCTGTGTCATGTTTTATAGAACACTGCAAAACATTTGCAGTACTTTTGGGTTGAAGTTACACTCAGTTCTTACCTCCTGCTTTGACTGGATAGAGCTCTCTGACTGGAAGTACTTCAGAAACTCTTGGTTTCATTTGTGTGTGGATCCTTGGAATACATGAAATGTGAACTTCAGAGGAAATTGTGGTCATGGTAGTTGGGATTCTTATCTAATGAGTAGGTCTAAGTTGAAGTTTCATATAGATAAAATCAGGTGCATAAATTATTTCTGTGGTTGCTTCTATTAATATTACAACATATTTAGCAGATTACAAATTACATTTGTAATCCTCATGTCAGAATTATGGAGAAGACAAAAATATATTTTCTTCACAAATGAGAAAATTATTATGGTAAAATTGTCCTCCCCCATTTTTGGGATGGAGTGAATCTTTAATATAGTAAGTATGGGAAAAAAATAGTTACAGGTGAGACCCATTAGGGAAAAAAAAATAATTTCTTTTAGATGAACAGAGTTTCGAACTCTCAGATTTTTACAAGACAGTGAAATACATATTTTGATACTAAAACACATGCATTTAATATGATCATTGTAAGGTCAAGTGCACAAATACTAGGAAATACTGGAATTAATTTACCACTGCAACTTTAATTCCAAAATTATGTCAGTCAGGGTTTTAGACCCTGTAAGTTCACTTTTGTGGCTTTCTCCTATTTCAGTTCATCCTGCCACTTCTATTGAAATTTCAGCTGCCTTTGGTATGTTTTTGTCGTTGTTGCCTTGACAGATCCCTCTGGATGGCATCCTGTCCTTCAGGTTCTTGTTTCTACTTGTCATTCCTGTCTGTATCTTTTATTCCTTCCCTTAGAACACCGTGTGTCAGAGTAGATTAATGAAAAAACCCATCTGGAATAGTTTAGATATAGTGGTTTTTTAATTTGCACTATTTTTCATTGCAGCAAAGCAAGCAATGGAGCAGGGAAGATCTCCAGTTATAATAGACAACACTAATACTCAAGCCTGGGAAATGAAGCCGTATGTGGAAGTGGTAAGGTTTTTTTGTATGATTATGTCATTCATTACAGTTTTCCAAACTTAGCTTCACATGTGATAAGTTGGTGTGTTTTCTCCAGAAACATTTTCCTTGCTCAGGTTTCTAAAGAGAGAGAGACTATTGTTGCTAACAATTACTAATTGGTGTGGCAATGGTTTAGATCAGTTGGAGGATCGACTTGATCTAATTTACTTAGCCTGGAACAAAAGACGGGTTGGGGGTGAGTGAAACTCGGCATGCTACCACTGCAGAGTGAGCTACATCTCTTTACTATACTTGTCTATCAATTTTTTCTTATGTTTTATGTAATGAAGATATACATATCACACATATTTCTTCACTTGCTGCAGGCTCTAGAAAAAGGTTACAGAGTGGAATTCCATGAACCAGATACTTGGTGGAAGTTTGATCCTGAAGAATTAGAAAAGTAAGGTTTCTCTTACAGAAATCATGATACTTTACATATAGAGATAGGCAGATAAATATGCATGCATAAGTATATATACAGTAAGTTATATTTTATTCAATATATTATTAAGTACTTTACTAGTAGTTTGAAATGTATTTTATTTAAATAGGCATTTTGAGCCATACTTTAAATGGAAGTTTTATGGATAAACAAGCAGACAAATAAATACTGGCCCTGTCCTGTTGGCCCAAAAAGTCAGTATTAAAATGTTATTGGACATGTGTAGAAAAATGAATGACCCCTGTAAGAATCACTGTTATTATAATGAATAATTACTGTGATAAATTTGTTGTTACAGAATGCTGATGGCAAGGAATAGGTAGGAGACAAAAAGAAATTCCACATTTGACAAGGAGTGCATCAATATAGTACTTTGTTTTGTCTACTTTTACAGGTGTTTCAGTGTTAAAGAACAACAGTCTATTACTAATCAGTAAAAGTTAAAAAGAAAGCTCATATTTTATATTATTCTATTGCAAGCTTTTGTGGAATCATCCCCAGTCTTCAGAGGATCTGACGTAGAGTACTGTTGAACATAGGTCATTGAACTACTGGGTTGTGAGACTGCTTAGGAAGCTGCTTATTATTCCTAGTTAATATCCTTTTTGTCTCACATGTATCTGCTGTAGGATTCTATGAGGTGTCAGTCTAACTTAGAGATATTTCTTTATTTGAAACGTAATGTAATAGTTTCACAGTTGATGACAGAGTTCTTGCACTGATTGTCATTTTATATGTATCCAGCTGACTTCACTTATAATTGTTTCAGCTTTGCAAGTAGCCCTACAGTGCAAGTATGTTGTATAGTGCTTACATTACTGACTGACTTTATTGTGTTTACAAATCTTTTAAAGTTTTCACCTTCTGCTCCTAAGCTACCACTAACTTTTTTTCTAGAGATGGAATGAATTCTAGTAAGTTTTCTCTAGTTTGGGGTACAGCACAGCCAAGTTAGGAGGGTTAACAATCAGACACTTGTAAGATATTCAGCATGAAATTTCCTTTATGTGAGACAGACTCGGTTTCCAGGAAAATTCATGTTTCCATATGGTCTTAACAGGCAAAAGGATAAGCAAACGTGAAGTGCAGTTACTGTTGAATTGTATTGTTTAGTCATTAGTTGTAGGAGTAAAGTTTATGTCTTTCCCAAAACCAAAGGTTTATTTGAACTGTGAAGTGCTGCTACCAGTTTTTAGAAGGTTCTTAGAAATGTTTTGGTGGCTCTACTTGCTTTAAATATTTGAATAGAGGCCCAGTGTCTGGAAACTTTATTTTTAAGAGTTGAAGAAAGGCGGTGATGTAAGTTTTCATTTTCTTTTTTAGTTGCTTCAGGAGAGGGCTCCTCCCAGTTTTGTATCATAAGCAGACTTGCTGAGGGTAGTGTGAAAATATTTAATAGTGACAGAACTTTGCTTTTATCAATAGGTTCTGTGTTGCTCCAAGCAAAACGAACTTCCCTATTATAACTATCTATTAGGAGCTTTTGCAGGTGTGTCTGTGTTGGTCCAGGATAGATGGCTTTGTGCTTTTTCAGCATAGCCAAGCTGCAAAAGGATAAGTGAAGACGTGCCTGAAGAGGAGATCCCAGTATTAAATGACACTATACAGCAAATTGATTTCCTTTTTTCAATTAGTTTCTATGCTTAATGCAATTTTGCTGTTTGTGATTTTATTATCCTGCCTTACTCCTTATTAGGCCTTTCCTTTTATTGTCCTGCCTTTCCTTATTAGGGAAAGTATTTACTCGTCTATGATGTGATTATACACAAATCCGTTCAGTTGTGGATGAGTGTGCACTCTATTCCCAGAGCACTTGAGCTGTAATCTTCTTCTAGGAGTACTAAAAGATAGGGAAGATACTGAGTAACTTTCTGCTTCCACCACTTGGCATAAAAGGACTTAAGAGTTCCTCTTCTCATATTTTGTCTGTCATGAGTGTCAAGTGCTTTATAGTATCCGCATTTTTCTAGGGGATTGTTTTTTTTCCTCTACCATTAACCTTGTTCATATTTGTGAATAAAATCAAAACTGTTAAGGCTCACCAACTGATAAGTTCAATATGCAACTGCTCCTGGACTGCTTTAGCACAATCTAGAAATTAGAAGCATGTAAACAATGAGCCACAAGTGATTATCACTCTAGCTTCTGATGTTGTCTCAGGGAAGAGTTTCTGTGAGAGAAATATTCTATTTAAGCATTTTCTTCACAGAAAGAAAGCTGATAAAATGCACCTTTAGGAGCCAGCATAATTTTGAATACTTCTGAGATCACCAATTCTGCTTCCACTCTGAATGTGAAACTAGTGTGCTACCTGCAGTATGCTTTGAACCCTTATCAACCTTATACTTCTTTGTTGTAATAATACATACAAACTCCTGGAGGGGCTGGGTGGTGAGGAAGTCAGTCTTTTAAAATATTTCTGTATGGAGTATCCTCTTTCCAGTATAGCCTGTTTGTTCCCAGTATTGATTTCCCTGCTACAGAACTGAGCAAGGTGGTAAGGCCGATGCTTCTTCTGTCCCTGGCAGAAAGCACAAAGATTCAGAAATACCTTCCCTGTTGGTTTAATGTGGAAATATTTCAGATTAGACAAGATTTCTTGGTGGTAAGAGATGTATTGATGAGAAAATATTGTCATTAAGTCTAGAAACCATGTAGTTACATATTTTTTATGGTGGTTTGAACATTGCTTTCATAAGGAGTAGTCTATGGTATTATTCATCCCTCTGCTCATTAACTAGTATATCATGTAAAATGTGATGAATGAATAGAAAGCAAAGTCCTTCTAGGGTAATTTAGATACGTAGTTATATAACTATAAATTATATAGTTATAGTTGTATAACATCACATTTCTGTATGAAGAAGAACGACCGTATTGTTTACTGTTACTTAATATATGCAGTGGTAGATTGTTAAAATAAACCTTAACACAAGTTGAATACCTAGAGAATGAGGGTACAACATACTAAAAGTTTAAATATGAAAAGCAAGAAGAAAAAAAATTGAGAATTCTGAAGTTTTTTCATAAAGACTGTAAACATATAACTGTGAACGTGTATTAAACATGTATAACTATATATATATACTTATATCTAACTATAAAAATACCAGACAGTTAATTTCAATTTTATTTTTTTTTTGTAGGAGGAATAAACATGGGGTCACTCGTGAGAAGATTGCTCAGATGTTGGAACGATATGAATATCAAATATCTGTACCTATTGTCATGAATTCAGTGGTACCTTCCCACAAAAGCACTCAAAGACCACCTCTGCAGCGAAGACATAGGTGGGGAGACAATACAGACTCATGGAATTATTTCAGTGTTTCCAGTAGCCAGTAACACAGTTGCAGTCAGTTAATAAGGATCTGTTCCTTGCCCTTTTAAAACACATCATCACCTCCAATAAATAGTGGATCTTCTGTGTTTTAAATAGGCCTCTTTCAAGACCATTTTCTTCTGGAGGTTGTTCTTTTTAATGGACTTGCATGTAAATAGAATTGTACATTTAATGTTTTTTAAAACTATATTTATTAAAGTTGTAAGACCTTTGATTTTAGTAAAATATTTAATATAATATGGCATATAGCAGAGTCTTCCTTCATAAATCTAAGACAATGATGTTGTCATATATCAGGTAACTGTTGAGCAGTTTTTTTTAAAGAAAGGGTCATATTAGAGATCTTGTAAAAGATAATTAAAGCCCTGGAAGAAGAGGTTATTTATGTAATAATCCATTTTAATGATTGTCATTTAGCCTTCTTACCTTTTCGGAGATTTTTTTGAAAACAGATATATGCTGAATTGTCTCTTAGTTCTGTTTGGCATATATTTCCAGCTGGAAAGACTTTGGCATGGCTTTTCTGGTTTCAGGGGTTTGATTTTTTTGCTTGGTGGTTTTTTTTCTTGGTTTTTTTTGTGGTCTCAGAAGCTCATGTGGCAACTGCAGCAACATTCTGCCAATACAGTATTCACCAGCCTTAAACTGTGCAACCTGAATTATTTTTTTATTTGTTCTTGTTGATAGTATATAAACTATGATGGTGTCTGCACACCACTAACTTTTTTTTTTGTGCTGACTGAAAAAAAAAAATCTTAGTTTTAAACCCCCAAAATTTCACAACTGTGTCTTTCTAAGTCAATTTGTTTCATTTGCGGTAAAAATGAAGTATTAAAGTATTAGGTTGTCAAATCCCAGTCCACAGTTGGGATGCATTAATTCAATATAAATACTGGATATAACTGTAAAACCATCTTGCATTCCTAATTTTGGCACAGTGATTGTAATCTGTTTAGCACATAACAAAGAATGAGCCAGCATGGAGAGTGACTAATTTACTGCCGTTTTTCTCGTAAAAATGATGGATTTGTAAGTGTTCACTCTGCTTGTTTTTTAACAGCTTGCTGTATTAATAAAATATATTTGTCTTCAGTGTTGTTGAAGTAGTCCAGTGCAACAGTTGGTATTATTTTCAAACTTGTAGGATTTTATACAGATAAGTGTTACTACTAACCTGCTAGCTGAAATAACCTGTCTTCAGGTCTAACTACGTTTGATTTCCTTATACACTGAATGAGTAAATGTTGACTGGGAGATTTTGTCAAGAACATGAGAACATAACTAAGAGAATTTTGATGTTATCTATTACTAAGTTGGTGTCATAGTCATCAGAATTTTGGAAAATCCAAAGCCAGCATAATTTTTTTAAATTGTAAACAATTTTTGAATAGGCCCTAAAAATTACTTCCTCACTAAAGTCTGAATATCATGAAAGTTGAAAATCCAGCTATATAATGAAGTTGTGGTTTTCTACACCTATTGTTCAAATATGAATTGATGTTTTATTTATTTGAAAAATAATTTAAAATGTTTCAGTAATGCATGTTAATATATTGAATTATACGTATATGTATAGAAGAGGCTCTCCCAACTATGTTGTTTCCCTCATTGTCTATTATTCAAATCAGTTATCTTGCTGTATTTTAGTTTTCATGGTTATCTTTTTCCATGTCTCAAAAGAATCATTGAAATTATTGTACATGTTCAGTAATACTTTATCCCAGAGCTTTTATGTTTAAACATGAAAGCATATTTCAAGTGGAAGGGAGATAAAAAGGTTTTAGAAAGACTCATTTTATTTACTCTATTTTACTGTAAGCTATAACATAAAATTTATTGAGGCTTTATGTAATATTCACACTGTGCAAAGGTATGGCAAAACCAGAGCTTCCTATTGAAGATTGATGTTATAATATCTTTTAGCACCTTTTGTCTTCAGGTTTTAAGGGAAATTATTTAAATAGCTGTTAATTGGTACTATTTTTAAAAAGTGCAGCTTTTCTTGTGTTACCTTTTTAATTATTGGTGGGCGAGGAGTGTTTTTCATGTGCAAAGCTTGCTGATCAATAATAAGCCTGCATTTTGCAAAGGGCATTTAAGAAAGAGAAGCTCTGCAATTTGTTTCTGTATCAAATATTTCTTTTAAATGGCTCCATCTATACAGCTGAATTCCAAGGTAAGTACAATGACATGGTAGGTGAAAACACAATGGAATTACTGTCAGTGTAACACATTTTTGTTTCATGGTGTATTAATATTTTATGAGGATAGGACAGTCACAGATATACATATATCTCAGAAGCTGATTTTACACTCCAGTGTTTATATGTAAAAATAATAAAAATTATGTGAAATACATGTTGCAGGTATTGAATTTCTCATGCTATCTCAAAACCAAGGAAAATCAGAGGAAAATTAGTTATTTTTTCAAAATATGTATGCAAGAAATGTAAGAACTCGCTGCTCAGCTAGATAGCTAGATCTAAAAATTTTTAATGCCTGCTGTAGTTTTTATACAATACATGTATTGATGAGCATAACATACCTATAATGAAGGTTTCCTGTTTTACATTTTTAGTAGATTGCTATTTCACCATATTTCATAAAATAGTAGTGTTGGATTGGGTTTTTTAAAAATTTAACTAATGCATAGAGCCTGGCTTTGTCTGGGATAAAGTTAGTTCTCTTCAGAGTAGCTGGTGCGGGACTGTGTTTTGGATTTGTGCTGGAAACAGTGTTGATAACAGAGCAGTGTTTTTGTTATCGTTGAGCGGTACTTACACAGTGTCAAGGCCTTTCTGCCTCACCCCACCCCACCAACAAGTGGCCTGGGAGTGCACATGGAGTTGGGAGGGGACACAGCCTGGGACAGCTGACCCCAGCTGACCAAAGGGATAGCCCATACTATGTGGTGTCGTGCCCAGTATATAAAACCAGGGGAAGAAAGAGGAAGGGGGTGGAGGGCATGTTCAGAGCGATGCCGTTTGTCTTCCCAAGTAACTGATAACGCGTGACGGAGCCTGGCTTTCCTGGGAGATGGCTGAACACCTGCCTGCCTGTGGGAAGCGGTGAATGAACTACTGATTTTGCTTTGCTTGCATGCATGGCTCTTGCTTTACCTGTTAAACTGTGTTTATCTCAACCTGTGAGTTTTCTCACTTTTATCCTTCTGATTCTCTCCTTCATCTCATCAGGAGGGAGTGAATGAGTGGCTGTGTGGGGCTGAGTTGACAGCTGGGGATAAGCCATGCCAACCTAGTGTAACACTTCTAATTTTTAACATGTGATGTTAAATGATCTCCTGTGAGGAATTCTGTCTTCTCTTCTTGTAGCCATGTCCTCTTTAGGTTCATTTTAATCCAGTTGGCCATGCTTCATAATTTTTTTAAGCTTTTTGCCTTTAAGAAGAGAGCCAGGATTTTGTCTTTTGTCATCTATCTCCTGAACCCTTTTGCAGACATGGTTGTTTCTCTGCTAATAGATAACTAAAAACAAGGCTTTGTCTAGCTATGATTGGACCCATAATATTTATATTTAATTATTTTGTGTCCATCTTCCCTGTTGCAATTTAGATTGTTGATATTTTCTTCTTTGAGCTGACCAGTAGGATTCATTCTCAGTGAATTAGAAAAAAAATAATTTCTGTTTTTTCACATTCATATGTGACGTGTAGTTTTAACTGCTGTTTCCTCCTAGCAGTCAGGTTTTCTAGAAGACATGTTTTTGCTTTGTGCTGGTACCTCATGGAGATGAGATGACTAGGTATATGTGAGAATTCAGGGGTTTCCATACAAAAGAACAGATGCATGTATTACACAATTCCCTGTAAAAAGCAGTAAGAAGATACAGTGCTGAAATTAAATTGAAAGCAAATACTTGGTTGAGGGGATCAGATGTGGAAATATTTCACTTAATTGTTTCTAGAGTGGCACTTGTCTTATTTCAGCGTTTTATGTTCTCATCCTTTTGAAATAAAAGCAAGAGCAGAGATTAAAGCTCTTCATTAATAATTTCCTAGGTGAAAATCTACTTGTACATCAATAAATTTGTTGGGGAGGTGTGTGGTTTCCTCTTTTTATAGGCTAGTTGGTTGAAATTAGCTGTAAATCTGCTTATTTTGAGTTTGGAGAAAAATATGTGGAAACATAACTGGTCTTATTTTGAAGATAAAGTAGTAAGAGATTGTCAAGGTCTGATCATCTCAAATATGTCTTAATTTATTTCTGTGGTAATGGAGAGGCAACAAAGGGTGGTTTTATCTTGAGATGGACTGTCAGTGTAATTCTAAATCAAGAATAATAAAAGTATTGTGTCTGGAATTGGTCTTTGCTTTGTTTCCTTTTAGCTGATAATGCTGCTGCTTCATTTCTCAGGTAGGCAGGCAGTCCTTGACCATATCATTTGTACCTTACTGCTTTATAGTACTATTGTAACAATACCATGTTGTGCCAAGGCAGAATATATTGTATCCATTAAGTAATTTTTTTTCAGTTGTACTTACAGTCTTTAGTGATGTTAAATATTTTTCTTTTTTTGGTCTGTTAATAGAATTTGACTTTTTTTTTTTTTTTTTGAAACATGTGGTTGCATGATTTCTAACTACTGATTTTTAAAAAGCTGAATTCTTTCGTGAGTGTTGTTTAATCTCTTCCTAAATTGCTAACAGACTAAGAAATGCTGCCTTAGCTGACTGAATAAATATTTGCTTATTTCTAAGGGGCTTATTGTATCATGTACAAATCAGTCTTAGTCATGGGCCCATAATGCTGTTTGACTGTTATTTTATTCATGATACTTTTAATCATTTTTTTTCTTTATTCATTAGCCATAGGCTTTGGTAACCTACACTATAAGTTATTATAGTCTATGAGAAGTTATTGGACAGCTTATCCCACATTTTACTCTTAACCATTAATAGTTTCTGAAGGCTCGTGAACCTGACTTAAGGGTGGATTGACTGCATTACTTTTCCCCCATTTAGCATTTTTCCTGATTGCTTGTAAGAGGAATACACTGCTTTACAGGCACCTTGACAACGAAAGTATAGACATCAGATCTTTTACCTGAAGCATGCGAGGGAAACACGTTTGGAGCATCATTTGTAGCTCTTTGCAGCTGTTTGGTACATAGCATTCTTCTTCACTTTATGAAGACTGTGCTTATGGCTACACAGCAAAAATTCATTATTTATAGGATTATGAATGGAATTGTTTGTATGTAATACATAGAAGTCAGAGCATTTATATTTCATTCTGTTACTGCTTTGTCCTGCAGTCTAGACTGAATTCTTAGTTCTAATAGTTAACTTAGATGCCCTTTTTGGTCCTAGGTCTAGCTCCTAGGAGACCTTTTTTGTGAGTAAAGTTAGCTAGCTGTTTTAAGTTCTACTGCTGTGTAGGGAGTTGAGCTGTAAAGAGATGAAATGAGTTTGTCTCGTCTGATTAGTTCGTGGTGCCTTTAATTGAGTATGTCAGACTTTGAGCTCACTGGTACAAGTAAAATGGGACATACTGAAGTGAGTTAAGCGGATGGCCAGGGCCTGGAGCACCTGATATACAAGGAGAAGCTAGGAGAAATGTATTGTTCAGTCTTAAAAACAGAAGGCTGTAGTTAAGGCAGATTAATACTGTTGTCACCTATCTAAGGGGAGAGTACAAAGATGGAACCAGGCTCCTTGTAGGTGAAAAGCAAAGGTTGGAGATTACAACATGGAAAATTCACATTGGATACTAGGTTGTGTAATCTCCATCCTGGGAGTATTCAAAACTTGTCTGGGCAAGACACTGAGCAATGAGATCTCAGTATTGCCTTGAGCAGAGATTGGACCTCCAGAGGCCTTTTCTGGCATAAATTACTCTATTACAAAGGATGTAGTGAGAGCAGTGCCCACAGTATCAGAGAGTTAACTTTTACTTATCAGAGAAGACTTTAAATCACTAACAGAAGTGCTGCCTGGTTTCAGGATGTTGGATGCAGGCTGTGATGCTGTTCTTGTTCTCAGATGGGCACTAAGTTTCTAGCTTTAACTGTAGCAGCAAAAATGGCTGAACTGTTTATTCTGATTATGTTGTTTCATAGCTGTATTGGCAGAGTTGCTTGCAGGTTCCTGATAACACCTGTAGCTGATCCTCCTTTTTCCCCTTTCGGGCAGTGTCAGTGGTTGCTTGTGTCTTGTTAGTTGTATTGTCTTTCCAGACCTAGAAAATATTAGCATATATTAGTGTTTATCTAAAGTAATTTTATTATTTTCTGTCCGAAGACATATTTCTATTGACATTTACTACATTGAAAAATTGAAAGACAGTTTTCTTCATCTCTTCATCCCCAACACTCTGGAATAATGCAGGGCTGTTTTCCAAAAAGTACCATTAAAGGATAATTCATCATGTCTTTTGTGCATCTGTAGTCTTTTTGGTGAAAGATATTTAAAAAGGGAAATGAGTTAATACCAAAGTGTAGTATGCAGAAATAGTGAAATTTGGATGCAAGTATGGCAAAGTACGGAGATTTGTTGAAAAAGGTGTAATACCTTCCAGGAAATGTGCATTAGAACTGCATCATGTGTAGTTCTCAATGTTTCATAGAGTGTTTGAGATGCACAGAATTAGTGCAACAGGTGTAGCAAATGTTCTGAATAGCAACATTGTCTGCGGTTACAAGTATTTGAATTTTCATGTTGCTATAATCCAGGTTAGAGGCTGGTTATTTAATATTTGCTGATACTGTTTTCTTTTACTGTTTTCCTCTTGTAACTTTTTTCCTCCCTTTTCTCTTTATTCTTGAACTGCATTTTTCTCACCTGAGTGCCATGTATTTGGTTACTACAATTGTCTTTGTAACACTGGATCCATCTCCCCCTTCCCTTTTCTTTCTTTAATTAAAAGTTGTGTGGAGAGCTACACCTTATTCTCTGTTTTTTAAATGCCTCAGTTCAAACTCATGCAGATTTAAAAACTGAGTACATAGTACCCCTCCCCACAAGCTGTCCTTTTGAATTTTTTTCTTGTTTTGTTAAAAGTAATATTTTGTCATGCAATATATTTTTCTTTATACCTTTTTGTCTCCTTAAGTTTGCAGCATCCTCTGAGTTTTCAAAACTCATTCTTTTGTTCCAGAATTACAGTCCTACTTTGGTGGATATTTAGTTATGAGTCTTTGCTACAATTTTGTTAATTGAAACTATTTTAAATACAGCAAAAATCAGTCATCTTTCATTGGATGTTCCTAACAGAAAATAGCTTATTACATATCTCCACATATTTCATTCTATTCTCATTATACCCTTGTTGCTTCCTTACTCTCCCACCCATATTTTCCTTCAGCTTTGGTTGCTTGTGTCTTGTCTCAAATTTCATTTTACATTTGGTTTGGATGTGAATGTGCCTTGGCAAGAAAGGTCAACACTTCCCTGTAAATCTAATTTTGGCTTTTAAAACCCTTTTGTTGTACTTGCTTATCTTTACATCTGGTTATGATGGCTGTAATCTATGGTCAGGTACTAGGATGTTGTATCACAGTATGCAGGTCTTTTTATTTTCTGGTTAAAATATTTATTTACTTATTTTAAAAGTAACTCTATAATGACCAAAATACACAATGAGGATGTTTTAGGAAGTAGGATCTAGAAATGCTGTCTTTTTTGTGAACCACATTTTAGGACAGGATGTATTTCACAGCCTCATGAGGGCCTCAGTAAATTGCCTTTTCCTGGGTAGAGCTTCTTGAGTGGAATTGCATAAGCAGATACGTGGAAAACAGTAGATTTGTGAGGGAGAGAAACTGAAAAATGGATCATGAGGTGGTTCACAGGAGTTAATTTTTGAATGTAGATTTTGTTTCTCCTAAAAGAAAGGATCCATTAAGATTCAATACTGTCTTGTATTTGAGCTGGTTGGATTATATATACATTGTGCAATATTTTATATATCTAAGAGCGACTCTGTCGTTCATTTAGAAAGAAAATCTTGGGTTTTTAAAGTTAATTATTACACCTTTTTCAATAGCTGTGAATTGGTCAGTAGGCAAATAGGCTTTGCATTTGCAGTGGATGGTGTTTATCTGGTCAGTCGCAGTCTTCATCTGTGTCCTTCATGGTTGTCAGCCTGGGCCACCAGCTTTGTAGGACGTGGGGTGTAAAGTGTGCTCCAGTGCTGTGAAAGGAGGGTGCTTAAGATTTAGTGAGAACTTACTGATTCATATCCCGTATGCAGTAGTGCTGGAGTTTGTCCAGAAGTTAATGAAAATCTGAAACTGATCATTGCCTGGGAAGGTGGGATATTTCTATCCCGTTACAGATTTTTGAAAATGTTCCTTAAAATCTCACACAGGACTGTGTACATCAGTAAAAAGCACAGCAGGTTACACCAAACTATTAACTAGTGCAAATTTGACTGTAGTTCCTATTTCTCCAAACTTCTTCTCAAAGCAGCATATTTCTTGTCTAGCCTGGACTAATTTCAGTCAGGTTGTTTAGCTGGTATCATCAAGTAATAGAACTGATGTCATCAAACTTGGCAAGATGATTCATACTGTACTTCCAGTGCATAATATTGGCAACTGTGTCCATCATGTTATTTTCAAAGGACTAAATGTTGATAGAACTTAAATGAAAACCGATTCTATGAGCCTTCGTGGGGAGAAGGCTGATGATGAAGCTGCAGTTTCTTCTCTGTATTGTAAGTACATCCCCTTAAGCTGGATTCAGATCACTTGGAGTGTTTCATGTTGCCCTTTTTTTCTCCTTAACCTGCCTTTTAACATTGAGCCATACTTAATGGTGCAGAAAAATCCAGTCAAACTAAAAATGGTGCCTCTTCTCCATCTGTTAGCATCCATCAGTGCATCTAATGCTGACTTAAATACCTTTTATGACGGTATTTAAGTCTCACCACCAGTGGTAATGCTGTTGAAAGACAAAAGAATAATAAATGCTGAGATACCTTGGATCAAATCCGGTTAGTAGCATCTTTACTGATTTGGGGTGGAAGGAATTAATTTGCAACACTGTAAAGTGTAAATATCTCTTACAAATAATTCGTGCTGAATTTCCTTGTTGTGAGGCAACCTGACATGTTGCTGCTGGAAGTAGTCCTGTGCCACTTCCTTTGTCTTAACTAGATGCTTCTTTTACTTCTTGCTTTACTAATTTAAATGAGCACAACAACAAAGTACGCAGTTGTTTTCTTTTGATGCAGGGTCGGGCAGGTGAATCCACCCACAAGTAGTGGTAGAAGCAGCAAAAAAAAAGTGAAAATGCAAGGGCAACATCTGGAACAAAGTAGGAAAGGGTGACAAAGACTGTTTCTTCAGCAACAAAGTGCTAAACTGAATGCTTAGTTGTCTAATGGAATTTCAGCTTTAAGGAAGCCCAGTAATGCTGGCAAGTTATGTAGTTTTTTCTACTTGCTTGATCACCTGATACCAATATTCCATTTGGTTTGAGGAATTAGATCTTTTATCACTCAGTATTAAAGGCAAGATATGTAACAAAAAGGCTGGTACCTTGGCTTTTTTTTGTTATTCCAAAATTATAACTTTGGTTTCTGGTTGTTGCTGAAGTAAAATTAGGTCACAAGGAATTCAGCAATGTACTTGGACTTATCAAGTGCAGAAGATAAAGTGTATCCTCGTAAATGCTATTTTATGTAAGCTGCTCTACTGTAATTTTTATGTTGAAAACCCACTCCAGAGACTTTGTAGATTAATGATAACATACATTTCTGAAAGAGCATGTGCCTCATTGCTAAATGTCATCTAGAATTGGGTTTTAAATTTATCAGTTCCCTTATATTGCTTGGTTATTAGGAAACATTACTGAAAGAGTGTTCAGGCTTTGGAACTGGCTGCCCAGGGAAGTGATGGAGTCACCATCCCTGGAGGTATTTGAAAGACATGTAGATGTGGCACTTGGGGACATGGTTTAGTGGTGGGCTTGGCAGTTCTGAGTTAATAGTTGGACTTGATGATCTTAGAGGTCTTTTCCAACCTAGATGAATTTATGATGCTATCCTATATTTCATTACAGGAGTGACTGCAGGCATTTTTTATATCAAGCAGACATCAGCTTAGATGCATACTAGAGCTGAAGTCTGTATGACTGCAAATAAGTAACTCTGCCATTTTTCAGCCTAATGTGACTGACTGCTTTAGATTCATTACTTTGCACGTTCTGCCTCAGTGGCTGTGAGAGTACATTTGTTTCTCCAGTAAAGAGCATCGTCTGAGCACTGACTCTCAGTCAAGATGGTCAGTGCTACTTTGAGCAGTAGGTTACAACCTAGAAGTCACACGTAACAGAGTTATGGCAAAAAGCTTTTAATATTGTCTAAACAGTAGACTAAGAAATTTCAAAGTGTTGTTACAGAACGGGAATTCCTATTTGAGCAAAGATACTATTACTTTTTTTCAGGTCTTTTTATTACTAGACAGTTTTGTAAATGTAGCAAAATTTAAATGTCATCTGAAACAGCACTTTTTTTCTTTACCCTTTTGCCTGCGTTTTATGGGTTTGAAAACAACTTACTTGCAAATGCCTCTGTAAAGAAGTGATGTCTGTGTGTATGCTAGTTCTTGAATCTTCTCAGTGTTTGTGTGCTATATGGTTTTACAATAAGGAAAATACTCAAAAGTTATATAGGTGTACTAAAAGAGAAGGAATTAAATGTAAAGAAAACGAGTAGACAATCTGCTTCATTAAATGCAGGAACCTTAACATGATACTGGGTTTCACCCCAAGCAGGAAATTTTAGCTATGCCATCATGGTGCCAGAGAGTATTTCTTTAGAGTAGTATTTTCTAGGAATCAGTTGGGAAAAAAAGCTTACCTGGAAACATGAAGAATAATACATTTTATTATTCTACATGTAATAGTTCATCAGTTTCCTTTTTGATTTAGGCCTTTCTTTAGGAAATTCAGATCTTTAGAAAACTAATCTTCTTGAACTGCTATAAAACCTCCATGTTTCCAAAGCATAGAAATGACATAGTCGTATTAATGATGAACTGTTGAATGTCACTCATGAAGGTCATAGCTACATGCTACCTTTAAGACTCTTTCCCGCATTTCTGCAATACCTTTTGATGCGACATCCCGGCCTAAGTTTTGTCAGCATTTTCCTGAAAGTGTTGTCAGATGTGTTAGGGGTTAGACACCAGAAACATGCTTGAATGAATATTAGAGAGGTTTGCATCGATCAGCAACAGCACAAATTCACATCCAAGAATACCAAGACTGGAGAAGTTTGTTTCTTTCCTGAGCCAGTGCTGACATTCGTAATTTGGTTGTCATTTCTGCAGTTGTTCTGGCAGCAAAGGACTTTTAGATACAACAATAAATTCTTCTTGGAATTGGTGCACAGGTTTGATGTTTTATTCCCCACTCCATTAAAACCAGTTAAAATTTGGACATTATTTTTTATTTCACTGGTAATGGGGGTTTTGGTTCTGAAAACTTCTGTGGATTTCCTTGTCTAAAACCACTTTCAAGTCAGGACTTGTCTTCACCAAAGAAGGAAGTTAATGTCAAGGTTTAAGGCATGATGTGTGATTAGTATACGATTTCTTGCAAGTCTGGGGTACATGTAAGAATCTCTGACTACTGTTGCAGATGCTTCACTTTGATATAATTTATTTCAATAGACAAATGAGATCTATTCAATCCTAAAACTCTGGCATTCTGTGTCTCTTTTTCTCAGGAGATAGGAACTTCAAATGTCTGTGGTATAGACATCCACACTTAAACTATGGGGCACCATATCGAAAATACACTGGTTTGGAAAAGAGGAGGTCAGTTTTCATTACTGAGAGGAAAGCACAGTGTGGACTTGAATGCCAACATCTGAAGGAAATCCTGTTTCTTAGTAGGATGCCTTATCCAGATATTAAGGCAATAAATTTTGTGTGCTTTCCAACAAGATCACTGTGGAGATCTGTAGTGCTCTCTGCAGCAATATCAAGGCTGACTTGAATCCTGTTGCAGTCAATTAACTTTGTTATGCTGAGAAGGCTGCTGATGTCCTTTGCATTCAGAGAATTAGGAGGGTTTGCTTTGTGGAGTTCAAATTAAAAAGAACTTATAAGAGACAACAATGAATAAATTTAAAAATTAATAAAGAGTAAGGATAGGTTTCGTATGTGATCTTTAGTTCCCAGGTTGCCTCCTAATGACCGACTTTCCCTCCACATGGACAGTCTCCCCTTTTTTTTTATGTTTTATTTCTCTCTTTAGAATTTCAGAATACAGCACTTACAGCAAGTAATTTTACATATGGATTCACAAAAATTAACTAATTTTACCCTATAATTCTTCTAGCTACTGCTTTGTTTTAGTGTATTGTGTGAAGTAACATCCCAAACAAAGGGCTACAGAAAAGGAGCAGGTCTTTGAGAGGTTCATCAGTCAAACACAGCTCTGAAAATGTAATCTCTCTCTGAAGAGTTGCAATAGGAGAAGTTAGATGCCTGGACTAGGTTTTTCTTCTGAGTGTTCGTTTCAGGGTTAGCTGGCTGACAGGTCAACATCAATATTTCAGAGAAGTCACTGTAAGGGCTGCTATCTGTTAGATTTGATGAGAAATGCAGGCAAAAGAAATAAGATGTTCTGAAAAAAGCTACAAAATTAATTGTAAATAAACATGTTATTTTTCCTAAAACCCTGTGATTTTTTTCCATAGTGTATTATTTTGTTGATAATAAAATATGAAATATTTTTTCCAAATACATATGAATAAGCAGGAAATATGCTGAACAGTAAATATCAAAGTTGCTGCAGTCACTGTACCTTTACATTATTTGGATTTTTTGGTTAGTATATTTTGAACTTGAGTATTTGATTTTAATGGATGACATTTTCTTACTGTGTCCTTCACTTAGTACCTTTCTGCTCACCATGACATTTAATGAAATTTCATAATAGCACCAGTTCTTTAGTATCAATTATTCAAACATCATGCTAGAAAGACATTCAGAAACATGTTTGGTCTTGCAGTGATTTGTGATACTTTTTGTAAAGCTAAGTTAATGAGATAGCAGCTGTGTTTCTTTAAATGGATTGAAATGTTCAGGAATTGTCCTGAATTGTAAGGTGTATATTTGTTTAATCAATAAAAGGTTTTGTCTGAGATTTTATCTATTAAAGAAACCCAGATAGTCTGTATTTGATCATCATATTAACATAAAGTACCTATTCTTCAAGTTGATCACCATGAATACATTATTACTCAGATTTGGTTGTTTACATTTAATTTTTTTTTTTTTTGTTTTCACATAGGAAGGCAGTTTTAAAGACGATCACTGGGCATCCGTTGACAAAAGCAAAGCAGAAGAAAAAGCGAAAAAGAAACAAAACAATGGAAACTAATCACACAGAAATTATGAAGAAAATGTTACACGGAGTAGATCGTTATCCAGCTCCAGGTGACCAGGACAGATCAGAAAGTGAAGAGGAGGATGTGGAAGAAGAAAACAGGAAATCATTGTGTACGTTCAGCAAAGGTCCAGAGGATCCAGTAACAGTTTGTGAAGAGCAGCCTAACAGTGATGATGAAAGCCTAAGAGAAGCTGCAGGGGTTTCAAGAGAAAGGTTTCTGGTTGCTGTGCCTGAGGTCTCAATGATGTCAAACAGTGCACTGAAAAACGAATTGCCTGTAGAAAGTGACAGTTCATGCTTAATAGATGTAAAACTTTTTTCTACTGAAAACCTAACCAAAAATGCATTCAATGATGAGGAAGCAAATCAAAGGCACAGAGAAAATCTTTGCAAAAGCAGTTTCCTAAAAATAAGCAATGATGAAAACTCCATCCATGAAACAGAAGGCATCTCTGAAGATAATGACACATCACTGTTAAGCATAGAAGAAAAAACGAAATCGTGTCAAATTACATGTGAACCTGACTTGGAAGCTAAGCTGATAAGTTTAAACAGGGAAGAAAAACAAATCTGTCAGTGTTACAATTCAAAGGTATGTGATGTTGTGCCCAATAATAACGCAGAGGGCAAAGGTGCATTAAAAGCAGAAGAAACTAGCTCTAATGCCTGGGCTTGTTTTTCAGTTAATTTATCTACTGAGGAATTGCAGCTGGGCTTTGATACACAAGTTTCTCTCTCCCCTTGGTCTGAGGATAAATTTGTAGGTGAACAAAGACCCCAAAAAATGAGGAAACCTAAACTAACTCAGACAAACAGTTCACAGCTAAACTGTGATCAGTCAAAAGAAGGATTGGTAAAGGAAAAACATTACGAAACAGAAACTGAGGAGTTTGGCAACATAATAAGCAATGGTATGTCTGCATCTCCAGCTGGTGAAGTGCACTTTGATTCCCTTGTGGAAGCCAGGGCCACCTTCATGCAGTGTTTGAGTGAAGTAAATGTTCCAATAAATGATGCTACACCACTTACATTGAAGAGGAAAAGGTGCAGGAGAATTGTCAACTTAGCACCAAAGTTTAACCTACCAAGAGAGATTACTGATCATACAGAGAGAGGGAATGAAGTCCCAGTAAAAGAAAACATTTCCCAAAAAAGTGTTTTGGAAGTGAAGCAAAAGAACTTCCTAAGCAAGGACCGTGGAGATGCACATGAACAGGACTCTGCATTGCAGGAATATTTTGCACCTTACAGTGACACCAAGGCAACCTCTTCCTTACCCACTCCTGATGCTGATGCTCTGTTACACAATATTTCTCACATTCATTCAGGACAATGTTCTCCTATATCAAAATATTCCTGCAGTGTTTGTGTAGCTTCCAGAACAAAGGAGGAGCAAACTACAACTCTTAAGATGCAAGAGGTAGTTGATAAAAAAGAGGATGAGAGTGAACAAGTTTCTTCAGAGGTTACAAATGGCCAACCAGATATTTTGTCTTCTGTTAAAATTGTTTCTGAATATCCAGAAGATTCCAATATATTGGCAAGCTGCAGTGAAAAGGTGAATGAAGCAGATGACCCTGAACCAGCAGAGGCCTCACAACTTGAAGATAATCAAGATGTGGATGTGAAATGTAGTTTTCTGGGACTTCCCTTATCATTAGGATTTGCCTTTCAGCTCGTGCAGCTCTTTGGTTCTCCAGGTCTTCCACTGGGTATAATACTCTTCTTACTACTCCTACGTAAAATAAAAGAAAAACAGCAACTCAAACCCCAAAAGTCCCACAACCCCTCAAAACCACAAATAGAAACCAAAGCACTCCCTCCAAACCAAAAAACAAACAAAAAGACTATGATTAAATAATAATTTTTATTGCAGATATTAGTTAAATATTAATCCTATTGAAATGAATAACTGCTACTTTGGTGATAGTTTCTGTCAAAAGCGGCTTTTGGTTTGGCCTCGTATTTTAAGTTTTGTTAGTAACAAAAATTTACTAACTTTAAATCCAAAGTATCAACCTCTCATTGCCATTTGAATCCATCCTAGTGAGTAAGACTTTATTACTGTTATTAATTACAGAACTAAATGAAAACATGTTACAAAATTTGTACTCTTATATAAAGGTTGTACGTCTGCTTTTATATTCCATTTATACTTCCAAATATAAAACCATTCTGGTTTCCTGTTTCCCAAAATCTGTTAATTTGAAATTGAATACCAAACTTCCAAGTTGCATTTTCTGATAGTGAATACCTTCTTTTTAATCATGCATTGTTAAGAAGTGTCACAATGTTGTATACTTACCTTCCAGGGCTTCAGTTGTCATTTTTTGTATTTTCAGTTTAGTCATTTTAAGTTGGAAAGGAAAGGACAATCAGTCCTCAAATGAGCTGTGTGTGGCTACCATCATTTCGAAATGTACTGTAGGCTAAGGTAACCCTACAAAGCTGTAACCAGCAACAAAACCATGTTTTATTGGGAATCACCCTGGGATACAGTGCTGTGTATGCACCTGGTGAAAGAGCCATGTTCCCTGTGCATTTGGACCCTTCAAATTTTTGGGTCCAAATTTAGTGGACAAACTGTAACTTTCATTTAGCCAACAAATAGGATTAAAAAACACAGAGCAGCTTTTCAGCATATAGACCTTTACATCTGTTTGTTTCAGTAGAATTTAAAGTTAAGCATGTATTTTCATGTGACAGCTGGGGAGAACCTTTGTCTGTTTGTCTGGCCAAACTAACCTCAGCATTCTTTGTTTTTACTGTAAATGTTGATGGCAATAACACCTGCCAGAAGAGTGATGCAAACTGTGGGAAGTATTGCTTGGCTTGGTCCCCAAAGGACCTGCAGTGCTGATTCACCTAAATCTGGCACCACACACCAAAGAACTTGACATACAGAGCTGAAACAGAGCAAGGAAGTACTGCTGATATCCTTGACTGTTACGTATAAAACATTTTTCTTCTCCAAACTTGGTGAATCTTCATATCCATGATTAGATTTCATAATCTTAGAGAGAGTTGGCCATGACTTGAAAACAGGGATCTTCTAGGGGGGAAAAAAAGGCAAAACCAGGCATTCACAAACAATCAGTAGGTTAGTGAACCAAATGTTATTCTTCTCTGAGTCAGTAACAGGTGAAAATCTGGCATTTAGATGAGCTTCCTTTGGAAATAACCTTTAAGAAATATCAACCCACCTTGCTATCTCTCTGAAGCCCTGCCAGCTTATGACTGCTCTCTGCTGGAGTTTTTCCATCAGAACTGCATGCGCTGTCTGCAGAAGGCTGGCCATGTTCTCCTTTGATTATCATTATCCTACAATTTCAAAAATTCTTGTGCTTTTCAGTGGCATATTATATATTGACATGTTACTATTTATTCATGCACACATTTGAACTGTAGTGTTCTACAACACTGGCAATTGCAGTCAATTTTTATTGAAATTATTTTGTTGGGGAAAATTTTGGTAAATAAATGTCTTTAGTTATTTATAAATGAACATTTAGTTGATTGACTTTCTTGTGTGATTCTCATGTAAGTGTAGAATATATTTTAGACAGTTTTCCTATGAAGACTCTCTTTTCAGCTTCTTTAATGGCGTTAGAATTAAAACATTTTTGAAAATAATTTCTTTAATGATATTGCACAAATTCCTATAATTAAACATTTTAAAATTTAAAGGTTTTTACTGGAGTTGCATTTTGTTTAATTTGTCATCTGAAAGCTTTCTGGTTTTCTTGTTTTCTAGTTTTGGAGGAGTATGTGGGGGAAATGAAAGTATGGTAGGAAAGCATTTCTCTAAATAAAGAAACCAAATTCAAATCTCCTTCCCCCTCTTCCCTCTCCTCTGCACTGGCCTTAGATTCTAGAAATCCCGAATTCTTACTTTGCCGCTCGCTCGTTGAAGTATCTGCTTTTTTAAAAAAAAGTATACATATAATGTATGCAAAAATTGTAATTCAGTATATATTTTGGGTGTGGAGATATCTGAACACTCAACTGCAAAAAATATTTTCTTCTGCAGAATCCTTGTTGCCAGATGATTTTATAGTTCCTCTTGACTGGAAAGTTTCAAAGATGATCTATTTACAGTGGAAGACCTCTGTGGAGGTACGAATTTTAGGGGATTTTGGAAGACTTTCCAATATTTCAGGTGCAAAGAGGAATTACTCAGTTATTTCCCAGTAAATTTGTTTTATATCCACAATGAGGAGGTGGATGATTTATGTACTCCTCTGAATATTTCTAGAACCAGCTCAAGGCTGTGGTAGGATTCAGGTTTTCAAAGATCAGCTTCAAAGTAGTTCAAAATGGAAAAAAAATTTCTTTGATACCTGTGTCTTGACCTGGCCTGTGTTCATTAAGTACAACCTACCATCATCCAGATGTTTTCTCTCCTCATCTAAGCATATCTCATCCTCCACTACCTCTGCTAGAGCTGCAGCAGAGAAGTCATTCTGAGTGACTGTCAGCAAGTTAATTCTCTTTGTCCAATTACAAAGTGTTAACCTGCAAATTACTTTTTTTCCCCTCATCATGGCTGTTGCTTTGTAAAGGTTTGCTTTTATTTTTCTGGTAGTGGCAATTAGGAAAATCCTGTAAATGCAATGAACTAGTGATTATAAGAAAAGAGCATGGACTTTGTTGTTTCCCCAAATAACAAAATCTCTTGTCACATACTTTCTTCTTTTTGCTGGACTACTGTTATCTATTTTAGGAAAAAGAGAAAGCAAATGGATTGCAGAATGGAAACAGCTTGACGGGTAAGTGTATTCTGTGATACAAAAACTGTGTAAAATTTTTCTTGTTGAAGGGTTTTTCATGACAAATAATTGATAACACTCCTGTTTGTGTAAAAGCACCAGAATGTGATAAATGAATTCGTGCTACTTTGATGTGTACATGATATGACAGAGCTATGCTTGCTGTGAATTGTCACTTCGTGTTTCCTGATGCAAGTGCTGTAATTCCTTGCCTTTTAAAGTTTCCCACGTGGAATGAATCCAATACTTAGCTCAAGTTTACCCATTCCAGATCAGAAGAATGTTTAGCACGAGGAAGTCTTTCTTTAGACTTTACTTCCCTGAAAGTTTGATTATCTTCTGGACATGTTCCAGCACCTCAATGTTGTTCTTGTAGTGAGAAGCCCAAAACTTTGAGGTGCAGCCTCACCAGTGCCCAGTACAGGGATACAATCACTGCCCTGGTCCTGCTGGCCACACTGCTGCTGATACAGGCCAGGATACCATTGGCCTTCTTGGCCACCTGGGCACACTGCTAGATCATGTTCAGCTGCTGTCAACAGCACCTGAGGTCACACCCTTGAGCTGTAAGAGGTATCAGGGTTCATGTGAAGCTCCTGACTTGTGCATGCATGAATTCCTGCAATGTGGAGGTTATGGAATAAGGTTGCTGGTTGTCGTTTTCCATTGTTTCCGTGTTAGTGTAGTACAATTACAAAAGTTTCATAATATGAGTTTAAAAATACATAATAGTACCTCCCTGAAAGCTGCTAGAATTTGCTGTCTAAAATAGGAGAGAATTTTAGAAAAAAAAGGAAGCTTTTGGAGAGGAAGCATAAGATTCTATTGGGAATAGACACACAAACACGAGTGCTCTCTCTCACTCCCTGCTCCCCCCCCCCCTCCATAAGAGACAAATATGAAAGATTTCATATTTAGGAGGAGGAATCAAGAGTATTCTGATGAAATAAAAGCTTATTCTAGAAATACTCTATCCTGACACAACAGAGATGACAGACTACATTAGATAATTTTAGGTGCTTTTGGCTGAATTTTGTAATTTCTTTATTTTTCAGATGATATTATTAGTCTTGAAGATCTAAATAAAAATCACCAAGAGAATCAAGATTCTTCTGAAACACTTCCAGGCATGGAGCTGTTTCAAGGGATGATAGAAGAGAACATCATGACCTGCACCAGCACTGGCTGTCTGGATGCTGCATTTCATCAGTCATGACTGACTATCTTAAATTCTGCGTGAACAGGTAATCAGTCACACTTGTGAATGTGTTTCATTCTTTTTTTATATATTTGACAAAACATCTAAAGAAAACTGTTTGTTATATCTTTTAAGGTGCAATTAGTATCCCCCAAATTACTTGTTTTTCAATTCAGTTAAGGTTGAGGGTTGTTCTGGGTTTGTTTTTTTTTAAGCCTGAATGGGGAAATGAAAAGGCAGTATTTGGTTATTAAAGGCATATGATTTTTTTTTTCCTCTGAAATCTAAAACCTACCTGGTGAAGTAAAAGCAGTGTGGTAGGATGCCTAAGAGCTGGACTTCATTCCCAGTTTGTTTACTGTGGTAATCTGTTATGAGTCATCACAGTCCTATTTTCCTCGTCTCTTTAGCATAGAGAGCAATGCTGCCTTAAGGGTCTAATTATAAAGAGCACTTATGAGTAATAAAACTGTATTTCACCAAGTTATGAAAAAGTGACAGCTCTCCTTTTTAGTAGATAATCAGCAGCAGGACATCACAATAAGACTCCAATATATTGAAGTGTTAATTTTTCATTAATGTTTTAATTTGGTGTGACAAAGTGTGCTACTGAGTATTAGAAAGTATGCTATCGTGTTCTTGCTTGTGAATTTTTGAACCCTTTGGTAACCTGGCAAAGTTTCTCCAGCTTGTTTATGTGATATATTCTGGGTAGATTGTGATAAGAAGGAAGGACTTTGGGTTCCATCTGGAAAATGCTAGCTTAACTTCTGTGTCATTTGCCATCAGTTGTTCTTTCCAAAATGGAAAATGGATTAATCCGTAGCTTTTAAACTAGGAAACTGAGGTACACAGAAATAGAATAACTTGTACCATGAGCAAACTGAGCCAGAAAAAAGATTCCAGATTCTGAAGTTTAAATTATTCCCATCCAGACATCACAGGACCATTGAAATATCATCCTCGTGGGGTCTGGTTGGGGGTCTTTGTAACCCTGTGCCTGACCTGAGCATGAGTTGATGGCTGGAGTAGTGGAAGAGGTGGATGTGCACTGTGTTGGGACAGCTATAAAAGCAAAAGTTGATGTTTTAGCAGGTTTTTTAATTTTCATGGTAGAGGTTTGTGTTAGAGAGGAAGTAGTTGAATAGTTTGGGTTGGAATTGAAACCTCTTGAACGGAGTTTGATTTGATTATGTGCATTTTTATATCATTGATTACAAAAATGACATTGCAGGCCATTTGCTGATTACCCTGTACCATCTACTGACATAGGAAGATGAGGTGAATCTCTGTGAACCACTTAGTACAGACAGCACTGATCTCACATGGTTCTGTCAGGATGGATCCTTAATAACATCAAGACCTTCTGGTCATGATATTGTCCTCTTACATAATCAAATACTACAATATTTGTTAAGCAAATTAAAAGAAATTCTAACCAAATACTTAGCCCAATGCCTGCTACATATTTTTAGAAGTTACTTATTTATAATATTGCGCTAAAGGCAAGATTTTGGCTTATGGTACTGACTAACTGTCTGTGGCGTTTGTATCCTAAGCTACTATCCAGAAATGTTCAGGTTATTGATTGAAATGTTCATATGTTAAAGAAACAGACATAGAGAGCTCTGTTATCTTCCCAGGAGAAAATTGTGATTAACATTAATTTATTTTTTTTGCCTTTGTGTGCTACAAGAAAAGAAAGACAAACGCTAGCAGAGTATCTTGCCTCATTGTCCAAACCTCTCTTTTTCCATTAGATGTACCCCTTTTGTCTGTTTGCTGTGCTACTCCCAAAATTGTTTGTCTTCCTCTCCTGCTTGTCGTGAGGGCAACAGAAGTGACCCGCAGCCCTGTGCATGTGTGACCCAGCCACTGTCTGCTGTGATTGTAGTCTAATGCTCTACTGCATTGGCTTATGTTAGTTCTAGGAATGTAGAATCAAAAAAATGCAAATTTTACCGTGAAAGAAGACTCTCAGTCAGTGTTTGGTTTATAAAAAGGTCTTGCACATTCTCTGCAGGGCTCGGTCATGGAAATCGATGCTGGGGGGGTGGTTCAGTTGGAGTTTCGTGCTGGGAGGAGGAGGGAAGTTAGGAGGTTTTGGGGTTGTGTGCTCTGGTTTGGTTTAGTTCAACAACGGAAATGAGTCAGGGAAAGTCCTGAAGGTGGTTGGAGGGAGAAGATGAGACAGTAGAGGTCAGATGGGTTTAGGCTGCTCTGGAGCTGTGATCTGCCTTCTCAGACCATGAATGGCTTGCTGCTGCCAAAGGTATAAAGTGCCCTTCCTGCCAGCCCTGCTTCAGAGATCAGCTCCAACACTTCCTGGCTGACATGAAGGCTATAATTTAGCTTGCTAACCCTGCAGGAAACAAATGGGTAATTTTCTGCTGGAGTGACAAGTTTAGATAAGCTGTAAAGCCCAATTCAGTGCCAAAGCTGGGGCAAGGGAGCAGACGAGGCCGTGCTGCTACAGATACAAGGAGAGGACGTGCAGGGCACCCTGTTTGGGTGTCAGTCAGCTCTGATACCAGGGACCACGTACCATGCAACCAAACCTTCAGATGAAGGGCTGCTTTTAAGGCTTTTCATCATACGAATGTAGGATGTTAAAAAAATTTAAACAAGAAAAGTATATGAAAAGGAAGAAGCGTGTCTTAGGTTTTTCAGTCGGATCATGCTCACAGTCAGGCACAGGATACAGGGTAACACAGACCCCTAGCCAGACCCCACGTGGGTATTCCAGCGGTCCTCTGAAGTCTACATGAGTAGGTACTGTAAAAGGCAGGTGAGTTTTTCTCACTGATGGTGCCCCTGGTTTTGAGGGATAAGGTTGTCTTTCCTCACCACAAGGGAATTCTCCTCTGCTCTCTTGATTAAAGCAGACTCGCCAAGAATGATGTCCCAGAGTGGTTGTAAAACTGCTCAATTGGACAACTGTAAATGTTGAAATGGATTTGATTTCATCAAATGCCAGGGGGCAAAAAAAAAGATAAGAAAATTGAGACATTTCTACTGAAAACTTTTAAAAACGTAGGAAATAAATGGAGAGGTAATATGATCATTCAGTCCCTTCAGATTGGAAAGTAAACTCAGCATTACTGGCCAAGTGCAACTTGAGCTGTTAGCCAGATGATTGTTCTTCTGTACTCATGTTGTGTAAGGGTGTTTGCATTCTAGTGGGAGAGTGAACAGTGGTGGTGTTCCTCTGTGAAAATACAGGGTTAATCTCAAGCTGTTGTGAGAGTTCCTTATTGAAGCATTGGCAGCACATCAGTATTTGTTCTGCAGATTAAGCAAGAGTTCCCAGTTTAAAAAATGTTGAGATCATTGAAAACAGCATTATTTGGTGCCTGTAAGTTTTTCTTAGGCAAGGACTCACAAGTGCCAAACGCAATACAAACGTAGCACAAGAAGACAGAACCTGATGTGAGTGTAAGCATTTATCTGCAAGACCACGGCAGAGTAAAAGCTGGCATGTTTCTTTTTGAAAGAGTGGTGTTCAGGAACTCCCTGCAGGAAGACTTCTTCCACAACAGCTTGGTAGGGTGTGGCTTTGATGAGACAAATCTCTTGGTGCTGTGCGTTATCACTCCTCCTTTCCCTGGCTGTGCTATTCCCAGCACTTCCCATTGCTGCGTGCAATGCTTCCACAGTCAGAGAGAAGGACTTCAACTCCATAATCCAATGCATGAAGACATCCAAAAAGTTTTTTGTCTAGAACACGGAGCTCATCTAGAGTCCATGAGAGGAGGACTAAGCCAAAGGAACAGGAACATATAGCTGGGTCAGGCAGGACTGTCTTTTGTCTAGTATGAAGAAATTAATCTAGAAGATACAAAGCAAACTAAAGCAATCTTCCAGTATTGCCACAGAAACTATCATCCCATGGCCAAACCTCTTCTAGCTGGTACTTTGATACCATGATAATAATAAAAAAAAGAAATTTCTCTGTCCTTTGACATTTAACCACTAATAGTAAACAAAATGAAGCATGAAAAAGTGTACAGAATTATGAGCAGAAAACCTCACCTACTTTTTTCAGTGCTTTTGAGAAAACCTGGCCCAAAAATGACTTAAGCAGAGAATATAATTACCTAGGGGGAATAAGAGCTGCCCACAGCAGTGTTTCTGGAGCTCTCAGAAAAGACCAGCCATTGGATTGGCTTGTGTGGGTGCCTCATATGAACTCTGTAACTTGGAAGTCTGTGAGGTCCTGAGTGAATGTAACAGAGTAAACAATTCATATTGTAACAAAACAATTATGAGATGTAGCTGTACAATATTAGTTTTGGTTGAACAACTGTTCATTATATAGGATTTGTGAAGTATAGAGAAAAAAAAATCCACTGTGTTACTCTTCTCCCTGTTTTTTAGCCTTGAGATTGTTAGGTCCTTATTGCCTCTAGTTTTGACATCCAAATTCTTCTCTTCCTTTTCTATTCTCCCTACATTTCTTTATTTTCCCTTTGCTTTCTATTGTCTTCTTCCTCTCCATTCTTTTTTAACTTTTTAAAGAAATAACCAACAGCTGAGTATGAGAGACTTTAAAAAATGTTGGACAGGTGAACTCTTCTCAGTATGGATTTTCTTTCTCAGGTCTCAGCTGTTAAAAGTCTTGTTGCAGCCTGTGTTGTTGTGGTATTTCAGCAGAACCTGTTGTCTTTTTATTTCAGAAACTTCTCACTTTGATTCCACCATGGAAGGACTACAGTTGGCCACTAAGGATTTTAAATGTGAGGGATAACCTGGAAGAAAGAAACCACTGTAGATTTTTTTTTCTTTGTCTGTCTTCTCTCCCACAGCTCCCCAGTATCAACCTTTCTGTCTATGTAATAATGATCAAAATTGAGATGACTTTGGGTATGGCAAAATGTCACTTTCTGAAGCCATTTGGGATTTATACTTTCTCTATATAACCTCAAGTGTGGTACAAACAGTTTGAGAGTGGAGACCAGAAGCATTTGTTGCCATGGAGTGTGAGCTTCAAGCTCTGGTATTTAATTTACTTGTGTGGGGATCCAAGATGTTGCCACAAAGTCATGCTTGCCTGCAGGGAAAGGTGCCTGTTACATGTGCCTACTTCTGCCTTTCACCCTGTCAGTCATCATTACATCCTAGTCCCTTTACAACCTCAAGTGAAATAAATCTTCATCAGTCACTCCTAATCATTCATAGAGGGGTACACAACTTACCTTCTTTTCTCCTGAAATGAGGCTTTATGCTTCCCTTTATGCTTCCCTTCAGCTAGACTCATTTGGGACTACAGAAATAAGAAAATTTCACTATAGACCTGATTCAAATACACTGGAGGAAGGATGTATATGGTTTGTGTTAGACTGAGAAGATGTATAACTTGCACTAGTAACTAGTGATTTGATGTTTCTGTTAGAGGTATTAGAAATATTTACATATGTAGAGTGAGCTAAATTACAATTAATTATAAAGAGCAACCTCTGTCAATTATGTGGCATTCATAAGGCTGGACATTTCTTTGTAGGGAGAAGGAGAGACATAAAAGACAACTGTCACCTCACTTAACGGTGAAAAGTGTGAGAAAAGATGAATGATCCACAGCTTGCAGATCCAGAATATTTATCCATTTGTTCATTCAACTCCTCTTCCTCACCTTTCCCTGCATCTGTTTCATTAAGCACCAGTTGATGATCCAGGACCTGACTGCACTCATGCTGAAGCTCCACTACAGCCTAAATTGCCAATGTGTCCCCACTTTCTACCTAAATACTGCATCTACATGTGAGCAGTCAACAATGTATGCATTTCTAAATTAATGTTGTACCATTGGTGAAATTTACTGGCCACACTGTCTTAATACATTTGCCAAGTACATTTCCTTAGCTGGGAGTGTGCTGCTCTCCTACCAGCAGAACATTATACAAAATGTAATGGGGAGGTGGAAGGTAATTCATGCCAGGGCTAACTGCAGCTTCAGACTTAACTGAGGTACCACTGGCAGCAGAAAAGTTAGTTTGATTTCAAGAAAATGTCACTCAAGGATTAATCCTGTCTTCCTGCTTCCTTTTACTGAGACAGAAATCTGAATGCCTTTATTTTCTCTTACTGGATAATGACCTTACAGAAGGCTTAAAATAAAAACAGTTTTCAAAATCTCGCAGTATTCTAATATGCACAAATCATGTTATGCCTCCTAGGAGGTTGTTGCCAATTTAAGTTTACTTTAACTCTCCCCTCCGCAGTATCTATGAATTTCAAATTTTATGTATCTTTTTTCCTGCCACTTTTTTCCCTACTTGCTTCAGCTTCAGTTAGCGTTTGTGTGCCATGTACCTGGGAGCTAAGCTTTCTCCCTGTATGTGAACCCTCTCCTTAGCACTATTGGCAAACGTCAGAACCTAAGGCTTCAGCCTTGAGGTTTGGTGGCATTGTGTCCCTGTGGCATAGCTGAGGCTGGCTTCTAGCCATGCTGGGATTGATGCTGTGTGTGGTTCTAAGAGGGAGAGTGTGGTACCACACCAACTATTTTTGGGTTTACTAGAAACTATAATTTCTTTTGCTTCTGTAGTGATCGAATTAATGCAGATCAGGTTTTCTTCAGAGGAAATAAATCTTGTTAAACTTCCTTTACTTTCTCATGTGATAATATGTTTTTAAAAAAAAAAAAAAAGAATTAGGGTAGTGTACTGAGCGTGATGCACAGGGTCATCCGTGCGGTGCAGGGTGGTTGTTTAGCTACATCCCCTTGATGATTCCCTCTCAGGCCCGCCCTGTAGTTCTCAGTACGTACAGGCAGCACATGGGCTTGAACACTTTCGGCGCTGGCTTGTGTTCTCCTGCCTTTGAGAATTTGGAGATTAATCCTGATTTTAATTAATCAAAGATGGTATCTCTGGGCTAAAGTTCCGGGTCGAAAGCG
Organism: Corapipo altera; assembly: GCF_003945725.1. Lineage (NCBI taxonomy): Eukaryota > Metazoa > Chordata > Aves > Passeriformes > Pipridae > Corapipo > Corapipo altera. The sequence goes on from NW_020884872.1 coordinate 69,317,251, forward strand.
AGTGCCGCAGCTGAGAGTTCGGCGGTACGAGCCGCAGATGCCCGTCCTCGCCTGTCTCTCTCTCTCCTTAAGGCAGCTTTCGATTTCACGGGGCAGAGGCTCTGGCGCCCGGGCCATGGAGGGACGCGGGTTCCCGCCCGCCCGCGGGGGCCGTGGGACGCGGCGCCGGGGCCGGGGCGAGGGTCGGGAGGGGGAGCGGCTGCCACGGGCCCCCAGTCCTGGGCCGGCCCCGACCCCGCTCCCCGCCGGGCCCGGGGCCGCGGCAATGGACGAGCGGCTGCTCCGCGCCCTCGGGGGGCTCAGCCTGGGGCCCCAGCGGGGCCGCGGCGGCGGGAGGCTGGTGCTGCTGCGGGGGCTGCCGGGCGCCGGGAAGAGCACCCTGGCCAGGTAAGAGTGTCCCCCGCCCTGGCTCCGGCCGCCGCCCGGCCCCACCGCAGGGTATCGGGTGCGGTTGCGGGGGCAGGAGCGGAGCAGCCGCAGGGGCCGAGCCGGGCAGTGCTTCGGGAGCCGTGTGCCCGCCCGGACCGCGCTCGCTGCAGACCCCGCAGGGGCACCGGGGCTGGTCTGGGGGCTCGGGGGAAAGCGAGAGCCTTGACTGGTGGCAGCCGCTCGAAACCCTCCGCATCCCAGCTCCAGGCCCGCTCCAGGCTGCGCTGCTCCTGGTACCTGTGGCTGGTCTGGGTGTCCTGCCCGTGGGACCGTGGGTGCTGCTGTTCCCAGCGAGCGTGCTGCAGGGAAACTTCTAGGAAGTTGGACTGAACACTCCGACCCAGGTGGTTGTTGTTGTTTCTTTTCTAAAAAGCGTCAGATTGGTTGGTGGTGGGGCTTTTTTCTTTGGTATTTTTTTTGTTCTGGGTTTTTTTGGTTTGGGCACTTTTTTCGGTTAATCACAAACACAGTAAAGCACTCCCCCTCTCTGACTGAAAATTGACAACTCTGACTTCTGGTTTTGTGATGTCCTATGCTCCTGGTCAGAGCTGTAGGGCTGTGTAAAATGGGCAGAGGAGACCAGTCCACTCTCTGACAGCTCAAAGACTGATTAAAAATAGGTGGAAGAACCCAGTGTGGAGTACTGGGATACAGCACTGCAGTCAGCATGACACTGTGTAGCTGTAATATTGTATCACAAAATCTCACAGTCTGGTATCACACAGCTCCCAGTGCCACCCACTCTCTATCAGAAGAGGAACATTCACTGTGTTGTTACTCTGCTGTGGTGAGGAACCCATGCTGGGATCATGGGCTCTTCTCAGTGCAGTACTTCCCTGTCACACTGGGCCTTCTGCCTCACTGCACTTTGGCAAGTGAAGTTATTTTATAAACGGCCAAATGCTGTGTTTTACTCACACCCAAAATGCACGTCTTTCCTGTAAGTGTAAGGCTGTGTAAGTTCAGGCCTGCTCCTTCAGAGGGGTTGGGTCTTCTCATAGCAAAGTAAGAACGTAATGGTTTGGGGCCATATTCTCAGGCAGCACAGGTAACTGACCTACTTGTATTTTTTAGGTCAAAACGCAAGGTTAATTATTAATGACAGAATTACAAAATCAGGTGTAAGTATTGTTTTAATTCCCTGTGAGATGAATGTTTGAGTATCTTACTCTGTTTCCAGCCCCTGTTAATCGTATCATTGCATTTAGCTGTTCAGAAGTACACAGATTGAAGGACAGCCATTAGAGCAACATTTAATACCTCTCCATTAACTGTGACCAGATATGGAAGGACTGTTCCCAAAAACTTTTTTTGTTATTCCCACACTGTGTAGCTTGTGGTGTTGGTAAATGCAATGTGCCAAGCAAGGCAATGTTTGCAGAAAATGACAGCAACAAAGGTCATTGTAAGATCCTACTGGAGGAGGAAGGTTTGTTTACTTGCAAAAGCCCTCCAGAAACTCGTTTTGTGGATTCAAATTTATTTTATCAGATTTTACTCACAGTATCACAGCTAAATACCTGCAGGCACCAAGATGCATGTGCACAGGTGGTCTGCCCAAAATCAGAGCAGTCAAGGGCCTTCACCTGTCCTGTCCTTGCTTCCTCTGCTGGATTGCTCTCAGTTGGTAGTGACAGGGTGAGTTTTGGTCAGGTCTGGTGTGCCATCTCGCAACCAGCAGCTTCTATGGCTGCCATCGTTTTGCCTCCAAATTCAGCTTAGTTGGTGCTTCATGAATCTTAGTTGTTGGGAATTTTTTTCCCCATTATTTTAGTTTTCCCATTTTGGGTGTCTTTTCAGGCTCCGTGCTACTTCTGGAATGAGAGGAAGGAGGCAGGTGTGTATGGGCTGATATGACCTGCTGGCCATGCTCCTGCTCTCAGAGCATGAGTCTTCCAGCAAGGTGGCCCTGGTGCTGGGCCTCAGCTGAGTGCTGGCCTTGGAGAGGGGGGGGGGTATGTGTAAGCAGCACCTTTCCCAGATTTATTGCTGTAAATGGTGTTCTTGGCTGTCAGTGTGTACCATTGTTTTAGGCTTTGCTCTGTTGTTTCTTCTGATGCTTTCATACACACTTCCTTCCTTCATTAATTTTTCATATCAGCCAGCATTTCAATTACAACCAGTAGATCTTTACAGTGCTCAGAAGTCACAAACTGTGCACTGGTGATATCACAGCCCAGCCATAGCTCCGGGAGAAAGGCCCCTTTTCAGTTCATCACAAAATCTTAAGGAACAAACTCAGATCCATGACTTGTTTCCCTGACTTTTCGGTGTTACTGAGCTCAGTTTGGACACAGCTTTGTAAGATTTAGATACAGCATCTTCATTAAAATGATTTCCTAACCCCAGTTGTTCTCCCAGCTCAGAGCAGCCTGACATCGGCATGGATCAGTTCAGGTCTGGTTTTGCATTTCTAATAAAGACAAAAAAGGATCCACTTGCGATTATTGAAGAATGAGGAGTTAGTCTGCTCACCACCAAGCTCCAAAACTTTCCAGTTGCTTCACTGTTAAGAATATCCTTCCCTGAACCACATATTTTGGGTGACCCCAACCACCTTGCTGTAACTGTTCACCACACCAGCAGAAGACAATAGGAGAAAGGGCAGCTGGAGTCACATCTCCAGCAGTCTCCATCAGGCAGGTGTGACACACTCCTCCTGAACACATTGTCCTTGACTTCACAATACAGGTTTTATGATCAAACTGAGGCAACTACTGAGAAAACAGTTAACTGAGGTTCAGTAGCAGGTATAGCTTCCAAAAATGGCTCCAAAAAGTAAAATGAGCTGCATACAAGCTCATACCTGCTTCCCCAGCAAGCTCTTTATTGCATGATAGGTGCACTTCCAGTTCTTCTATAATACATTGCTGTGCTGCACAGCTCAACTTACATGTAAGCCTTTATCTAGCAGTTTAACTCAAGCATTAACCTGGGCGTGATCAAACATGTAACTTTTCAGCCACTGCTGGATTTATAGCTCAAAATGAGGTTGTTCTTGTACTCCCTTATGAACCACAAAGGGAGCAATCTTCCAGAACAGAAGGGAAAAAATGTACTGGCACTGAGGCATCACTGCGTGGCGTAATCCACGTTTTGTCCAGTTCTCCCTGCTGCCATTGCCTGGTTCATCCCAGCACCTCCAGTCCTGGCCTGACATGTAACCAGCACCCGACCCTGACCAGCACCTGACCCCGTTGCAGAGCTGCAGCTCTGACAGGTTCATGGACTTCAGCTCTGCAACTCCTGCTTCCAGACAGCATTGCTATTGTAAACATTCCCCTTGTATAAAACCACTTCAGGTGAGTCTCCTGAATGTGTTGATCAAATATAATATCATCCTGTTTCTTTACAAAATGGAGCCATGGCTTGAGCCCCCATGGGTGAGACACAAAGGCGTGTCTGTGCTTTACAAGCAGCACCTGACTGGCTCCATTTGGGCAAAGTCCTCCGGGCACTAGAAATTGTTCAAACACTGTAGACAGGTGATAATGCTGAGCATGTGCACCAGATCTCACAGTTCTGCTTTTCTGCTGAAACAAAAAGCTTTTAAACACGTTTTAAATGCCACAGAATGCAACATAACGTGTTGGGAAGAGTGACCAGAGCAAGTGGTTGCATGTGGTATCAGTATGTATATGTTCTGGTCTCCAGGACATTGGAAGGTGTATGAGAATATACTGGCTCTGAGATCTGCCTGATGTAGCATCCTTCTGCCTTCTGATAATGTTCCTTCCAATCTGCTTACCAGACTCAAATCAGAAATTTATTTTCAAATTTTCTGATGAAAAAGCATGAGAGCCTATGGAATACAGTTATGGAATTTTTTTATCTCCAATGATTATTTTTGTTTACATTATTATAAAATTATATATAAAATAATTATTATAAAATTGTTACAGTTAGAATATGAAATAATTGTTTGAAAGCACTGAAGATGCTCTTTAGGGAAAAAAGGGACTTCAAAAATGTTATAAATCCTGGGAACACATCTTCAGATGAATAACACAGGAGACGCCTTTAACCCACCTGTCTCTTCAGTGGGGCAGCTGTTACAGTGCTACTGTGGTCAAACAGAAACAAAGCTGTATTTTCAACAGAAAGAGTCTCCTTTTTTGATCTCAGCAGCCATCGTAAATGTGGCCAGGGAGAGACAGCAGATGAGTGTCCACCAACACCAGCCAAGGCACTGTGTTGTTTAGAAGCATTGTTGCTACCTGGGCTGCCAGAGGGGTTGGTGTGGGCAGGCAGTGAAGCTTCTGTCTCTGCAGCTTCATATTTCCAAGGTCTTTATGAGTTCCCAGGCCCTGCTGTAGATCATGAGGTTTGCCACTGTTGTGTCAGAGCTGAAGAAGTGAAGCATCTGAAAGTTTTTTTTTCCTCAACTGTATCGGCCAGTCTAATGAGACTCAGTACTGCTTCACTGTGCAGAAAGGGTAGAAAGGGGTTGAAGAGATCTGTTGCGAGCAGAGGAAACATCCCCCGTGCTCTTCTTACTTTCTTTTCCCTTGTATTTTCTGAAACAGCAGCAAACTTTTCTTTAGCAAGATATAGAGCGTACCACATTCTGTATCCACTGCAGCAAGATGGAGAGATTGTGCAATCACTGTGTAATTACATTTCCCAAATTAATACGGAACCTTTGACAGATGCTGCTTGTCACAACACAGTGCTTCAAGTTCAGTGGTTTCTTCGTAAAATGCTAATATAGCTCCTATGTATCCTTTGATCTTGCAAAGGGATTCCATTCTTCTTTTCCTCTTTAGTATGCCTTATGCTTACTGATCCGACAGCAACGGGTAATTTCTTTTTACATGAGGCTGTTCAAGACTTATGCATTAATAACAGTGGTCACAAGCCCTCCCATTTTGCATAGCTAGTGAATATTTTTCTAAAATACAGGCATTTTAATTGCATACAGTGATTAGGAGCCTGGTGTGATTATGCAAACCTGTCTTCTAAACCACCTTGCAGTCCTGTGAAGATTGTACAAGGCATATTTCTTAAGAAACACATTAAAGAGGCTTGGGTGCCTTTTGAAATTATAAGGGACAGAAGAAACAGGATTTTTGTCAACTTTATGGGCAATAGGGAGGGGATTACAGAAATGGTGGTAAACTTCAGTGACTGGTTGTTTTAGAAAGCTAAAAGTTAAAACCAGCAAAATAAGCAGAAGGTAAAACACCTTTTTCCCACTTAATGTTTTCTTATGTTGCTGTTAGTAGGAGCTTGTTTGGTATGAATATAGCAAATGAGAAAGTAATTTATGGCTCTTAGGATATTTTGTGCCATATTTTTCCTCCTTTGACACGCAAGTTTTATTTACTTTATTATCAGTATCAGGGTAGTTAGACTGAGTTTACAGATAATCACATACAGTTTAGATTGCTTAAGGGTTAATATCAAAACTCTCATGTGAGTGTGCATATATGTGTTGAAAATTCAGTAAAGTATGTACTAAGAAAATGATTTTAAAATTTCTCACTGTTTGAGAACATGTTTAAAAGATATACTGAGCAAGAAAAAATAGTCTTGAGATCTTTTATGTATGTGTACAATTTTATGTGCCTATTAGTAGCTAAAGAGATGACAGGCATTTTAGCAAGCTTTTTTTTAGAGAAGAAATTGCAATGGGTAAAGCAGTGAGAAAGGTGAGGTGCTGAATCGAAGTGAGAGCTGAATATATCAGTTTCTCAGCACAGGAGTAACCAGATAAGCATTAGGTGTTGACAAGCTTTTCATGGTAAGAATTCTTTGCCTAGGACCAAAATGAAAGCAGATATAACTTGACTGTTTGCTAACAGTTTGAAGCATGACTTTTCTTAAATCTTCTTGTCCAGAGTAATTATGCAATTAAAGCGTGTCTTTGGAGCTAGAAGATAACAACATGTAGGTGCTAAATGACACTTAACAGTGGGCACAGCCCAGTCCTGGCTGTCGGTCAGCAGTGAGCCTCTATTCTCTGGGAGGGTTGTTACCGCAAAATAATATCAATTAATCAGCAGATGGTAGGAGTTACAGTGGAGACTGAGCAAAGTCAGAAGCTGACCTTTATTCAGCTAAATGGAACCCACAATCCTAGTGAAGAATTGCTGCTTGCAGGCAGATTAGGGTAAAACTGGTAAGTAAATGGTTAGGACAGAGCTAGATGAAAGAATTAAGCTTTTTCTTTCTGTGTGTCTGTTTTTTTGCTGATAACCTGAAGGCACCTTTTCCCTTGCTGTTGCTCATGTAGATAAGACATGGAGAAATAGTTGTTTTACAGCTTGTGGGGATGGAAGAAAAGCATTTTATTAGGGAAGCTGAAATGAGTCACAGGGACTGGAGACCATGTGAGATGTGAGATAGCAGGGCAGCAGCATTCAAGTCTGAGAGCCACAAGGTTTCTTGGTTGACCTCTCTTTTGCTGAGACAGTTTGGGCCTTAGGGAGACATAGATTAGAGAGATGATGCCATAGGCTGTCCCTGACTTCTTGCAGAGACTCCCTCCTCCCCCAGCACTTCTGTGACTGAAAAAAAATAGACAGTTCTGTCTGTGGACACAAAAAAATTTGGATTATAGAAAAATGGGAATACAATTTCATATTAAGATTTTTTTATGCTCTCTAAGGATTTGGCAGAGGAATGCTTCATGTTTAAACCACCTCACAAGCCAGCACTTCCACCTCCTAGAGCCAGTCACAGCCTTTGAGGCAGATGGTGAGTTTACAGCATCCCAGGTCTGCAGGAGCATCGCTGTGGGACACACATCAGTGCGAAGGGAAGGGGGTTTGCCCTGTGCCACTGACCACAGTGGTCTGTTTTATGGATCTATAGCCAATCTGGCAATTCAGATTAATTTATAAAAACACATTTAAAAGCTGAAAAAATATAAAAATGACTCAATTCTACAAGAGGAAGATTAAGTACAAAAACTATAAAACTGCAACAAATAACACAAAATATTGACTTATCATTCAGATATTTGTTTGCAAATAATAAATAAAATAAAAAGTGCTATCTGCTTTCTAGCTAAAAAAACCCCAAACTGATGGTACTCTTGGCCATCTTAACTAAATGACAAATCCTTCCTCCTTATCTTCTGAAATCTTAGTTGAAAAATTCCCATGGTCAAATTGTCTTTTGACACCAACTTCCATGGGATAAGCAGGTTTGAATTGTTGGGGTTTTTTTTTGTCTTTACAATACTGTGTCCTCAGACAACTCAGAAAATTCTCGGATAACTCAGAAGGAAGACTGATTATATTAATATCATTAAATACTTGGATGTTGGTAGTCCCGTTTAGATTTCTTTGCTGAATTAAAGAAATCAAGGCCATGCCTTCAAGCTCCATTTATTTCCTCCTATGTGTCCATCTACTGATTGCAGTGTTTTCAGATCCTTCCAAGCTGGAATTTTTCAAATGAAGCACTGTGCATATTTGCAGAGCATTCAAATGGCTCTTGATTTAATGGTCTCTGTTAAAGGCATGTGTTACCATATACTAATCCTTCATCTTTTTTTTTCTGCAGACAACTGAAACGTGACAATCCCAGTGCCGTAGTTCTTAGTACTGATGACTTCTTCATTGAAAATGGTGTATACATGTTTGAGCCTGACTTCCTAGAGGATGCACACAAGTGGAACCAAAAAAGAGGTGACTGAACTTCATCCAGGGGTTGTGCAGTCTGTCTTTAAACTTAGCCCCCAAAATAAAATATCTCAAAGTGATGTCATACACTGCAGTTCATGGGGTATTGGTTGAAAAAATACATTTACCACTTCTGATTTTATTTCTTCTGACTTAATAGAGAGAAATTCGTAAATGAAAACTGCTGAGGTTGATAGATGTTATTTTAGAAAGTAAAGCAGTGACTGTTAGGGAAGCACTGCTGAAACTTGGTAAGAGCAGGTGCCATACAGATACCAGCTCAGCAGCTGCTCTCTGCAGCTGTAGGCACCTCAGCCTTATGACTTGAACTATTTAGATGTCTGTCCTGACCTGGAAGGGGGTGTTACAGGGTGGAGAGGTAGTGACAGGAGGAAAACTCAGAAACTGAGTTATGAGTTTGAGAATTGAACAACCCAGGTCTCTACTTCAGAGATAACAATGTAACATGCTTTTGTGGCTGCGTTGTGAAGGAAATTTTGGCAATGACAAACATACTTTGAGATGATATCTTCTGCAAACAACAGTAATTTTTAGCTGTTCCAAGTATGTTCTACAGGAGCTTCAGATGGTGGTACACAGCATAGCCAGCAGCTGCACCACCTCCTCTGGGAGAGCTCCAGCTGGGCACTGACCTTGGCTCCCGTTTAGGTGGTGGCTGCAAACCCAAGTCTGGTGGGGAAACAAGTATGTGAGCCGTGGGCAAGAAAGGACACGTTGGGGCTAGTAAGGCCTGGATCAGTCTGTTATTTTATGCACTTTTTACTTAATGTGTTACATTGCAGCACGCAAAGCAATGAAGAATGGGAAAAGCCCGGTTATTATTGACAATACCAACATCCATGCTTGGGAAATGAAGCCGTATGTGATAATGGTAGGGAAATCTCTGATTTATTGCTTTTATATGCTCAGCTATGACATTTACAAGGTGATCTGGCTGAAAGGGTTCTTAACATGGCTAAAAATAATTACTTCACTTTCCCCATTGTTCTCTAATTGTAGTGGATATTGTGGATATTATGACAAAGTAGGGGCAGAGGTGCCAGTGTAGTTGTTTTAGCTAGTCAACTCTATAACTCAGTGAAGGCAAAATGGCTTGAAAAGATTAACAGCCTTTGAATCTCCCCTGTTACTTCTTGGTCATCAGGATGTCATCCCTTTCCCTGGTAGTGACATGAATTGAACAGTTCTGTCAATTGTTTGTTGACAAATATACCAAGATACGACTTACAATTTTAGTTAATAAGTTGTGAAAAATGCACCACACAGAGTCTTTGAAGATGCATTGATATCTCTTGTCAGTAGTTCTGGCAGAGATGGCAATATTTTTAGTACAGTTGCATAGTGTGGCCTGTCTGCTAACATTAAACTTGTGCTTCTCTTCGTGGGTTATGGTGTTGTCAGTTAAGAATTTTGGGTCTAAGTATTGCTTAGCACAAAAGAGGCAGGAATAATAGTGGGTGCTGGAAAGCCTCACAACTCTAGCAGGAGCTGCGAATGCTTGTGGGTGAATAAGAAGGAAGTAGAGGGCACAGACAGAGGTGGGCAAGATGTAAAAAGGTCAATAGATTTCCCTGCCTCCTTGCCCAACTCAAAAGTAATCAATAACTGTATTTAATACATATATATGTACATGTATGGGGGGTTTTGTGTGTGTATGTACATATATATACACACACACAAATATGTTCCTTTTACCTTGAAAAAAATGGAGTACTGTAGACTCAATGGCTGGGAATAACATGACTGATAGATGTTGACCTCACCTTTCCAGAAACTCCAGACTGGCATGGTCAACCTGTAGCTCTTGAACCATCAGTGACTTCAGAGAGATTAAGTGCCAAGATGCTGTTGCCATGGGGGATGGGGACTGGGGGCAAGGCTGAGGCAAGTTTTGCCGGGAAACCCAAATCCCTTCATGTAGAAGGAAATGAACTAGCTGGGACTCAGACTGGCACCGTGATGGCAGTCACGGTTATCAGCCTCTTTCTGGCTTCTGGTACATATCACAGATAACATCTCTTAGCCTGGTAAAATCTCAGGGGGTGTAGAAGATTGGCAATTCCTGAGCTCGGCAGCCACACAGCTAAAACTTCTGTGTCCTTCAGGCACGTGAAAATAGATATGAAGTTACATTCCAAGAACCAAATACACCCTGGAAGTTCAATGTTCAAGAACTGACAAGGTACATATTTTTCTCTTTGATATTGCAGACAGCTTCTCATTTTGTAGATGTGTCCTGATAAAGGACAGTCTTCTTCCTCTTCACATACCCTAAAATGTAGCCTAGTTAATGACAACAGAAGGATTGTTGTGGAAACTTTCTGGTACCGAATACCCGGTCTGTAGTAAATTCAGCCCTGAAAAGGCCTGACTGTGCTGCAGTGAGACAGGCAGTAGTAAAAGCAACAAGGCCTCTTTATGCTGCAGGCTTCTTGGGGCAGAAAACCAAATTTTCATTCTGTATTTTGAACAGCAGTCTTTATGTTTGACACAAAATTGTATCTAAGCACTAGAGACAATTTTCAGGCTTCTATTCTTAAAATTTAACCATAACAAATATTGGCTTGCTATAGCGTGCAGGGATGATACACTGAGTGTGGCTAAGAAACCAGGTTCTAGAGGATCTTTGTAAAGGTCTCACACACACATGGGATACAGTGAATGTATCAACTCTGTGTAGTAGGATTTAGAGGCAGCCAAATGTGTCTCTAAGTATGTTAGTTTGATTAGTGACTGCAGTGTTAATGGTTATATCAATGAAAAAAATTCACGTAGGCTAATTTCCTAGCCTTTATCCAGTCTAATGTAAAGTATACCTCAGTGAACTGTCTGTCAAACCCAGAAGCTAAACACACGCTAACTTACTCGTTATTGCAAGAAAACGAGACATGGGTGCTTCATTCCAATGGATGTATTTGTTTTGTGCCAGCTAGGAACTCTAGTCAAAAGTTAGCACTGCTCCTTTCTGTGTCTGATGGAGACAAACGGCAGAGGGCCATGGCCCAGAGCACTCGTGGCTCTGGGGTGAGGCAGGACATGGCAGATGATGGCTCGGGGCTGAGAACAGCAACATCCTTAACTATGTCAGCTCTTGCTTCACCAGCACCAGCCACTTGAAGGGCATCACTGCAGAGGCAGAATTTAATCATTCATTGTAGGCTGAGTAATTCAATAACTTGCATTTTGTGTTATTAAATATTTGAAACAAATCAGCTTTTTACAGCAGCACTGTAAAACTAATTCAAATACACCCAGTTTTGGAGAAGGTCTGTGGTAAATGGTTCAGGGACAGCTGCAGGGACATGTTGAGCAGTGCAGCATTTGCACAACACAAGGTTTTGAAAATATGGATGCAGGATAAACGTACATTCTAGATCACAAACTGTGCCTTAGATATTCAGGGTTTGCAAACTCACAGACAAACAGAAATTCCTGGTGGTCTTTGCAAAAACAACTCCCACTAAGTTGTGGAGAGACCGTGATTACTGTTTCTACTCTATCCAGAAGTCCCTGCATGTTTGAGCATTGTGTTCCCCTCCCTCTCAAACCTGTCATTTACAAATCTGCCCTGGAGCCTGAGCTACATCATGTATGATTTTTTTACTACTTGTACTCAAAGCAACAACATTTTCTGACCTCTGTATTTGCTGATAAATCAGTGTCTGTGTTGGTTACAGTGCTTGTCTGCATTTCTCCAGATGTACCGAAGCTCACCCTGAGGCTAACAAGCTGTTAGTGCTAAAACCCAGCAATCCTCAATAAAATACTACACAGGTCTTCTACATAACTTTCATTTCAAAATATTTGTCAACTTCTTATGTCCTGGCTGCCCAAAAAAATACTGGTGTGACATTTTTCAGCAGTCACAATAATATTCTTAAGAACTTGGTAAAAGTAAACAACAATTTGTCAAAAACAGGCTAGAAATAGATCAGTGGAGACATGAACCATTGTCCTATTTAGGACAACCTATCAGGCACCTTAGCAAGCTGAAGATAACTTCTAATACATGGGCAGCTAAATACTTGTATTTTCTGTTAATTTTGACTCTACAGAAGAAATATTCATCATGTCCCTCGGGAAAAGATACAACAGATGAAAGAACAATACGAGCACAATGTTACCTTCCACAGTGTTCTTCACTCTGAAAAACCAAGCAGAGATGAGGGAAGCTACAGTGGACCAAATGCATCTTATGGCATGGATACCCATTCCAATCCTCTTTCAGACTTCTCAAGGAGAAGACCTCACATGACACGTACAAACAACATGACATTTAACTGAAGAGGTGATTCCTTGGTGTGTTTTAATTATCAGGGTATAAAAGTCTCTAGTTTTAAATTTTTTCCAAACTGTTTGTGTTTTTCTACTACATTTCTAAATTACTTTTCTTTCTTACAAATCTTTAAATGGCATTAGTCTGTGATCTCACAGCTCTATGTGACCAATCTAAGAGCACTGTCCCCAGTACAAACTGTACTCCCTCTCATCTCTCTTCCACCAGGAAAATCCATCTAAGTAGGAACTGGGCTACAGGACTAGGTCTGTACAGCTGAAACACAAGGCTATCAAATACACAAACTAACTCATAATGACTTAAGAAAGGAGGAAAAACCTGTTTTTGCTAAGGGGAGAAATCAACCTCTTCAGCCACTGAATGCTGAGAAGCCAGACTGATGGATGAGTGGGAAAAGAAACTATCTTGCTGTGGTTTTATCCATACTGTTATATTCTGATGATTATGTCCTTGTCAAGAAGCCTTGTGAAACATTTTTAAAACTCCACTTTTCAATTTTTTTTACATAGGTGTGGATTATTAAGCAGTGCCTATAGAACAGACAGTGGTGAGGTATTTTGCAGGAGGAAATGAAGACAGCTCCCATTTGACATTAGGGAATATGGGTATAACTGTGATTCATCTAGCAATTTAGCAGAGAAGTCTGAGAGGTATAATGTTGTCTCTATGCAAAAGTCAAGCTGTCTTCAGGACACAATAGATGTACAAGATTTTCTACTCAAAATGCATTAAAGCTTTAAGCATCATCATTACGAACAATTCTGAACTGGGGGCCCAGGGACTCCGGCTCTGCAGTATTCCAGGGAAGTTTACAGAACTACCAGCGAGCTCGTGTCAGCCCATTATAGTTCTCCAGTCCTGCACTTGAGCCAGGTGAACAGCACAGGACCCTTGAAGGGTTGCTGAGTGGGAGCTGGTGGTCTCAGTTCTGAAACATCCTCCCTCCTTTGAACCATGCCTGGTGGGAAGCAGCAGGGCAAAGGGCAACCTAACAAGCAGCTATTTGAAATGTGGAGGTGGCAGCTGGTCCAGCAGGACTATTTCCCTCTCCAATGGAGAAATTCCAGTTCTGAGCTTAACTTGTTGAAATTAATGAGAACAAAATAATGAATTCAAGCACTATCTCATCCCCAGCAGAAAGATCTTGCGATAAAATCAAAGAAAGATCTGATTATCTTTCATGACGTTGTGGCCTCAAGTGCTTCTTTGAGGAGTAGCTCAGAAACACTGACTAAAGATTTATCACTAACACCTTTGTGTGGCATTTTGCTGTAAATCATAGCTGTTCTCTAAACCTTTTTTAGTGCTATATGGAAAGTGAAGAGGAAAGTACAAGAACAGACCCTAATTACACAGAGCAACATTTCAGAATTAAAATGTTCTGTACAGTAAAAATAAGAGAACTATTTTGCCCTGTTCTTCTGATAGCCAAACAACTACTCTAATGCTGCAGAGGGAAACAAAACTGATTGCTTTAGACTGAAACAAAGATCCTGCTGTAATTTAAGAATACATCAGAATCCAAACAATGGCTTATAAAATGTCATAAAACCCTCAGTCATACTGATGTTATTGTACAGTACATATTTGTGAGAAGTGTATAATTTCTTCAGACTGTTTTGCAGATGAAATGTTATTTCATGAGTCTGTTTTTGAGATACAGCTTTATTAAACAGATTCCAGATTTAATGTACAAAGATGTAAAAATAATTTGAATTTGAAATATATACAAAACTGTACATGGGTGTTTAGTAGCATTTTCGGGATTTTTGTCTTTGTAGCACTCTGCGGGCTGGTAACGAGTCCACGGGTTCCTTTGGGTCCTTCTGAAGAGTCTCAGCTACTTCAGAACTGCTTTTTGATGAGTTATTTGCTTTCTCAGTAGACCTGGAACTACTTCTGGATGAAAGATCATCAGATAAATTACTAGCTATTGTATTGCTGTTTTCATTTACATAATTCATCTTCCTTTCTTCTGGTAAATTATTCATGAGTGCTTGTGTATTAATCATTGCCAGTTCTTCATCAGCAACCAGGTCATTCTCAGGAAGATGGACAGTTTCTCTCAATTTTCTACAGGGCATGACACGACCAATATTCTGATCTGTCTCTTTTGATGACTTGCTACACTGTAAACCCAAACTTCGTGGGGGCTGGAATGCTTTTTTAACAGATGGAGAAATTACTGAACATATTGGTGTCAGTGGTGGAGGGGCAGGTATGCAACTGAGAAAGTCCAAAGCTTTTCTCTTTCTGGTGTTTTTGAGATGGTCTTCACTAACTGTAGCAGGTGAAGGTGTTTTTGCTGACCCTGGTGTGACAAGTTTCATATATGGTGTGATAGTTGACAAAGGGCTTGGATGCTTAATTTTGATTCTAGTAGAGATCTAGTTAAAAAGAAAGAAGTTTGATGTTGAATAGAATGTTCCATTTCATTAGCTTCCTCAATTATTTCCACAAAATGGGGAAAAAAATCCTGATATAAAAAAACTTGAAGATAACAAAACACACAAGACAGATGCTACACAGCAAATCATTCAAACACACATCTAACTTGAAAATACTTTTCATGTCTTATTTGTTTTAAATTGGTTAAAATATTTGATAAACAAATAGAAACTAAACCTTCAGAATTAAGTATTAGCACTCTCTCTGAAATGGAAAAGGGTTAGGCTTATATGCATAAATTTAGTCCCCAGGAACTGAAATCACATCAGGGTGTTTCCCCCTCCATCACAACTAGTGGCAGGGAAAGTTTTTGTTCTGACTGCTCAGTACTCCACATCAGAAACAACTTGCCTCCAGCAGCTTTCATGGGAAACTTGAGTACTATTTAAAACAGTTTTTGTCAAGACTGCTATAAAATGTAAACATTTACTAGGTGATACCTCTACCCCTTTAAATACTGGAAATAGTAAACAATATCTAGTTAAAAGACCAGGAGGTAAATTCCCTCAACAAAAATAGGAACTGCAGAATGCCATAAAAGAAGAATTTACAGATCAAGATTTTTCCTTCCAGTGACATTCACATCAGGTAATCTTCACAGTTGACCAAGGAAGTGATAAATTATCTATTGAGAAATGATGATTCATTTACTCACATAAAATTTAGAATATTTAAGTATGCTGTGGAAACATAGGCCATAAGGGGAAGTTGTCATGTACTGCTGGGAGGAAGAATGGTCTTTCAGTTCCTCCTGGGGAATAACAGTAAACCCGCCCAGAGAAAGTGTCTGATCAGTTTGCATTGCCCTGAAGAGAATGGATGGAGTGGACTGAGAAGTGGGACCATTGACCACAACCATCAGTACAGAACTTACTTCTAGCCTCACTGCATGCACTGCCAGTACAAACACAGTATTAATTAACAGAAGCTTACCAAACTTTTATCCTCTGCAAAGTTACAGGAAGGAGAGGGGCTTTCCAAGCCGGATCTTTTAGTTAAAGTGGGTGTACGCAAGAGATTTCTTTGTAGCAAATTCATCAATTTACTTTCTGCATCAGAGCAAAAGGAGGCCACATTCTGCAAAGGAGAACAGTTTGCAATGCAGAACAGTTGTTTTTCAAATTGTTTAAGTACTATATGCTCACAAAGTATTTAGGACTTTCTTTTCTCATCATAATCCCAGTAGAATTTTATATCAAACCAACAACTTGGAAGACTGCTGCACTTTCCGTGGAGGGAAATAAAACTACCTTTTATTGTGAGCAAGAAGAAAAAAATTCTTTTGTATTTAAACTTATTTTTCAGTAAAAAATGGGAATGCATGACCAGGACATGGTATTTAGCACTGCTAGAAAATTGAAATAAAAAATAAATAAATGAAATCAACAATCCAATACTGAATAAACTTCACTGAGCAAGAGAGTAAATTTCAGCTTTTAAAAGGCTGGAGGCCAAACCGTGCATGACAGATTCACTATTGACAGATATAAGATGCTTTGCCAGCCAGAGCAAAAGACAGTGTTGGTTGAACTGAATTTAAAAAAAAAAAGAAAAAGACATTCAATAGGTCGTATGTAGAGTCCTCCAGGAAAACTGCATTAACACCTTACTCCACCTCCCAGAAAATCCCCTCAAATTCAGCCCTCTGTGTATTACTTCTTTTAACGATTTATTAGTACTAACGGACTTTCTGGTGAAGAACGTAACACAGCAGTAACTAAAACTAATCATCAAACTAAACATCTACATATTTACCTCTATCATACTTCTCAGTTCATTAAGCTTCTCTTGAAGATAGTTTTCCTTTGGACTGGCTGAGAACACAGAAAGATCTCCAGCCAACAGCACAGGAATATCTGATCTAAATTCAGATTGCCACTGAAGGTTGCTGGCAGAAACGAGTGAGCAGCAGACAACTATATCTTCAATGGCAAGGTGTCTGAGATCTGTCCGGATCTTTACTGCCACGAAATTACAGCTTTCATCAGATAAGTACACCATAGTAGTGAAACCTAAAAGCAAGAAAAAGGTTTGAATTAAACCTTTGCATCCTTAAGTAAAGGTTGATTACCACGATTTGTAGCTATAAAAAAAGGTCCCACACATCTTGAAAGAGAAATGATAAATGTTACATGGCAGCTTGTCTGCATGCTTCACCCATACTCTACACCAGCTCCCTACTGATTACAGAAAACAACTCAAGGTCTGTGTTGCAGTGGCTAAAAAACAATACTCCTATGGTGCTTTTCCTTTTAATCAGAAGATTATCCATATGTTCCCACCCATGAGCTCCAGTCCCTGTGTTCTACTCATTCCATGACACTGTACACAAAAGAGGGAGCTCACATACACACACGGTGGCACTGCTGCAGATGCTGAACACAAATGCGAGAACTCACATCCACCATTTATAGAAAAAATAAAGACAAGCTGTTCTTGAGCTTAGGTCCCGCCTTACTAACTTCCTGAGCTAATAAGCAGAGACAGTTTTGCTTTAGGAAAACAGAATTATCTGCCAGTATGTCATGGTTTTCACAGGTTTGAGGTGCAGGTACAATACCAAGATAACTTTGACTTCTGAAATAAAGAATTCAGTGCTTATTCAATGGGAAGACACGAACGTGGTCCACAACGTACCTGTTCTGCTAACAGAAACTACAACTCCGACTAAATCGACTTCAGCACATGGTGGTTGAAAAGAAGGATCCAACAAACTGGTGAATTTTAGAGCCTTTCTTGGAAAGAAAATCTGCACCAGCATCTCCTGTGATACCTTAAGAAACACAAAACTTCAGTGTTTACCACACATATAGACCATGATACACTTTAATGAGGCATCTTTATGCACTTAAAACACTTACTGATAGTTGCAGATACTGAGTTTTCTTTGTTGCTGTTAATTGTATGTTAGTTGAGTCTGCCCTTCCTTTGGACTGTGATGCTGACAGCTGGTAGATTCTGTACCGACTGCCCTCCTTTAGCAATGAACAAATATCCAGCAGTGGACGCCAGATACTCAGTATCACTCCTACCAGTATCAGAATAAGATATATCAGCTGTGCAACACTAAATAGAAGGCTTCTAAACAAAATAAATCCACAACACTCCCTCCACCCCAAAGCCCTAAACGAAACTGGAAATATTAACATGCAAGCTAGAGTAGTGTTGGGAAACTCTTCAATTCTATCTATGTTGGCCAGTTACCATGTTTAGTTAAAAGTTATTTATAATTTTTCAAGTACTAACCTTTATATTTTTCTTGCTTTCTGTAGTCTACCACACATAATTTCCATACAGCAGACACATCTCTTTTGGAACAACCATTTTCTTCCTGTTCTGCTGACTCTAAAGCCTTCTTGAATTCTTCTTGCATCTGAGTTTGCTTTTTGTCATTCATCAACTGCCTGTAAGCACTCAAAGCTTTTAACTGGTCTTCACTGAGATATCCCTGTAACCAAGAGAAAATGCACTCAGCATCTTTTTTATTAATTAAAAAAATACTGTCAAGATTTTTAGACAGCCTCTTTAAGTGTTCATCTGTTGCAAGCAATTTATTGTTCAACTGATACAGTACTAGGACTTGAAATGAGGTATGCTAAAACAACAGGAGGCATCAAGTCTTGACTGGTACTCAGCTGGTGCTCTGTGGTCTTCACAGAGCATTACATTACAAACTGTTCTTATGTGACAATTAGTGAGAAACCTGCTTAAGAGTGCATAGCTAAGGTGAATATTTAATATAACAGGCATGCTCTACTGTTTCATATGAAGACATATTAGGAGAAATTTCAGTAAGAATGAAGGAAGGGTTGCATTTCTCCTCAGGCTGCTGTCTCTGAGCTGACACAGTAATTTACACTAAAATCCAACAGAAAGGTTACTTTTCTGACCAAGCCTTCAAGACCTAGATGCCTTTACATGCAGCACCAGAGATAGGCATACCATAGATCATATGGCTTTATGACCATCAAGGACCCTGACTTGCAAAAGGTAAGGCATGTATTTAATTTTGAACAACTGGCAGGGACTCATCCCCTGCATCTTTACTAATAAAGGCATAATCTTAAAAGTCATGATTTAACTAGAACAGGGAATGAAGAAAACAATGACAATATAATGATTCAAATGCTTCAGTGAACAGCATGCAAGAATATGTGTACGCAACTCTAGACTTACGAGATTAATTTAGTTTTCATATATGCAAGACAAAGCAAAGTAATAAAATTACAAGTAACATTAACTTTTAATTGTGCTATATCCTGGATTTTTATACCAAGAGAAAAGTGCCATCCAAACTATTATTAATCCATTTCAACAAGACTTCATTAAATTTTTTTCAAAAATTTTAATCTTAATTTATTTAGCAATAAACATGCTGTAGGAAATCTCAAAAGGCAGCAAAAATAAAGAGTGATTTAACAGTTTATTTTAGCAGGAGGTAGTAAATTGTAAATTATTTTAGAAGTGTTTCAAAATTAGCCCAGTAGGATCTAGTTACCTCCATATAACCAGGATCGGATGCGTTCTGAATTGCTTCATAAAGTTCTGCACCATCTTGCAAATTATGGATTTGCTGTCTTGTGACTATATGTGATCTTGTTGTTCTTCTGGTAGTTCTCCCTGTTGGAAAAAAAAAAAAAAAGCCATCATGTGGAGTGCAACCAATACACTTGAAAGTGAAAGAAGAAATTATTATGTAAGAAGCATGGCAGTACTTAGGCCTTGCCAGAATAAAAATACAAACCACATATATAGGAACTGATATATGTGTGTATATATATATATATATATATATATATATATATATTAGGAAAACAGCAGAAAATTTTATGAAAAAAGCAGAAAAAAATCTCATTCGTTTAAATACAACACAGATTAGAATATTATACAAATTTTGGGGAAGCCAGTATCAGTGTCTGCACTTAGAAGAGGGTGGGAGACTTGATGAGCTGCCAAGAAACTTCATCAGTACTTGACTGTATTTTCTGTCTGTCAGTTCCTCTTCCTCTCATACAGCAGAAAAGTCTCAAAGATACCAAGACAACAGGTTTGCACATGAAGCCTCCTTAGGACATCAGCTAAAAGCAAAGTTAACTTCATTACATTAAACTATTACACTCTCCTTAGGTAAGTCATTTTGCTGTTAGCATTTTCATTAATTCCTTCAGCATAGCAGACAATGCTAGCAGACATACAAGACAACTTGTCTAGTATAGACAAGTTTACCAAACATTAAACACCACAGCGAGGTGACTGACATGCAGAAGTTTGTATCAGTGAAGTTAAGAATTATAAAGCCATCTCTGATTTCAACTACTAGAACTGATTTCAGTGCTAGAACTACTGCTAGAAATCACTGGCAGAGGTGTGCAGTGTCAGCCCATTATGGAATCAGAAAATGGTTGAAGTGGAAGGGACCTCTGGAGGCCATCTGGTCCAAGCCCCTGCTCATGCAGGGTCACCTTCAGCAGGCTGACCAAGATCAAGTCCAGTGAGCTTCTGATTAGTTCCAAGGATGGAGATTTCACAGCCTCTCTAGGCAACACTGTTGGTCATCCTCACAGTGAAAAAGTGCTTCCTGATGTCCAGAGGGAACATCCTGTATTCCAGTTTGTACCCATTGCTCTGGACCTGTCACTGGACACCACTGACAGAAGCCTGGGTCCATCTTCTCTGCAACGTCCCTTCAGGTATTTATGTACACTGATCAGAACCCCCTGAGCCTTCTCTTCTCCAAGCTCAAAGGTCCCAGCTCTCTCAGCTTTTCCTATGTCAGATGCTCCAATTCCTTACATATGTTAATGGCCCCTTCTTGTAATGTCTCCAATGTGTCCATGCCTCTCTTGTACTGAGGAGCCCAGAACTGGACACAGCATTCCACGTGTGGCCTTACCAATGCTAAACAAAGGGGAAGGATCACCTCCTTAGACCTTCTGGCAACACTCCTCAACTTGTTCACCAGGACTCCCAGGGCCTTTTCTGCCAAGCTGCTTTCCAGCTGGGTGGCCCCCAGTATGTAGTGGTGCATGGGACTGTTCCTCCCCAGACACAAGATTTGCACTTTGCTTTGTTGAACTTCATGATGTTCTTGCCAGCCCATTTCTCCAGTTGCTAAAATCCCTCTGGATGGCAGCATAATCACTCATCCTAATTTTGTATCATCAAACCTGTTGAAAGTATACTGTCCTGTTCTCTAGATCATTAATGAAGATGTTCAAACAGGGCTAGACCCAGTATTGATCCCTGGCATACACCACTAGTTACTGGCCTCCAAATAGACTTCATGCCACCTCTTCACCATCCTCTAGGCCCTACTGTTCAGCCACTTTTAAATCCACCTGACTGACTGCTCATCTAGCCCATGCTTCACCAGCTTCTCTATGAGGATCTCAAGGGAGAACGTCAAAAGCCTTACTGAAGCCCAGGGAGGCAATAGGCACTGCTCTCACCTCATCTAACCAAGTCAGTAATTCCATCACAGAATGTTGTCAGGCAGGTCAAACATGACTTCCCTTGGTGAATCCCTGTTGAATACTCCAAATCACCTTCTTGTCCTTCATGTGCCTGGAATTGGTTCCAGGAATATTTGTTTTATCACCTTCTCAGGAATCAAGGTAAGGTTGACTAGCTTGTAGTTAGTTTTCTGGGTCCTCCTTCCTGTTCTTTCTGAAGACAGAAGACACATTTGCTTTCCTCCAGTCTTCAGGCACCTCTACCGATCAACCAATGATCATTCAAAGAGGATCAAAAGCAGCCTCACAGACATTACTCAGTTCCTTCAGCACTTGAGAGTTCATCTCGTCACCAGCCATGGACTTACGTATGACCAGTTTGCCTAAGTGTTCTCTAACTTGACCCTCTTTCACCAAGATTTTATGTCTTCTTTGCTTCAGAATTTCCTATGGTCTCCAGAGCCTGGGATTGCTGAAGGCTGGGATTGCTAGTCAAGGGTGAGGTGAAACAGGCATCCAGTAACTCAGCCTTCTCCATGTCCCTTGTGACCGGGGTCCCTGTCCTATTTAGGAGCTTCACTGAGCTCAGTGTCTTCACAGTCCTGCAATGTTTGTGAGGAAAGATGCTAAGTGCCTAATCTTGTTCAGGTCTACTGAGATACATTCCAGTAGTGCCCACCTCTGGGTGAATCATTACAGTATCAGGTCCTTGAAGAGAATGAAATTAAGAATTCTACAATTCCATAGCACTTCCCTGAGCATCATCTCAATGATAATTTTTTAGTAGCCTGGCTACCAACACGTTCAGGAAGAGTTTCCTAGACAGCTGCAAAGCCAAGCAAATAAGCATATAACTGTTTTGTACTGAAAGGTCTTGATACACAGGAAGCAAAAATCTAGAAAAATACAAAACAAAACCAGCAACAACAAAGAAAACAACCCCAAATACCATCTCTGCTTCTCTATCTTGAGGGAAGTTTTTTGACAGTTTCTTAAGATTCTTCTGTAAATGTCAAAAATGTTTTTGTGTTCTTAATAACTATTCTGAAAGAATGAAAGCTTTACCTTCACGCTCTTCATATTCTGCTTGGATTTTTGCAAACAGATCTTCCAGTTTCTTTTGTTGATCCTCTGCATGCTTGGCAGCTTCCCTTTCTTCAGCTCGACTGTTACGAAAAACATATGAACCAGCTGATGTCTTTTCCATCCACTGAAATAAAAAGATTCAAACAAAACCCAGACATAAAAATTATTTTTAACATAATCTAGTTTCCTTTTAATACTCACTGTTATGCAAAAATGCTTTAAAAATGAACAGGCAGTAAATCATAAGTTCTTTCAGTATAATAGATAAAAGGCAAAAAACTACAGCATTGGTAAATCTTCACTTTAAAGATACACAGACAGAATGGAGCAGTATCCAAAGTCAGATGATTTAACAGCTGAAGAAACCATAGCTTGAAGTAATAAGTATCAGTGATGTAATTTCAAAGACAGCTGGATCCCACTGGTAGATACACTGAGATAGAAACCATCAAACTCAATGCTTAAAAGTATACCAGACTGCATTCTACCCAATTTGTCTTTCCACATCAATTGTATTGCCTGTTTTAACACACCAGATTAGATGCTATAAAGGAACTATGATGTTGTCCTGCTTTTAAACCTTTTTTGCCTGAAATGGTTCCACAGGACTACAGCCTTGTCCACAACCCTGCTAGAATTGGCTTGACTGAAATAGGTGAGCCAAAAAATGTCACTGCTGATAAAGTACGTGGTTCCCTTGCCTTCGCCTTTGCTGCACAGTTCTGTCTTCTCCCTTGCACTGGCTCTAGTACCTATTTGACCTCAGCAGACCATATCAGTTTGATAACTCAATAGAAGGCAGTTCATTTTGTTGTTGTTTCGTTTTTTGTTTTTTGTTTTTTAATTATTATTAGTTACTTACTCCTGGTTTAAAATAAACACTAAATTAAATTAGCTAAGCAACAGGATCAGGTTAGGTCCAGGATTAGCACAAAGAAGCAGCAGGAGAGTACAGTGAAAGCAGGATAAAGAAAGCTTGTAGGACTAATCCTTATGAGGCAGTGAATTGTTGAAATAGGCTCTGCCTGCCTCATTTCATTGCATGCCATGTACTTTCCTGCACTATTCACAGTCTAACATATTTAGTTAAGGCTACTGTGATTCCTATACTCTGACTCTTGAGGTAAAAGGAGAAAGACAGCTCAAATCTTCCTATAATTTTGGTATGTTTGAGCAAGAGTCTCAGGGTTTAGAAAAGAGAAAAGTACATTGGTACATCAGTCTCTTGATATATGAGATACAAAGCACCACTTTCCTCCCCAGCCTGGAAACCACTAACTGTGATGTGATTACAGATTACAGTTCCCTTTTTGAGACCTAAATAAATGTTAGTTCTACCAGACAGCTCCCATAGTAGGTGCTGCAATTTCCTCCATTAAACCAATGATCTTAAATATCAAAGTAATGATCCAAACCAAATATTGCTAGTACTTTGCAGAATTCATTCTACACCAACCAATAGTTAAACAACACCTTAGAAAGAAAGCAATGAAAAAAAAAATCCTGTTATGTACGTGCCAAGTATAATATACTCTGAGAAAAGTTAATAGAACCTGAAAGTTGTATCCTGGTTAAACTGTTAACATTAAAAGGATTGATAGCTAACAGAAATATTGTTTCTTTTTGTGGTTGGAATTGTTATAAAAGCAAGTACTTGCAGTGTAGTCTGACCATATTTAAAATGTCTGGATGTTAAGTAGTATTTAAAAGATCTTAATTCTATTTTATACCATAATCACACATTGTGTTTTCAGTCATATTTTTAAATAATAGAACTTAAACAATACAGTCGGCTGCATGTAAGAAAAAGTAATCTTACTAAAGGCTAGAAATATACAACTTCTATGTTACTATGTATGTAAAAATAAAAAAAATTGAGTTTCACTTGTTCTTGGAGCTGAAACTGTCAATGTCTTTTTTCTCCTTTAAAACAAGTGCTGTGCTTTTTAGATTCCAGAACTGAAATCCAATTCTTTCTGGCTTTTTGAAGTTGAAAGCAAAACCAACCAGAAGATACTGAGCGCAAACTCAAATTCTTCTCACCGCAGGATACAGTCCTCAAATATTAAATACGTGCACATTGCAAGAACCACTCTTGTTCATTTTACGCATAATGGTACCTTTTCTTAATTTTTTAGCTCTCTATATTACGTCTGAGTTAAAGAATGACATAGCAATTAACTGATATAATTTAGATCTCACAGAACCTGTTAGATTCATAAAATACTTACACCATACCTGAATAGGATAAGTTCTTTGAATAACTACATCAATACACCCCACTGCACCACCCTCGCTGTAAAGCGATGACAAAGGCAAAGGAAAAGGTCTGGGATCCTGATGAAATCCTAGTTTTGCATGCCATCGTGCACATCGAGTGCTGTTCGCTGAAATCTGAATGAGATAAATAATGAATAATAAATGGGTCAAAACTATATCCAACTTATTATATCTACAGGAAAGACCATCTTCACACTGACTTCGTTAAGAATATATCACTTTTACACCTGAACATATCACATTTTAAAGGTTTCCTTTCACATTGAAGAAATGTATTTTAAACAGAAATTAAAAATTTGATGAGTTAAAATTCTCTAGGAAATTAGTATCTATGAGACAAGCCATTGCTTTATACCAGAGGAGCAACAGTGTTATGCTGAAACTTCACCCATCTCTTTAGGCATTCTCAAACAACTCAAAGCCCTCCCCTGCCAGTCCACCCTCTAACAAGCTGGTTTCCCCCCCCCCTTCTTCCTCCAACTTCCATATTGTAAGTGATGAATAAGTACCTTTTGTAACTTGGTGCTTAACCAAATGAAGAAGCTAGAACTGCCAAAACACATAGCAAAACTTGGAAGAATTTCGTATTACGAACTTCTCTTCCAACCCTATTGAATAGTGGCAGTGACCTAGTGTCACATCTTACAAATTGGTTCTTAAATTTCAACAAAGCTCCATCTGTTTGTAAAGCCATGATAACTTTGTTTACAGAATGTGGCTCAACTAAATAGCATTTATCACATCTTTCAGTCACATCCATTTAAGCTGAACTAACATTTTATTTTACCTTTAACATAAGGGAATCTGGGGCTTCCAGTGGCGTACATCCATTCTGAGAGCCAACAAGTTCTGCTCCGTGCACTATGATCTTCTGACCAACAGTCAGCCTTCTTCTATCTAAGAAAGCTTTGAGAGGTGGATCCAGAAGAGCTCTAATCCCATACCAGCCATCAGTAACTTCAATTATTGCTGCTGCTTTTTTATTTTCCATGTTCTTATTGCTACTGCTAGGAGATACAATGGTGTTCAGTGATATGATTTTGGAAATACACAGTACAAGTGTTTTACCTGCTGCATCATCTCTTTCCGTTATTTTTTTGATTGCTGATCGTTTACTTTTATCAACTTCCAAATCATACCTACAAAAAAGCATTCAGGCTTTGTTAAAGCAAACAAAACCCATCACATTGTTTTTCTTTAAATGCAACTGTAGCAAACTATTGCTTATTCAATCTACAATTAAGCACCACTGTAGCAAAGCAAATGTCATCTGAATTTTTGCAAATAACATGCACTATGTTTTTAATACTGCTATGCATAAATTTAACAATGTATGCATTCTACTAAATAGTAAATGCAAGGTAGAAGTGTTAATTTTGTAGTTTAGAAAGCATACAGTAGCACAAGTTACAGGTCCAAATACTTTGCTATACACATACCTATATTTCAATTGCAACAGCACCATTTCTGGTGTCAAACATCTGTTAGCAAATTCATGTGGGAATGACACTTCCATGGCTGCCAATTTCCATACAATCCATCTGTAGTGATTGTAAACCCAGGCCTCAGATATTAGCTTGGGATCCACACCAGGAGTGTCACAGAGGGCTCTGCAGATAAATGGTTAATAAATTAATCTGAAATCTACTTCAAGTTTTAACTTGCCTATTTTGCCCTAGCATTGTATTTGGTGTATGTACTTAGGCAACATTAACAAAAGAATATTTATTACACTGAAAATAGGAAGGTTACATTCCATCACCTGATCTGGTTAATGCCTGAATACTGAAGTTTTGTCCTCATATGCCTTGGCAGCATACATGTGCATACAGGTATGTATCCTTGAAACGGAGATACTTGACCCAACAGCAGCTCCAGGGACGTGCTCTGTCTGCTTCATGCAGTTATGCACATAGCATAGATGGACTGAGGTGTGCTCTATTCCCCTTCAGCCCTGCAATTTCCCCTGCTTGCTCGATGGGTTCATTACAATCTACATGATGGCTGGGGGGACCAAGAAAGTTTACAGATAACACCAAATTTAGAGAAGTGATGTATTAGGAGCAAAGCCAGGAAGGCAGTGATCCTTCCCCTCTCTTCAGCACTGGGGAGGAAGTTTCTGTCCAGCTTTGGATTTGCAAAGACAAAGGTGTTGGTATACTGGAACAAACCTAACAGAGGGCCAGCAAGGTGATCTTGAAGGCTAAGCACATGACATACAAGCTAAGAGAGCTGGGTTTGTCTGAATTTAAAACAAGCCAAAAAGACCTTATTGCAGTCTATGACTACTGGACTGGAGGGTTCAGAGAAAACAGGGACATTCTTCCTAGAAGCACACAACAATAGGATGAGAGACAACAGACCAAGATGGAACATGAAAAATTCCAATCAGAAATAAAGGTGGTTGTTTTGTTTTTTAAACCATAGGAATGGTCAAATGACACAGGCTGTCCAGAGAGGTTGCAGAATCTCTGTCCTTGGAGATGTTCAAAACTCAGCTAGGCAAGTCCCTGAGTAATTAATCTAATTCAAACTGTATTGAACAGAGGCTTGGATTGGATGACTGCCAGCAGTCCCTTACAACCTAAACTATTCTATGATTCTGTGAACTCCAGCACATGATTGTTCTTCACTGAGTAGTTGCTGGGTATGAACACACAACATCTCCAGTTCTCCTACGATGAACAAATATCATTGACACCAAAAACATTTCTCAAAGTCATGTGGGAGAAGCTAATAATGATTCTGGTTCACTTGCATGAGTAGAAAGCAATTTCTCATGAGAAAGTACAGATCACAGCATCGAAGTACACATCTCATAATAGTCAATTTTCCCATTTTGCTGGCACCAACCTCACCAACTCAAACTTACAAATAAAAACAGTTCTTGAGCTTGGAATAGACCTATCTCTGTCACACTTTGGTACTGCAAAGCAAATATTGCAAACCTCTTGAATTCTGACATTACTTAGATTGGTAATGCATGCTTGACTACAAACACTACTCAAATGCAGGTGCCTGCCTTGAGCGTTTTGTGAATGAACACCAACAGTGACACTGATTTGAAAATAGAGCATCTCAAATGCTGCATCTCAAATCTGCAGGGCCACAACTTGGACCTCAATGATCTTTGTGGGTCCCTTACAACTCAGGATATTCTATGATGCAAATTAACAGAGGAAATCAGAAAATAATAAAGTATTTTCTGAAGTTTTGCTGCAACAACAGTACACTGGTAGTTCCTTGTGTTGTTGCACATGCTGCTGCTGAAGTTACAACGTACACACTTGCTTACAGTAAAACAAAACATAATTTTCATGGAAGTGTTTAGGAGAGGTGTACTCAACACTTTTTTTTCCTGCTCATTTTAAAGGACCTGCAAAAGGAGGGATAGAAGAACCAGAAAGAATGCAAGAGCAAGCATTGCTTCTGCACCTATTTTGGTTCTTACATCTACTCAAGAGAAGGCTTGAATGAAAAAGTGCCTTACTACTATAGTTTAGGCTTCCTTCAAATTACACGTCATCTTTAAAAAAGTTATATTAAAAAAGCATATTCATCCCTGTACTGTCAAAGAAGCCCTAAGCATCTCCCAAATCAACCTTCATTCCCATCAAAAAATAGTTGGTTTTTTTTTAGACTATTTACACTGCTGAAGAATTTCCAGATGTTTTCTAAATTGACTTTGTATGCTTTCTTTAATGGTCATTGAAGATCAATCACTAGCAACATTAATCTACATAGCAAAATTACAATCCTATAATATCTTTACACTCACAGAGGTGTACTAAAAATGCACAGTAAAAAAAGTAGTCAGAGGCTTTAAAAGATAACTGCATTGGATTTATTCTTGGGGATAAGAGAATAACTAATAAATAGCATAGCTATCTCAAGTTCATAAGTAACAGTACCTGTAAAACTCCTTTTTTCCAGCCTTTCCCTCATCTGTAGGTATTAGCCATCCTCCATCAGCAAGTTGCATTCCATTTCCAGCTAACAAATACTCCTTACTGAAAAAGTCTTTGACAAGAAACTGGAAAGATTCTGCATTTGTGCTGTTAACTTGTATGCAATGTTTTGAAACACCATATGTGTATAGCTGAAAAAAATTAGATGAAAAAGACAAAATAATGACAATACAGTAAGAATTCAGCTAAGAGCTTTAATATCTAATCTTAAAAATTCAGATTAAATATTTCCTTAAGGTTGAGACAGCTCGTCTATCTTGTCATTTTATATGTAATGCACGAAGAATGAATTCCCAGCAATTATTTTAGCAGAATAGCATCACAGTGTGCTTCAAAAGTGTTTTAAAATATTCAATAGGTTTTGTACCTTCACTGAACCAAAAGCAAGAGGCTTTTCATATAGATTTACCTAAGCTTAAATTTTAATTGTTCTCTTATTCCAGCACTTCATATGGGTTAAAAGTCAATAGTTACTATAATTGGTGATTTTTTTCCTTTTTTGATGCTTCTCTGGTTTGACTATAACACTAGAGACTTTATGACCTTTATTATTGGGAATTGTCTTAAAAAATGTGGATATGCAAAAGCTACTTAAATACTGCAGCAACTGGTATAAGATCTACTCTAAATTATTATCTAAAAACTGAAGAACGTATTGATTCAAAAGCTACTGAGATTTTATATGCTGTTCTTGAGAAACAGATGCAAAAGATAGACAATAAGAAGATACCAATATACCTCTTCTGTAGAATAAAAACTAGGAGATTTCTCTTCCACTGCAGTTTTCAGAGAGATTCTATTGCTTCCAGAGGTTTTAATGACATAAAGACTGCCTGGCTGGGAGCGAATATTTTGCCTGCACTTCTTTTTAATTCTCATTTCCTGCAGATCTCTGGCACAGCGGAGATTTGTCACCATCCTGACCACAGCTGCAAAGAAAAAAAACCCACAAAATATTTCTAAAGTATATACCAAATAGAGATATACAGTCACACTACAAAAGCAAATTGAGAGAAGCATATTCACTATGCCACTCTGCAGATTTTTTGAAACTGCAAGTCTAAATATTCAAAGTTTAATGCATTTAGAAAGCAGTGATTAATGAAAGCATTTGAATATTATATGAAACAAATTATATATTCATATTAATTTTGTGTTAGTCCCTGAACTAAATTTTGAGCCACATATTTTTCTCATTAGACTGAACTCAAGTCTTCATAGAAAACTCCAAATGAAATGAGTTGATGACTACATCAACTAGTGTAATCTTGAGATTTTGACCTAAATACAGGATCTAATTCTGCAAACGTTCATACACCTGTTCAAATACACACAACAAGTACTTCTGAAAAAAATTCAGATTATTTGATTATAATAGTTATAGAAATCACACAGAGCGGAACATTCAAGAGAGCTCAGAAGGCATAAGCCCACACACTAAAGTCAAACAGTTGTGCATTTAAACTCTGCCTCTTTGGAAATGACACAATCAACCATTTATATGGCAAACCCTACATTTTAATTAGAGAACAGAATGAAAACAAGCTTCTGTAAAAGTGAATAAAGTATAGCAAGGCTAATCTAAGGTTCCTAGGTTATTTTACCTAAGAGGTATATAAAAAAATCAGGTATCAAATGAAACATAAGCTATCTTGTTTCTGAAGCACTGTGTGAAATATTTTTCATCTTCTTAATTAACTTTAGAGATGAGCAACATATGCTTTGCTAAGAGTGCAATATAAAATATTAGGAAAGTAATTATTTCCTAGTTTTCTCACAAAAAGAAAAAAAGCTTAAAAAGAAGTTTCTTTTTATTAAAAAGTCTGACAGAATACGCAAAAAACCCTTAAAGGTTAATTTTGACAGTTAGTATTCACAATAGTTAAGTGAGTAAAATCTGAAAATACCTAAATTGCCATTTTCTGTGTCAGTGTCTGCTGTATGCTGGATGCAAGACTGGTGATCTTGAGGTTCAGCAGTATTTTGTTCAGTCGTGATCTGATTTAATTCCATCTCTTCAGTCATACTTTTGCTGATTGGTGAGTCACACCTTTTGCTGCTGCTTTGTTCACATGTAGAAAATGTCAGCCTGGTTTTGAAGGGTGGAATAAAAGTTTTAACAGTTTTGCCAGATCTGTACAGACTTCTTGTTTCCTCACTCTCTTTTGCTGATGCCTTACACAGAGTAGAAACCCCTGAAGTACCATTTGAAGACTGCCTTAGTGCACAGTGCTGAAAAATGGCAGGTTTAGATTGGAATCCTTTGGAGTCTTGATCTGGTAGAGTAAGGGTAGGATCCCTGACTTCTTGTCGTTCTTTAGTTGACCTACAGAGATGAAAACATTTAAACATACAGGTTTCAGCCTCCTGACAAAAATCTTTTTCAGGATTTTTGTATTCTTTTCTTATTTTAGTAGTACAACTTTCAATATTACATCAATAAAAAGACAAAATAACAGTCTTTAAAAAATTCAATACTTAATTTCTAGTGAGAAAAGACAGAATTGAAGTAAAAGAGTGTAGTTTGTTTAGCATCTTACTGGTCTACTGCAGCAACATGTGTTATATGTGTTATATTTAATATGTCTATTTTGGAGTAAAATTATTAGTCTTTTATAAAGTTGGGTAGTAAATTATTACTGTATATTTTCAGAAAGTTACAAAGGCTTGTGAGGTTTTAAGAAATTGCATTAGAAGAACTCTAAAATCTATAATAAATTTCTCACCCAAAAGGTTGACAAGTTATGGGTTTTAAAGGCACATGGTACATAAATTTTCTTCTGTCTTTGAAAATGCCTGTAAGATAATTAGAAAAAAATATATTTGAAATGGTACATTACACAGCAGGTATTTACAGCATGTTTTATCTAAATTAATGATATAAACATAAAGAAAAGCTTCCAGAATGGATTTAAACAGTTTTACTCTGTCCTGCCCCAAAAAACATTTGTATAAACATCTCCACGCCAAAGGCAGACAGATCTAAAGGAAATGTGAACACAATGTTGAACTCTCAAGAGTTTGTATTTGTGACCTGGCAATATATTTTTAGGCTCCTGAAAGGGAAATGCTTATCATATATTTAATTCCAGGTAGGTTCACCATTCAATTTAGAACTTTTTCAGCAACTTTCATTTATTTTTTTATTTGAAGTTACAACAGAAAAGGGCGCATTTGCCCAACCTCCTCCTTTCATCACTGAAGGACAGGCTTATCTTGGAATTATCAATGTAATTAAATCATATCTGTTGGGAATGTAAACTCATTTGTGCCCTTAGGCTGCAAAGAGGAAGTTTCATATGAGAAGTTGCATATAGAAGACGCTACAAGTTCTAGAAGCCAGAGGCAAGACTGTACTGGAGAAAGAACTGTTTTCAATTGTTCACCAAAGAACAACACTGTTTTACTGCAGGGTAGGATAATATTGAAATGTGAAGAGAATAAAATTATTCTCTGGCAGCAACTTACAAATTCCATCTGAAATTTTAAATCACGGTTTTTATGCCTAGAACAGATTTAGTATAGCATTTGGGAACCAATATACTGGTTAAATCAATATATTTGATGAATTCTGCTACTGAATTTAGGTGAGAGCATAGAGTGCTTAAAAAGAACAAGTTTCTTAAAGAACACTGCTTAACCCATAACCAAAAGCCATTGCCAAAATCACACTATCCTGAAATCCCGATCACTAACTATCTTCACATAAAACGTCAACCCAAACTTTAAAAACTTTGATATCCCTTTCATAAGCCTCCCTATTACTCACTCAAAATATAAGCATCTGTAACATAGACAGCTATTAGTGAGTATATTACGAGTACCTTTTCATTTTCCTGTACATAATTAATCAATAAAATATATTCTTCCTGCTGAGATTAGAATTTCTGAGATTTAGATTGTGAGAAGTTGGATAAATTCCTACTGAACTGGAAATTAAACCAGAGTTCTTACAGAAGTAATATATTGTAATATATTTAGATTCCACACAATAAGGCATACCATTAATCATCTGATTTCAACTCAGCACAGACATTACCAAGCAGCTTCCCTGAATTCCCAGGACTATACTGATAAACGCAGTAGTTAAGCAGTCTTATTATATGCTAGTTCATTGGAAACTGAAGAATTCTAAAGATAACAACTGACATCAGATTACTGCTTAGAACACAAGATGACTAAAATTACCATCAGGAGTGCTTTTTGAAGCTTTCAAAGATCTGGGGGTATTTTCTGTTCTATTAAATTCAAGCAGTAGCTGTCTTTTAATTGGAGGTTCTCCTAGGATAAAAACACAGAATTTTAGAAGATATGTTCCTTTTAAGTTCAATTTCTTACCAACCTTAATTGTAATTTCTAAGTAAAACATTGAAGAAGTCAGAGCAAGCAGAACTAGCAAATTTTCAGATTGCACATGGTGTTTTTAGACACATAGCTACCTCAGCACAAACAGCTCACCTGGACCTTTTTTTTGGGTACTTTCAATAACCAAAGAGTCCCTCCAGAATGCTAAAAATGTGTGTAACACATCTTTTACAGAAGCTGTAACTAAGGACAGGGTTCAGCTGTGGCACAACTGTTTCAAGTTGGACTGATAGAGTCCTACCCACCTTTTGACACCTACCCAAACTTTCCAGCACTAGCCTGCCTGACCTTTGTACCTGAACTTCTGCAGCTGCACAGGGATTCTGTTCCAGTCTACCCTTGTATAAATACTTTTCAGCTAGTCCAGACCTCTGAACAGGTCTGGGTGATTGTGCAATCATCAACTACCAACACTTCAGCTCTAGACAGATCAGTTTTAGATGGCAAGAAACTGCACATTTAGACCAACAACTACTTTTTGTATCAGACAGCAATCTCAATACAAGTGAAACATTGTCCTCACTTACGAGGCACAAAAAGGTGAAAATGAAAACACTGCTACTCATTTTTCAATGAAAAAATGCTAGATTTTTGGAGAGGGAAAAAAAAAAAGGAAGTTTGGTCAGGGAGAAAAGGAGCAGTAGCTTTCTTTTGTAAGTTTATGATAAAACAGCAAAGCTGTACATCTTCAAAATTACTAATCGTAAATTTAGCTTCTACTGTGCATTTAAGGCTGGAAAGAGTGGATAAACTACTTCCTGCAGCAAGAATTTTTGTCATTGACACCTAGAGAAACTGTAATTTCTCTGTGGCCCAAAAATCAACATGACAAGCAAAAAAAACCGCATCAAACAATCCACTGTGCAGAAATATGCAGTTGAACATATACAGGATAAAAGACATACCAAGCAAGTTGTTTTCTTCAGACTGCCTCTTCCCAAAGGTCTTGTTTTGAAAGTTTTTATCCAGTCTGCTACTGAAGGACTGTGCAGCATTAATTTGTACTCCAGAATTGGAAAAACTGTCTTCCATAAAAGCTCTTGCACTTTCTACTGCCTCTACTTCCAAGTAGTTTTTTGGAGTTTGGAGAAGATCAATATTAATTTCTGCTTTAGCAGGAGCATTGCACAAAATTGCTTCAGACTCTGTTTTTAACCCCTGATTCAGCTGCCCTTTTCCAAAGGACCTAGTCTCCTCCTGCTGAAAGCTATTTTTAAATGACGTTAACTGCTTGTTGTTCTTAATATATGGCATGTACTCAGGCATTTTGACATGGTGAGTGCTTGGAAAATACTTCATTTCCTCAGGGCAGGTGCTTTTAAAGTCAGTGTCTTGATTGCAGCTTTTTTCAGTTTTGGATTCTGAGACCACCTTATCAGTTAAACATTTTGCATGTTGACCATTCTCTTTAATTGAACTAAGTTCATCTGTAATGCAAAGCCCACTACTCAAAAAATCATCAGATTCTTTTAAAATTGCCTTTGCTTTTTGATAGGCATCTTTAGAGACTGTTACCCGTTTTCCACTTGCAGTGCTGAACCCAAAAGCAGAATCTGAAACCAATTCAGTCCTGGCATTTTCATCCCCTTTTGGTAATGCTGTCTGCATTTTCCTAGGAAGTACTTCAGCGTTCCTTTTAGACTTTTCAACATCTTCCTCAACTAAAAATGCTTCTTGTGCATGTGATGAATGATTACCTTCCATTTCAGAAAAGAGCTGTCTAGCTTTCCTGAGTGACTCTTCTGATAGTTGTACAGGTTTACCACTTGCTGTACTAAAAAATCCAAAATTGCTTGTAGAAGCATCTGATGGCTTCACCTGCTTATCTGGAACGGACAAGTGCCCTCTAAACTTAATATTCTGTTCAAAGCATTGCTTCTGAGAATTTGAAACAGACTTTGCATCTGAAGATGTGTTTGTTTCTTGGTGACCACTTGCACTAGCACTTGCATTCACTTTAATAAATTGGGATGTGGCTGAATTAGCCTCTTCACTTGCTGCAGCATTAAAAGAATTAGCAGAATTAGGACACTCAGCACGAATGACTGAAAATGAATTTCTAGCAATTTCTGTTTGATTAGTTCTTGAGTTAGACTTAATTTCATATTTTACAGTTTCACTGTAATCTTCTTGAAACATTTGTCTGACTCTTGTTAATGCACTTTCCGAAACAGAAACTGCTCTACCTTTTGCTGTACTAAACACAGTTTGTTTCAGATCACCCTTTTGCTTTTCAACATTAAGTGTTGTTTCTTTTAACCTGGTTAAATTGGTTTCATCATCAGGAAGGGTGACTAGTGACTGGTTTTGGCAAGCATTAACTGTGGTGCCTGTGAAACAGTTTGTATAAGCACAAGGTTCATTTACATGTTCTAATTCCTTACTGTCACCATTCAAGTAAGAGCAGCTGTTTTTTGAAGTTAAGAGGAGAGATTGATTAGATTTATTGCTATCCTCAACAAATAAAGTATTTTCTGTATCTCCAGGCACACAATTATCTTCAAGGTCATTTGGTACCTTCATTAAATGCAGAGATGCAGCAGAGTGCACAGGAAAATCATCAGTGTCTTCTGAATCATTCTTCTTTCTTGGTGAGTATTCTATCTTTGTCTCTGGAGGTTTTCCGTCTTCAGACAAATGAGCTCTGCTTAAAGCATCAGTCTTCTCTCCTGTAAGGGCTTCCAATTCTGACTTTCCAGGTCTGACATCAGCTTTTTTATGCACATGTAAAGTTACCAGACTTCTTTCACAACCTTCATCTAGATTCACAAATGTATCTCCTTTGACAGGATCAAGAATCACAGCATGCTTAATGGGACTGCTCTCTATTGCCTGCTTAAACTGATCTCCAGGTTCTTCAGGAACGAGTTTTTCATTAAAATTAAGTTTTTCTGGATCACACTGAGCAATGCTTTCAATACACAAATCACAGTCTTTAACACAGTTTTTACCATGTTTCCTTTTCTTGATGAGAGTCTTAAAATTGTCATTATGTTCCTTTCCTACATCAATATCTTCTGCAAAGAACTGTTCTGCTTTAGCTAAGAATCCATCAGCAATTGCTATTTTCTTGCCACTAGCAGTATGAAAACCAGCCAGATAACTCCCTTTCACTTCATTTTTTCCCACATCTAGCTCTTGTTCGAAAGGTATTTGATAATGATGGCAAGAACCTATTTTTATTCTGTCTTCATTCACTAACAAGTTCTTACCATGGCTGGTGTCTTCTTCCATATTTTTACAATTTGTTTTTTCTTTATCAGAGTTCTCAAAAACTTTGATATCTCTTTCTTCACACTGTACACTGAGCAAGTGTAGAGAACTATCCAAAGCTGCATCAGAAATGGATGTATTACCACCAGTTGGAGTTCGAAATGTTGGTGACAAGCATTCATCTTCCTTTCTGTCTTCTCCTTTCTGATTAGGAGACCAGTTTTCCATTTCCAAACTATGTTCTTCTGCAGTCAAAAGAGCATCGTCTAAACATGTTACATCTAATGATCTATCTTGCAAATTGCCTTCCACTTGATCATCTCCTTGATTTAAAAACTGTTTGGAAGTTTTACAGCTCTGTTCATGATTTTTAATGGATGACAGACTGTTGTTACTGTTAATACTATTGAATTTAGCATTTTTAGTATCATTTATTGATATTTTTGTCTTACTTTCCATATTTTCTTTAAATGCTGTACTAGTATTTTCCTCACTCTTATTCTGTGCACGGTAGGAAACTGAACCTGTGTGAAAAATGGCATTTATGTTTTTGAAATCTGAAACACAAAATGCTTTTGCTTTGCTTTCTTTTGCCAGGCAGCTGAAAAAATTACAGTTAGAAGACATACACCCATTTGAATTGTGGCATCTATTACTGGTTTCAGAAGATTTAAACAAATAGTTATCATCATCCAAGTCCCTGAAGAGCTCTGCAGATCTACTTAAAGAAGCCTTAGAAATATTTATTTTTTTACCTCCAGCTGAAGTAAAGCCTATGAAATTAGAAAAGCTGTCCTGTTTAGCTATGGGAAAGCTCTCATCAGATCTTCTACTTTCATGTATGTCTAGGTTAGTAAAAGTAACCTTTTTGTCATTTTTATGGAAAACCACTGCATTTTCTTTTTTATATTCCACCACTTCAGAGTCTTCACTTGTATCTTCCTGCTGAGTACAATACTTGTCATTTTTCACTTGGTATTCAGATCTAAAAGTGCTACAAAACCCAGCATCTTCCCTTCTTTCAGAAATATTTTCTACATTCTTTATTCCATGTGTTTCTACAGTTCTGAACTGCTGAAAGGCATGACTTTGTATCATATTACTTTGCTTTCTAAACTGTGTAAATTCAAACTGACTACCTGTTTCTTCCAGGATACTAGAAAGTTCAGCAATTTCGGCTTCTTGGCTTGCTGTCAAAGTTTCATTTGCTTCTTGCAAGGCTTGTGGAGTTCTAGGAAAGCTTTTACACAAGCCAACTTTATGTGGAATAAACTGTGTATTTCTGGGTTCAAGAAAACTTGTCTGTGAATCTAAAGAATCCGATAAATTACTGCCCAACTTGCTTTCTGAATCTGAGAAAGGCATATTCTCCTTTTTAACTTGGCTTGAAAAGTTTCTGGCGCTTTCCACAGAGGAGGTTTCAAAGCATTCATTTTCAATATCCTTGAACAGCATTCTGCCTTTTGCTATACTGGCTTCAGAGAATTTAATCTGCTTATTAGAAGCAGTCTGAAAGCCACCAAAGCCTAGATTCAAACTGCATGCATTAAGATTTGCTGATGATTCCCCTTTATGCTTTACGTTCTCCTTTGGCTTTTTGCTGGAATACATAGGTGCTACTTGTTTCTCTTCTTCCAAAATTACTTTATTTAAAGAATTATTATCTATACAATCTAATAATTCTTTAGCAATCTCTACAGCTACACTACTGAGAGCAGTTGCTTGAGGGCTTTTGTTGTTTTCAACTGACCTTGGCTCTTCATTGTTGGCTACAGCTTCTGAAAAGGCAGCTGCATCTGTTTGCTCTCCTTGTTTTAATCCAGTACTATCATTTTCTGAGCAGTTCATCCCAAAAGGTCTACGTACTTCTCTACAGTCAACTCCTGACCTCTGGTCTGCAGCATGCCTTTTGTCAGGTGATAATCTATTGCAACAATCGCTACTGACTCCAGTTAAGCCAAAGTTGATCCGACTCAAAGTATTATTGGAACTGCTGTTTGTCACAGATGTACAGTCATGGTGCACATCAATCAACTGTTCCTTATTCTTAGGAGAAGACCCAAGTTCTTCTTTCAGGATCTGAGATGCAGCAGCTGCATTGTTTGCGTTAGCACTCATGTCTTTATCTTCCTCACCTTTCCTTAAGCAACAGCTTTTAGGGAGAAATCTGGAACGCTTTCTTGCCATTAGGCATGCTGAAGTTAGAACTTTACGTTTTATATTTGAAATAATCTCACTATTTAAAGAATTTGTCTTGTCTTCTTTCTGTGTATTAGATACTTCTAAGCATTCTATTGACACAGCAGGTTGATCCTCTCTTGCATTTCCCCCCAAGTCTCTCAGGTCTTGTTGCTTCAGCCTATTGCCGAAGGAATTACTGGATGAGTTATCTGATATATCCATTTTTGAAATACAACTGCTGAAATTCTTTGTCCCGGTATTTGTATGCAAACACTTTCTCTCAGCAAGAAGAAAATGGTCTAGAAGAGAAGATGTTACAGAGTAAAACAGGTTAATAAATTTATTCAAAGACGTGTAAATTCAGATTTTCACAAAATTTTGGCCCATAAGATCATTTCTACAGATGCTTAACACTGGAACCATAAGTATCATTTTTGTTTTCAAATGAAAACACCTTGAAAAGACTGGAGATCTATTTAATCTAATTGTATTCTAATAGCCAGAAACAAGTGAGTTAGGCTGCCATTAATGCTATCAGGTAAAAAACAATAAATCAATTTTCAGCTGTACTGAAATTTGAAAAGATGGACTTCCATTCCATGTGTCTCAACATAAGGATTTGTTTCAAACTTAAAGTACTTCAACTCCTAATATTAAAGTAACTCTTCTAGCAAGAACAACAGCTTCTAAAAATAGGAGTGCCTGTTTGCTTTCATTATATTCTTTTAAAAATATTTTGTACTTTTGGAGGCAACAGATATACAGTCTTAAACCCCTTAATTTTAGAAAAGTAACAATACAACTTTAACATTCTTTATGATCTTTTAGAAGTTATCAACTCAGACAGACTGGCCCTTGACACTGTGGATGTGTAACCAGCATTGACAAAGATAATTAAACTTGTCAATTAGAATAACGGTTCAAGGAGAAAGTTTCTATTGCAGAAACTAATCTGAGAAAAGACAGCATAAGATTACTTGAAAATGACGTCATTTTTATCACTATATAACAGACCAATAGTACATATTGATTCCCAGTTGCTGAGCTACTTTATCACAAACACAAGAATTTACAGGATTTTATCTGAAACATTTACATGAAACGTTCTTAACAAATAATGAATCCTCCACAAATGATGAAATGCTTAATATACCTTGTTCAACATCACTGGTCACTTGACAGCCTCTAAATTCGTATGAATCAGATTCCAAATGGGGTAATACAGGATGAACAGGTGATTCAGAGGTTACTTCTTTCTGTATTTTTTCTTCTTGATACAGTAAAGTATTATTTATTGTATAAATAAATCTCCTGGATCTTTTTCTCAAGTTGGATAACATATTCAGGCTTTTAAAGCCAGACTTCGTAAGAGTATTTTCACTATTTATTAAATGTAGGTCATCACAATTATCTGGAGATGTGGCACTACATATAAGTGGGTGAGACAAAACATCGGTTACGACAGATTTAGAAGTTGTTTTTAAATGCTTGGAAAAGCTGCCATTGTAGATTACAGAATACTCTGTGACATTTGTATGTTCAATTAAAAAAGCATTGCAGTTTAAGAAGCTCATTTTGGAAACCTCAGCTGCACGTCCTTTTACCAACTTTGGATCTTGAACACTCAGAGACACAGCTTTTAATGGAGTTATTTCCGATGTTGTGTTGTTTCCAGCATTTTCCATTTCATAGCATTTTTCTGACAAATTGACACTCAATAGCCTTTCTGCTTTTATCAAGCCTGAAGTATTCCATAAAGATGCTTCTACAGCATCGTCCTTAGTCATTAGTACTGACTTCTCTCCTAAATTTTCCTCTCTATGCAAGTCAGAAGGTGGAGAGCTACATACAGACATCTCCAAGTGAGTTACGTCAAGGTCAGATAAGTTCAATTGAGACCACTGGCTTGATGAAGGTTGCACAGCTTCTTTAACAGGCTTCTCATTCTTAAATGATTTGTGTGTCCTATAATCTTGCACATCTCCTGAGATCCTAAGCGACTCCAATTTCTTTCTGTGTCCTGTTAAACAGCCATCTTTACCATCTCCTGTACCTTCACTGGTTTTTTGCAGTAAAGAACCGTTCATTTCAGTAGAGTGGCTTTTTTCAGTCCAGTTGTTTGTTTTCACTTCCTGTGAAATGCCAGTCTTTCTTCTATTAGGCTGCTCAGAGGAAACATCCTCCCTTCCGAGTGTTTTATCTGTGTTTATCTCACATTTCTCTACTGCATCCAGAGCATGTGGCATCAGCAGAAGAGTTCCACTTGTCTTAGTGGGCATGTTGAATGTGTCCTCAAAGCTATCCATCTCAACAAGTAAGCCATCTAACATCTCTGACTCTAGAGAAGATGCGGAGGGAAAGAAGTAAAAAAATTAAGTTTTAGGAAATAACTTAGGAACAGCATTGGGTTTTTATAGGTAGATACAATTTCAATTTTATAGTCATTACCTTTACTCAGGAGCAAGTTTGTAAAGATAAATTTAAGCAGCTGTTAGAGGAAACAGGAGGCAAAGTTCATACATGCAGATTCCCTGGCCTCCTGAGGACTGTAGTGGTTAAGGTTTCCAAGATGAAACCCAGCTTCTCAAAAAAGTTTTTTTTTTCCCCCTACAGACAGGACAGGAGCATGAGTGGTAAATTTGACAAGAAAAATATCTAGATTTTTTCCTTCCAAAATTTATATTGCTGGTAGGTATCAGACACATTAAGAAGTTGCCTATTTTTATCTATAAGTGGCAGCTAAGGAAACTCTTTTATAAGGATTAATTTATTAAACTGTCTTCTGCTACGATATAGAACAGTAAAGCTTCTAGAAGGATTTAGAAAATATTCTCAATCTCTTAATTGATTGGGAATCTTTTAAGTAGT
Source organism: Corapipo altera (assembly GCF_003945725.1). Lineage (NCBI taxonomy): Eukaryota > Metazoa > Chordata > Aves > Passeriformes > Pipridae > Corapipo > Corapipo altera. Next base: position 69,358,490 of record NW_020884872.1, read on the forward strand.
TCCATGATCAGCAAAATATTAGAAAAATAATGAGAATTTTTTGTTTGTGCACAGATACAATATGCAGTGGGGGAAAAATAACCCAAACTCTACTTTGCAGACAGTCTTACAAGCTTATACGTACAAAATAAAAATATTACCCTCTCAAATGTATGAACCAAGACCCACCTATCAGTACAGTCCACATTACAGAATATAGTTAGGTTTTATTTGAAGAGTACTTTTTAAGGCTTTTTCATATCAAAGTTTTCCTTGGGCATACAACCAGTAGCTTAACTTTTTCCATAAGCCTTTTTCAGGTACAATTTCTGTAATTTAAAATTCTATAAGTTTCTCTATTAGAACTTTTAAATAGCCTCATATCCAAAAGATTTTCCAGTTTCCCAGTACTTGGTCACACACATCCAATTACATGTAATACATCCATTATGGGTTCATGCTGACACTGTAGGCAACAGAACAGTTACTCATTCTCTTTAATTTCTATTTTATGCCTAAGTGCCAGAAGGTTTCACTAAAGGAGATCTCAAAAAAGAAACCGCAACACTACAGATTGAGTGTACAGGTCCTTTTCCCTTACTAAAGTATGTGCCTCTGAAGTAATTTCTGTGTCCATATTATTTCATCCTGTAATAACTTGTCAGTAGGGATTTCTAAGACATAGCTTATTTCTTTTTACTTAAACAAGAGACATTACCTTTTTTGGATTAAAGAAAACCAGGATTATCTGAAAGATTGTACAGATACTGTCTCAAACTGTACACTCATGCCAGGGGAAAAAAAAAAAATCAGGGAAGTTCATTTTGACTTCTGAATTCACTGGAAGGTGATATTATTTGATGACTTGATATATTATGATCTCTTATTTTCTTTAACTGAAACAAAATGTATACCTAATAAAACCGACAGCATTTCATGATCGTACAACACTATTCCAGAGAAAACCAACATTTGAAAGCCACAAACACGGAGGTTTGAGCTGTCCTTCTTTTCACATTGCATCTTCAGATACCAAGCTAACTATTATCAAAAAGGGAAGACATAGGAAAGAAAGAAAATTTGCAAGTTGTTTTGTACTTTAAGAGAAATGGTTTTCTTCCCCCTCTTGTTTTATTTAGACACTGTTTTAACTGGCCTTCTCTACTGTAGTATGCAATGTAATAAGACATACTGGAACACAGACCAACACATTAAGTTGTCCTTAATTTCCAAAAGTATTTTACCGATTACAATTTACTTGAATAGGTTTACTATCAAACATATTTTTCTCAGGACATCTGAACCTACCATATAAAAATAGCACTGCATATCACTCTACAAGCAACAGTGTTTCCTGATCCCAGCATTCTCAGCCCTCCTTTTCAAATTCTAAACTGATTTTTTCACAATTCTTACATGTAACACCAAACTTTTTTTAGGGCAGTCCATTCAATTCAGATAAGGAGACATACAATCCTAAGAATATATTGTCCTGTCTAGCTTGTGTGAATCCCTACAGCACCCTTTTACACCTGTGCATGTTGAACAAATTTCTGGTAATATTCTTCCCTTCTACCATAATTTCTGAACTAAAATCAAAAAACTCCCATTTGTCACATTTAGAATTACCTACTTTGAAGAGGTGAAGTAAATGAAGAAAGGATATAACAAGATCAAAAACCAAGCTCACCACAGAATAATGAGTGTTGGGGTGAAACTTCATGACAAAGCTAACCCTATTCAACACCTAGAAGCAGTAGTCTTGCTCCCCCTTCAGCCTGTACCACTTCTCTCTGCTCTTCCACAGTCTCATGTCTTCAGCTGCAGTGAGCACATTTCACAGTACTAATCTGGTTGTCATCCAGCTTAACCAGGACAGTGATTTAATTCACTGACTCACCAGACATTCCCTTTTGTAAGGCTACAATAGTTTGATGAAGTTGAATTAATTCAGGAAGTGGGGAGTAAGTACACAGCTGGCAGAAGAAATAAGCCATAACAGCAGCCCAAGACATACAATGGAGATTTATCCTCAGTCTTGCTTCACAGTATACTTAGTAGGCAAAGTATCAATGCATACCCAAATCTTTGCCATCATCTTCAGCATTTAGCTTGACTGCCTCTGGTACCAACGGCATACTTGTATCACTTATCTCAAGACATTTATCATAGTTGGAAAAAAAGTTGTGCAAAATCTGTAAACCAAAGACAAAAGCTGTTACATCACGTACCAGTGAGTGTCACTTTAACAGTAAAGCATGGAACTCTAGACATTTACTGCAGTACCTGAATAATGTTGCATCTCTTAAAACGAAAGGTAACATTTTCACAGGTACACTTGAAAAAACAAATAAGCAGCAAATCAGGTTTCATTCTGCAGTCAACTTAAGGGCAGTGAATGGGTTCAGCAGCTTACTATAAGCCTCTCAAAAGGGAACAAAGGAGATACGAAGAAGGGCAAAGACATTTTGCTTATTTTAACTTGTAACGGTTTGTTAAACTGTGAAGTTTCAGGTAGTTAAGAATCAAACTTAACCTTATAATTGAACCCTTTTAGTGCCATCCTCAGTTTTCAGTCTGAATAATCATTCAGCTTTCACATACACAGAGTGAAATTACAATTATGCAAGAACTCCCCCTAACAGTATCAAAGGACTGAAATTAAAACCCAGCTTTAGGTGTAGTGGTTAAGCACAAGAAGTTATTCTCAAAGAATAACTTCCAAAACGTTTGACAGAAGTGGGAGAAAAATAAACCAACCAACCCTCACATAAGTAGCACACTGCAACTCCTAGGTTTGATTTCTCTCTGAATAACACCCACTGCTGCTGAATCCAAGTGGTTTCGGTGGGTTTTTTTGTTGTTGGGTTTTTTTGATAAACAGTAAAAAACATTTCTCAAATAGGGTTATTTGTGAACATACAGTGTACAGTCATGTTTTGCAAATTTAGTTTTGTCAGCAGTAACTTTAAAAACCATCCAAAGAGAAGAGCTTAAAATGAAAATGACAGAATTTTTCATTCTTGGCTCAAGGAATGTTAGTATGTAACCAAATAGCTTAACTGAAAGAAGAACATAGCTCTTAAAACTACTTACTCTATCTGCTCTTCCATCTTGTTGCTTTGCTTCAGAAACAGAATCATTCTCTCCAGCTTTAGGAGAAAGACAGACAAGTCAATTTATCTTCTCCCAAGTGATCTGCTGAGTGTGTTCAAATACAGTTGTGTTTTGGGAGGGTTTTCATTGGATTATTTTAAATGCCACTCAAGTCTGTGAACAAAAAAACCTACTAAAAACTAACTAAAAGTCCTAACTAAAGAGTCCTACAGCACAATACACTCCAAATCATAGGCTGTGATTTCTGCTATGTAGGTAGATCAGTTACCACCCTGAGAACATCACTACTCAAGTAGTTATTCATGGCACTACTCATTATTTTTTTCTGCCCGAGGATCTGGATCAGATCTTTGAGTTAGGAATTTGTTTTTGTTTTTTCCCCATTACCTCCCAAAACAGCAGCAATATTTTTTCACTACATTACAAAAGGAGAAACTGAACCCTATTTTTAAAATGCCTACAGAGCAGTATATTACAATGACACGTTTCACAGACATGGCATGTAGGCTCTATGTAGCAGCCAAATAGTTTGCTCTTTCTTTTCACAGGTGTCAGATGGGAGAGAGGGGCCATCACTAATTTATAAAATCCTAGGATCATTCGAGAAGGGGGAGAATGAGAGCTCAAACCACAGCTCACCTCCCAGAAAATCATTATTAACGTATGGGTACTTTCCCCAGCCTTTCTTTACAGCTCACATCTTTCTCAACCCATGAACACCCAAAATGGCACAATTCAATAGCCCTGTGAATAGTATCACCTCTTCCCTCCCAAAAGAGATTCCCAAATCTAGCATTCATTCTTAATATGCTTTATACAGTGTATCAGTTTGGCCTGGCTCTCCCGCCAAGTCCAAGACGTCTCCTACCCCCTCCCGCTCTCCCCAAGCGAGGGAAAAAACCCTGAACCACAGGAAAAAAAACTGAAAGAAGTTTGAACAAAACAGGATTATATCAAATATATATATATATATATATAACACATATATTTACAATTATATCTACAATTTGAATATATTATACATAACAGGGAACTCCCGAGGGGCAAAAAGGGAAAAGGGAGGGGGAAAACCGGGATAAAAAGAAACCTAAAAAACAAATATCTCCTAAATATCTCCTGTTAATAGAGAGTTAATGAATAAATATAAAAACGAATTAAATACTTCCCTGAGCGGGACAGCAGAGCTGTGCAAGGCAGCAGCCAACTCCCCCACGCCTCCCAGAGAGACCAGAGATAATGGCAGGTCTGAGCAGCAGGCCCTGGCCTATACAAGCAAAGCCCATCTACAGAGAGACCTGTCGCCTTCAGCCACCAGAAGACAGAGGAGAGCGAGCTCTCTTATCTGCGCCTTATTATATGTTGTGTTAGGGAAAGGAATGATATGGAATACTTCCTTTGTCACTTTTCTAGTTCCTTCCTGGTTACAAGCTGGTCTCCAGGAAGGCCTAGGGTAAAAACTATCACATACGGTCTATATGCTTTATACAGTGATTGCTCTTTGTCACGCTGTTAAACTATGTCAGGAGATAAGCAGACATCCAGGTCTTCCCATTTGCATCAACAAATCGTACAGTCAGATTTCATTTTGCTTATCATATGCTAATGAAATCCCCCTTTCAGCAACACCTTAGGTTGAGGGTTGATATTCAGCCACTCTTAGTTACCACTGAAACAGTTATCACCCGTTCATTTGTGCAGCTGTGCAGTAAATGAGTTCCAGGAATTGCCCTGTCCAAACAACCCAGGAAATATGGTCTTGAATTGGATCAGTATCCCAGTCTGTCTCACTGCATTGATAGGATGGCAGTCACAGTGTGAATGGTTTAAAATGCTGAAGCCAACACTGCTGCTGGGAAGTTTACTCCACAGGCTACCTACTTAGACTTCATAAACATACTCACATGACTTAGCCCAACAGTATCTAGTTTTGTGATAGTGCAAAGAAAACATTACCTAATCCTCTTTCTATGCTTTGCTATGTTATTTCTAAATTTATATTCCTTAAACTCTCATATAAAGGAAGAAAACTGTTTCTGTTTAGGGTTGCATTATTTAAAGTCACCCACTATGCACCACTGTAAGAGTTCTGTCTTTTGTAATTAGAAAACTAAACAGTTCCCACTCAGTGAACTTCCAGTGTCAAACCCAGAAGTTTTTAACCCTTAGCAATTGTTCATTCTTAGAAATACCTCTTATCACTGTGTCACCAAGTGTAGGAGGTGTGGCTAAAGAACTTGACCAGGACATATCTGGATCCACTTCTGCTCCCAGACTTTCAGAAATACATTTTGGAGTTCTGACCTAGAAATACATTTAACAATTATATATATATATATTTTCCATGCAGAATTCTAAATGTATTACTCAGGAAAAGGCAACAAAATGCATAAATAAAATACATACCTCCAAAAGTTTTGGTGTGCAAAACAAGCTTCCATATGGTCCTAAAAAACATTATGTAAAAAGGACATTAAATAATAATTAAAAAATAAGGATTTTTATCTAGAGATATAAAATACTTTGTAGAACCAAAAAGAGAAAATACAAACCAGGCATAGTATTTCTCTGAGGTGTCCTATAAGTATTCCTTAAAATAGCTGGACTGCAAAACAGAATAAAAATCAAAATATTAATTTCACTTCTCAGTTTCTGAAAATAATGAAATATTTCAATATATTACATATGTTAACAACTCCATTATTTTCTTTCTTTGCAACCATGGCTATTTCCCTGAATAGATAAAATGCAGATTTCTCCTAACCATCAGTCAGTATTTTAAACCTTACTGTAAGTCTATTACAAACCATAAAAAGTTTCTTTTGTGAAATATATTAATTTTCAGTAATAATTTTTCTGACAAGTAATAAATATAATCATGCACTCTGTAATGTGCTGCATGAAACTAGGCAAATTAGATTAACTGATTTTAATTAAATGATTATTTTAACTGGTTTTATAATCAGTAAACTTGAGTACTTTAATCAAATTTACCTGAAATATAGACATTTAAATGTCAAAATCAAGGCTATTACTAAAAAACCCTCAGTAAATACTATAAATAGCTTTACTACTTGAGAAGCACATGATACATCACTACCACTCTTTCTTTGGATGTTGAAGATTTGGAAAGCTGAAATAATGTCAACAAATGACATATTCCAGCTGTGAAAGAGTAGAAAAATAGAAAGGAAGATCACCTAAAATCAAGGAAATTTTCAAAATTAGCTTGTGCTTTATTTTAACTCACTTAAGCAACCCAAAAGTATCATAAACGTACCAGACATACCAGATTATTCACTGCTATGAAAAAGTTAACAGTCAAATACGGTGAGTTTAATATTGCTTTTTGCTTAAAATCTAGGTTATTTTTCATTTGTCTTGACATATTTACCATACCTAGCAGCCAGACAGTTGCGGCAGGTACCAGGAGGAGAAGCAAGTATTTCACTTTCTTGGTCTACTTTCCTTCTTCTTGGGCTTATCAAATTCTCTCTGTCTACAACACACAATATAATAATCAACACAACTTTGCTAAACTACAAGTAATAATTTCAATTTTAAAGCTTCAAGACAAACTTTAAAAAAAAATTGAGCAACATCAATTTTAGTTAAAAAAAAAGTCAACACGAAAATCTTCAGAAACAAAAACCCAATGGTAATTTCTCCTCTAGTATTTTAAATATATTCAAATTTTAAATCCAAACAATGCTAACATGTTTCAACTGCACAGCTGAAAAAAACCCTCATTATGTCACTTTATTCACTTGATATTATTAAAGTAATTTTCAGTATTGTGCCTTTCTTATCATTGCAGAAGTTACTCTTAGAAGGAACACAATACATGCAAACATACACCTGCACCAGCTTTCCCTCAAATTTACTAAGTCATACACTTCTTGATTCTTAAGCAACATAAAGCAAAAATTATTTCTTGAACTGTTGCTAGTCATTGCCACTGGCTGCAACAGTTATTTTTATAAGAAGGAGCTCCAGGCAAAAGAGTGTGTGCCCACCAATGCAGCAGAATCCCCTGAACAGTGAGCCCCTGACATGACCAAGCATCTACTCAAAGGAATCACTACTCAGAAATTTCCAAACTACTTTAATATAAGAAACTACACTTCAATTTCTGCCTTTCTCTCTGCTTCTGAGTTCCTGAGCCCACATTCACAGCACAGCTGCATCCCAATACCACACCAAGGTGAAATCCACCAGCTTCCACCCCATGCTCTTGTTTTCACAAGAGGAAAAACCTAGATTACAGGAGCCATTTGGCTCTGACTAAGAAAACTTGAAGACCTCAGGCCAGTCACAGGTAAACTCTGCACAAACACAGAGCAAAACTAACCATTTTGGAACAGAAGAATCATAAGGTTCCTTTGTTTGCCACTTATGAAACACTACCAAGAATTCCCTAGGGACTTTGCACTGCGAAATCCAAACAGCTACATTTAGAAGAGCCATGTTCTCAGCTGAGAATAGGCTGAGCAGAAGTTCAGCAGTAAAACTTCAGAAAAACAAAGATGGTAATGATATTCCATGGAAGCACTGTTATAAAGTATCTTTGAAGAGCAGCACAGTTCTGCCCCTTTAGAGAGTTTGCTTTAGGATATAAGAACAATTCTGGTAATAAAGGGAGTCTTGTGTTTGTCTGTAACCTGTTTAGAAAAGCTTATCAGGAGGGCACAGACACAGCAGATGCACAAATCAGGTGCTTCAGGAATGGGGTTAGACATTCCCCCATAGAACGGATATACATTCTTGCATACATTCTCCCTAGAAAAAATTCTCTCTGTCCAAGGAGGATGAGTACATCCAAAAGAGCAGCATGACGTACTTTCATGATGTACTTGGGATTTGGAAATAATGCAATGAGAGGTACCTCATGAAATTCCTATTTTTCCGAATGGAAAAATATAACTTCTTTCTATGACAGTTTTAATAACTCAAAGAGCTTAGTGCTTCCAAATTTTTCCAAGAAAGGTTACAGAGTGCCCTAAGATCACAGCATATTTCAGCATGGTAAGTTCTCTCTCTTGAAAAGATTTTCAGAGATTTTTCATAAAACAAAAATGAGACAGCTGAAAAAATTCACTCTGATTCTCAGTCAAAAGGTTACACTAATAAGCTCATATCTCATTATATTAACAGTATTTAGAGTATTTGGACCACAACAGTATCTTTTATACAGGGAATTTTGTGTATATATTACCACTTTATCACAAGGTTGAATTCATTAAGATTTATTCTCTGTTTTTTTAGATGATCTTCAGAAGATTACTAAAATAAGCTTTTTAGTCACACAATTCCTACAATAGCATTACCTGTTACTGTAACATCATCAGCTACAACAGCAGAAGGTAAAAAAAATGTATTTTGTTTCTGAAGGGCACAAGCAGCCTTTAAGTATCACTTTAAAAAAAAACTACTCACTCGTTCTGGTTTTTTTCTGATCCAGTTCTTTTTCAGGAGAAGAACAAGGTGGCAATATTGCATTTTGCTCTTTAAAGATCAGTGGAGTTGATGCCAGCTGAGTGTATGTAGACGGTTTTGCCCTTGGAGTTTTAAAAGATGTTTGATCAAGCCAGCCAGAGGGAGCATCAAGCTCTCCAAACACTTTAGGCTCATATGGTGGTGCTTCTGTGCTGAGTTCTTCAAACCAGTTGAGGCTGATGGGCCCTAAATCTATGAAGAAAAACATACAGAAAACCATATGAAATGAAAAAAAGATTCTACGTGCAGGATTTGAAAATACATTAGGTATTTAGATGCTAATAGAAAAACACATTGCTCCTTCCATTGCCATACTTCTGTTTGTTTTGTTTCTACATGGCTTTGAACTCTGATACCCACAAAACACATAAGAATGTCTAACCAATTTCTCAGACAATTAACAAAACTAACCAAAGAAAAACATCCAGGTTTTTTTTAAATTATAAGTATACTCTTAGTGTCTCTCTTATTTTGCTCAGACTGACAAGTTAAACAGGTTCCTTTTAACACTAGCAACTCCTTAATAATTACAACAGGTGCATTTGGCAAAAAACTAAACCTGGACTGCATGTGGATATATATGGACATAGCAGCTAAAAAAGCAAGTACAAAAACTAGCTAAGCACGTGTTATGAAAAAAACCTACAAATAAAAATTTAAAGAAATCTACAAAAAGCAGATATTAGCAAATACAGATTAGGGGTCAGAGCAGCAGCTAACAAGTTGCATGACGCTTTCCTACTGAACATACAGCAAATGTGTATAATATATTGATGTACAGAAAGCAACCCTAATAAAAATTATTTACTTTGGAGAAGCCATACCTGATTCACTGCAATGGGCCTTAAATATTTCAAAAAAAGTTGGTCTTTCCACAGGTTTGTAAGCCATTTTCTTATCCATAACATTACTGGAACAGCTGTTGAAAAGCCTGAGAAGAAATAAGAAAACACTTTCATACACTGCTGTTCCAGTGTTGTGTCACTGCAAGTCCTAAGCCTCCCTTCCTGCATTTCTTAGTGTGTCATTCATTACCCAACTTATTTAGCTTTAAGACTGTGATGTGAGTGTTCAATCACCACAATGATTAACACGGTGCAAAAAAAGCAGACAAGAGGAGCAGAGAGAATTATACTGGAGATTATAAAAATACTCAGCAAATACAGGAGAAAACCAAGATGGAAAAGGCAGAACACTTTTGAGGCATTTTAAAAACAAATCAAAACTCCACACTCACTACTATAGGTTGGGGTGGAATATATACTATCACATATATACTCTTACAACCATTATGTAACTTATGCGTCAAGAATTTGATTCAAAGTTGTTTTCAAGTGGAGCAGACATTGCCAGTTTCACAATTTTGTTAAAAAACAGGTATAAATAAGACTGACGTAGGACTTCACCGTTTAGTACGTTTATTGCTTCGACAGTAAAATCAGTTTCCCTGGCAATGACCGCGTTACACGCGCTGCCTAACCAAAACCATGGGAAAGCAGGGCATTTTAAAACAGGATGAGGGCTGCCCTGAGACAGAAAACCAAAGAAATTTAACACTGTCTCAGAAGCACATTTTAAAAAAGCGATTTGACCAGTCCACGCTGCTCCCGGTGAGTGAAAGCTCCTCCCGGGCAATGACCCAAGCACGGAGCGCGGCCTGTGCAGCCGCCCCCGGGTCTCCGTGGGGCCTCAAGGGACGAGCCCGGTCACCGGACACCCCCTTCCACACCCGCGGTGACCGCAAACCCCCGGCGGGCTGTGAGGAGAGGGGAGGGACTCCCGTGGAGCAGCGGGGACACCGTGGGGCAGGGCCGAGCCACACGCGGGGCCGTTACCTGCCGGCGGCCTCTCGGGCGGGGCGGTGGCCGCAGCATCGCCTCACGCAGGGACGGGGACGGGGGCGGGGGGGAGGGAGAGAAGGAGGGGACGGGAACAACCCCCACCCCGCCGCCCCGTTCGAAGCTTGGCGCCAACACCCCCCCCGCGCCTGCGCACCGGGAGCATCCGCCGCTCCCGCCCCCCTCCGCATCCACCTCACGGGAAGGAGGCGGTGAGCCGGCCCCGCCTCTCCCGCACGGCGGGGCACAGGGGGGGTGCGGGGCGGGCGACGCGTGGTCCCTCAGGGGACCGACGGTGAGCGAGGTCCCTCAGGGGCTGGTTCCGCACAGCACACAAAGGGAGCGTGTCCTGAGCTAGGGTGGCAGCCCACAGCTTCACTCAGCGTCCTAGAGAGGCGGGAAATGAAATACCACATCCAAGGCTGACAGGAGCCATCCTGCTGTGCAACAGCAGCTAACACCGACCTCCCAGGAAAAGGCTCCGGGGGGCTCACCGTAAGTGGCAGTGCCATCACGGAGTGTCACGGCCTGTGCAAACCTTAGCTTTTCAGGTGGTTTCCTAGGCCTTGACACGTGAAATTATCATCATGGTCGTTGTTACAATAGAGAATGTTATCCTCCACATACATGTCCATTTCAGTTTTGTCCCTTAGCTTCATCAGTGAGTCCATGGAATAACTTCAAGCTGGGTGGAACATTCTTGTCACCAACTTTGAGTTAGCCATCTTTATTTTAGCTGGATGTTCATCTACACTGGTCTCATAAAGGGGTTTCTTGCTACCTCTCTATACCAGTCCTTATTTTACAGTTTTATCACATCATCTGCTTACTAATCTGTCACTTTCTTCGGGTTCTTGTCATACAATAATTTTCCATATCCCTTCTCCTTCCAACAGTTTTAACTTGTAAACTTGCAGTGTTGTGGGGAGTTGCAGTAACTGGTTCTTCGCAAAGCATTTTAGAGGAAGCCAAACCTTTGCTTTGAATGACGGAGCATAGTTTCCAATTTAATCTCCTTCCCAATGCACCCTAACAATTTACTCTTTTTGCAGCCATAGTGCAGTCATTAAGTTTTAACTTGACCATCTTGATACTCTCTTTTTGCTTTGAGTTAATACCAACAGCGCTTTGAAAGCCCAAGCACAATGTGGAGCCTTGAGACATTTTCCTTTTAATTATGATGAATGTGTTTCCTGAGTCTTAACCTCTTTCTGTCCTATAAAAATGCTGTCACTTACTGATTTATTTCAGACACTTGAATGGTCTTTCTCAAATGCACTGTGAACATTTAAAGACATCATCCCTACCAGCTCTTCTATAGCCCCTGTCTTGCTGGCCCCTTGAAGTTTATAAAGCAATGCATTTATAAAGATGGTGGTGAGGAATCATACAAAGAAAGTATTTCACATCACAGCAGTTCCAGGGATTTGAGGATTCTCCAGTCCTTAAAGGCTCCATACAGAGTTTGGATGATTGAATTATATGATTCTGTGTTACCTTAGAATTGAACTAAATTGATGTAATTATGGAAGTCTAATGTGTAAGTGCTTGTATTACTAATACTTATTTAATTACACAGGTATTAAGCCACTCTTCCCAGTATAACTGTTTCCCTTTACTTCAGTTTTTATACACAAGTATAGTCTATCTTTTCCTAAAACAGTTCAGCTGATAGAAAAGCTCCAGGTACCTGATACCTGAGTAATGGAACAATGGGGATACTCAGACCTTTTAATACTGGCAAAGACTTCTCAGAGATGCAATTTCCTACATCCTCTCCTCAGCTCTCTGTGGGACACCCAGTTAATCTGGGCTTTGTCAGTTTCCCAAACCCCGTTTTTCTTCTTTTAAGAGGATGATCAGAATGAACTGAGAGCAAGTAGGCTTTCCCTCACTATGAAGGCCATGGTTGTTCCAGCTATGGCTGAATTACATCATTACAGGGTGTTGCAGAGAAGGAAAGGCAGGTAAGCCTTGCCATCAGCCCTCCCTCCCCCAGCTGATCCCAATTTCCCTATCAATTAGCAACCATTAGCTCCCCAGATAAGATAAAGGCGGGACAGGACAACGGGCAGGCCTACCCTTTCTAGGGCGATGATTATGGAGGGCTTTGTCTGTTCCCCCTTCAGCACGTACCAGGGCTTCAGGGGCAGCCCCGCGCCCGGCCGCGGCCAGGACCCGTCGGCCAAGCAGCCCAGCTGGAAGCAGAGCAAGAGCGGCGGCATCAGCCCGTTCCTTGGGGGGCCCCTCACGCCGCTGCCCTCCGAGTACCTGGACAGCTACCGGCGGGCGCAGCTGCAGGCGCTGCTCTCGCAGATGAGCCCCGGGCTGGCGCCGCTGCCGCGCCGGGCCAGCACGAAGGAGGCCGCGGTGCAGGTGAGCCTGCGGGCCGACAAGGCCGTGCAGTGCTCGCTGGGGCCACGCACGCTGCCGCCCGCCCGCGCCTTCGGTTCCGCCGCCCTGCGCGCCCCGGGGCGCCTCGCCGTCTACTCGCCCGCGCCCGACCGCCGCCCCTTCGCGCTGCCCGAGGCCAAGGCGTCCCCGAAGACGGCAGCGCCGTCGGTAGCGCCGGCCCAGGAGACACCCACGGCGGCGGACAGCAGAGAGAAGCAGGAGAAGGGCCCGGCGGAGGCTGCGCTGTCGCCGCGCCGGGAGCCGACGGGGACGCGGCGGAAGGAGAACGCAGCTCCCAGGCAGCAAGCGACTTTCCAGGTGTGCGGGGATAGGGCTTGGCGCTGCCCACCGGGGGCCAACCCTGAAGAAGGGGAACCAGAAATCCCCTCTTGAGCAGAACGGTGGTCCCCGGGCAGGCTTTGTCTCCCCAGCAGCAGCAGAGCCGCCAGCCTCTGAAAACCCACAGGGGTGTATCATAGCACCACAAAACGGTTTGGGTTGGAAGTGCCTTAAAGATTACCTAGTTCCAGCCCCCTTGCCGTGGGCAGGGATGCCACCCACTAGATCATGTTGTTCAGAGTCTCATCCAACATGGCTTTGAACGCTTCCAGCAATGGGGCGTCCATGACTTTTATGGGCAGCCTGTTTCAGTGTCTCCCCACCCTCAGGGAGTATAACAAGGGCGCTGAGCTGGATGTTCTCCTCTGCTGGAGGATGCTCAGTATACTCTGTCTCTGCAGTTCTTGGAGCAGAAGTATGGCTATTTCCACTGCAAAGACTGCAAGACCAGATGGGAGAGTGCTTATGTGTGGTGCATTTCTGGAAGCAACAAGGTAGTTAACAAAGTCATTTTCTTTTGTTCCTGAAACTTGTAAGAATGGCACCAAATCTGGTGTTTTGGTGCAAATTTAGGTACCTGTACTTAACACCTTGAAGAAGTTGCTATAGTAACTGAAAACTTCCCTTCTTTTCAGGTGTACTTCAAGCAGCTGTGTCGCAAATGCCAAAAGGGTTTCAATCCCTATCGAGTGGAAGCAATCCAGTGCCAGGTAAGTTAACATATGGCAGGATACAGTTGTTATATGCTCTAATAGTTAACAGTTGTTGAACTTGATATTGACTTTATCTGGAAGAAAAACTTGATTTCATCAAAATACTAGGAAATGTTATTTGGAAAAAGTGTGATGGGTAGGCCTCCCTCCTCCTGTGGGAGGCCATGTTCATTACATGAACAATTTTCTGTTCATATAGCATTATGGCTAGCTACAGATAGGGTAGGGTTTTGTTCTTCTAGGTGAGAAGGTTCTTACAGTTTAATTCCGCAGGGTTTTTACCACAAGAGCTCTGAAGTCTATCAGTCCAAATGTGTTACTATGATTAAGGAAAACTAAATGTCAGTCTGTTAGCACAGGCATGAAGTAAGCACCTTTAATCCACTTCCAATAACATGTCTTGTTTCTTAAGATCTGTTCAAGGACTCGTTGCTCCTGCCCTCAGAAGAAAAGACACATTGATCTCAAGAGACCACATCGCCAAGAACTTTGTGGCCGCTGCAAAGGGAAGAGGCTATCCTGTGATAACACTTACAGCTTCAAATACATTGTCTGATCTGTGTACCCTCTTCTGTTTTGTGCTTTGCACTTTGTCAGTCTTTTGCAGTGTTTTGACTTAAGGCTTTTGACCTGGCATTGGATAATGGACAAAGACATTTGTATTATTTATAAAGTATGTAACTTCACTGTATGTATGCTGTAAATAAAGTTGAAGAAAAGTTTGCACTAGTTTCATACCCCTTAGTTTCATCTTGCTTAGATGAAAGAGCAAAATATATCTGGAAGGGAAAAACCTATTTGATTTCCTGAAAAAAGTAGACTTTGTTTTTAGTCTGCCTTGAAGGAGTGTTAAGATTAAAGCTGCAAGAGCAAGTTTTTCCTTCAGTCACTCAAACTGAACTAGGGTGGAACATGCAAATGTTCTGGAGCATAAAGTCTGGTGTGTCTTCCCACTGCCTCTGTCAAATGTATATTCAAAAAAATCACAGCTGTTTGATAATCAAAGACTATCTGCTGGAAGACTGTGTCTGTAAGATAACAAGGGAAAAACCTCTTGAGTGGTAGCATCTGTGAGGGAGTGTAACAAATTCTCTAGACTTGATGTGTCCCCAGAGTGGTAGAACAAGTCCCAGTGCCCCTGGTTTAAACACAGGCTCATGCCTCAGAAGCTTTCCAGTCATATAAGGTGTCTCCAGGGTAGGTGGCTTAAATATAACTGAAGAAAGTACCTGAATGTGCTTTCAGGGAGACAAAATGCAGTGAACCAGAGGAATCCTATTTAAAGTACTGGTGTGGTAGAAGCACAGTGGAGTATTGTTGCAGTTCATGCTGTCTTAGGATATTAGTGAGGCTTTGTTGGGAATAGTCTAATTTCTCCTCTACCTGAAGTTTAGAAATGATGCTAAAAAGCTAGATGGTTACATCATGGGATATTTTGTATGTATCTGAGAAGAATTGGAATACTTTAGGGAGGAAGGAACTTCTGAAGGTCTTCACTGTCAGTGGGAGATTAATGAAACTGCTTTTGTCACTGTCCTTTTCAAAGTTGAGTTGTAACTACAGCCTGACAAAAAAATCCTTATATTTCTGGCTGTTTTCTATCAGTGCAATTAATGGTTTTAGCATAAATGGTGAGAAAGGTGTCTTTTGGGGGCTGCAACAGTATGGATTTAGACAAGAACATAATTTCACAACAAGCACATACTCTGTTCTGATTATATATGTCTTTTATGTTTTAGTTAAATGGATGTACTAATCCAAATTTCAAAGTTACTTCACAAAAACGGTAAGTGTATTTACAGCGTGAATAAGTTACACAGTCAGAATGAAAGTATCTCAGGTGTGCAACAGATTTACATGCATACATTTAACACTGGACAGCAGTTAAATGTAAGAAAAAAACCCATATAGTTATGACTTTTATATATACATTACAAATAAAATAAGACATCTCTTTAAAGAAACTTAACATGAGAACTTGCATTTCACGTTAATATTTTCACTTTTTATACTCAAAATTTATATTAAATAAAAATATGCATGCTTAACAATCAAATCAAAAAGATTTGACTCCGTGATGGGACTTTCTCCTACAAAATGGCAAGTTAAATTAGATCGACCATCCTTTAATAGTATAAATATATTCATAAAAGCAACCTTCTAGTAAAAAGCAGCCAAGGTCCTTAAAAAAAAAAGAAAATCTACCAAGACCATTCATGATCCTTGGGGGTGGCCTAAGAACAGACCTCTGCAATATGATCCAGTACCTTCAGAGACAGTAGCCTAGTAACATTAGGAAATGTACTTCATAGCAGCTTGTTGTTTTAAGATACAGTAATCATATTCAAATTACAGTGTACATTAAACTGTAGTCCATTTACAATTTGTTTCATATACACAGGCTCTCAGCTTTTGACCAACAAGTTTGCAAGATTCCGTGGCCAGCTTCATTCTGCCCATCTTTCACTCAACTAAATAAGAGAAAAAAGGAAAAAAATGTACAAGGGTTTGTTGGTTTTGTTTTTTTTTTAACAAAAAATACTATTTTGTGAAGGAAACATTGCACTTTTACCAACCTAAAATTAATTTGCTATAAAGGAAGTATTGTTCATGTAATAGGCTTTGGTATGCAATGGAAGTCACTTCTTCAGTAGTGAGTTGCAGTTGCTCAGTGAAATGCTAACTGATTTTTGTGCAACACAGAACAGAGGATGTTTTCCTGGGTGCTCTATGCTACCTCTGTCCTTACAGTATTGCTACACATTTGAAGTTCAGCCCATCGCTTTTTAGAAGAAATCCTAAATGTAACAAGAGTGAGTACAGTTTGACCAAACCTTTGTAAGGCTGAGAAGACATTGAGCCACCTCACTCCCACAGGGCAGCACTCCCAGCTTGAAAGAGGACACAAGAGTCCTGTCAGAGACTTGTGCCAGAAACGCTGGAGTCTGGAAGAAAAGTATTGATGACCCGGTAACTCTGAGCTCTGCGAATCATGTCGCGGATCTCTATGTTCAGTTCCATTAATTTGGTACAGATTTCAGTCAGGCTCTGGTTGGAGCCCACCAGTGCATAGGTGCCTGTCTGGCCCAAGGTTTGGTGGCGGAAGTAAATGTTCAGCAGTGTCTGGACTTCATCGTCAGAGCTACTTCCAAAGATATCATTGGGCCACAAAATCCTGCAATGAAACAGGAAAAGAACATGTGTATCACTACAGGTTTATCAACACAGACAGAAGCTATGTGATAGAGATCTCTAAAAGGAGAATGGACTTGCACACGCTTATAAAACAAAAGCAACTCACTGTTTTACACTACTGTTAGTCAGCCTGGTTCAGGCACTGAAATCACATAAAAGCCCAATTCCTATCATCTAAAAATTGCTTAGGAGAACTCATTCAAATAAGTGGAAGTGAAACTGGACTGAACGTTAGCTGATGTCAGTGACATGCACCTGTAAGGAATTACCTCTATAAAAAGATTCTTAAAAGCCTCACAGGACTTTTGATCTACACAATGTAGAAGCATACATGTTTGATAGCTACTGGTGACACACCCCTGCAAAAGTTAATATCAATGCCCCCATGTACCTTGTTCAAACGTATTAATTAACTATGCTGAATCAGTGCATTACATTTAGTATAAATTTAGGATGATAATTAATGCATAATTTTCTAATAACACGAAAGTCTAACGTGAACCATGTAGCAAAACTTGCCTGCATTCTCTTATTTGTCGGATGGCTTTAACAAGTTCATTGTTCTTCAAGCACTCCAGCATGGACTGAATAGCTGCTTCAGTAGAATTGAATGAGGGCTCAGATTCTGTTGTCAGAGGCTCAGCTGCGATTGCAGCAGTAGCATCCTTCAGATTTTTCTTCAGTTCACTCAGTTCTCTTGACATATTTAACAGCTGTTCCAAGGAGAAAGACGAGAGATGGGTATTTTCATTCTCCATAGGCCCCAAAAGGAGTAGATATTTCAAGTATGTTCTTACTACTACATTGAATGCACACATGGAAAAGACCTCATTTTAACACAAGGACATTTCTTGATCTCTGTACATTTTATGGGGAAAACACAAACTACAGATCTTTTAACTTTGTTCTTCCTTTAACCTTATGCTGTAGTTTTGGCTTGCTAAAATGCAAGAGCACATCTAAACAAGCTTTTATTCTTCACCTCTTCCAATTTTTTTCATATCATAGCAGAAAACTTTAAGAAATCGTACTTCTCCTGGAAGATGTTGTTATCTATTTACAAAACATATGCAGGATCCGATATGATTAACAGATGGATAGGAATTGTATAACCGTTTGTCAGGCTGAAAAGTTAATATGGCACAAGATTAATAAATAATTAATAAGTTAATTAATTTCTAAGGATCTACTTCTTCATGCTCACACATGCTAAAAATAACCACTGTCACATGTACTAAAAATGGAACCTCCTTTAAATAATAGCCTATGGCTCCAGCAAAATATGCAAATTTCATGGTGAAACAGCTCCTCATACAATTGTTCCCCAGTTCCACAGGCTGCATTATTTATAAAAATCCAACAAAATTCATAACTGTGTAATACAGTTACAGAAATCAATTATAAAGAACATAAAATATTCTAAAACTTAAGACTATTCTAGTAGTAGTGGACTAGATGCCTACTGTCCTGTCTTCTCTTAAAAGTGAACAGCCCAGTCACATTCTGAGGCAGCCTTCAGAATAGTTCCTTAAGACACAGTAAGTATTCAAATTCTTTGTACTACTACAGCACATAAACCAAACCATTTCCATTTATAGACCATCTCTAAACTACTAGAATCTGTCATAAATACATGTCATAGCTTCAAATTTTACTTCACAAAGCAAAGTACAATAACTTATTCTCCTCAATAGTTTAAAATACATAAGCCTTACTAAGAGAAAAATACATATGGAATGGCAAGTTAAATCTTTCCTTAAATTATGATCATTCAACTTAAAGTTATCACTGCAAAGGTATTTAAAAGTATTTCATATTTTAAGCAATTGCTGAAAATAAAGCTGACAAACAGTATTGTTCTTGTGAAAATTTTTTTAAAGTAAGATACATAGATTTATCTAAAAACAAAAGGCTATTGGGTCAAAAGTGAGAGTGTGCTGTGTCAAAAATATTTGAAGACAAAAGCTTGTAAACATTACAGAATTAGAAAGACGTGACATTAATGTACTAAGTTGATTATGTATGCCTGCAGACATAATAGTGAAATAGTGTAATCTTTGGTGCTAAGTTCATAGAAGGAAAAATAACAACATGAAAATAAAGTGGAATTTTCAGTATAAGACTTTGTAATTTGTTACATACCTCTGGCATGGAACTCACTTCGTGCACTTGTCCAATAAGTTTACAGTAGGACTGAAAAAGCAACAGCAGCTGGAAGTGCAGTTTATATAATCTCTGACAGAGTTCCAATTGCTAAGGAAAGATTTGTAGGAGAAGAAATAATTAATAAATATTAGTGAATTTAGATAATTTTCGATAACTAACAAAACACATGGATATAGTTCTGTTCTTAAAAACCATTATTTCACTGAAGTATGATCTATACTATTTCAGAAAATAAGTAATGATTTTTCTTCTGCAGGTAAGTCAAATATGACATTGAAAATCAAAATTATGATGACTAGCTCTCATGTAGCACATGTCAGTATCAGTCTTAAAACATATTTGTTAGCTTCACTGTCTCCAGTTTGCAGCTGGAAAGCAGAGGCAGAATACAGAGGAAGTGACTTTGCTGCTTAGAACATGAAACTCTAAAACTTGAGATATGGACGAAGACCTCTTCTCAGGGATGGAAATCCAAGAGAGAAGCCATAAAATAGTTGTCCAAGAGGGTCAAAGCTCCTGCCTGCTTCTCTGAGGAGAGAGGAAGAGTAGCAATAAATCCAGCTAGGAGTGAGAAGGAGGAAAGGCCAGCTCTGGAACTTAAAACTCTGCTCATGGATTTTCCACCATCTTAAAGAACCTATACAACAGATGGATGGAGTTTAATGTGTAAGAGGATATTTGGCTTCTATGATGTATTATCCCAGATTATGTAGATACTGCTCTATGAATATTCACTTGTTTCTTCCAGTGTAATGTGCAGCACAACACAAAGGGTGTCAGACACATCGAAGAGTCAAGTTAACATGGTTGTGGTCCTGGTATTCTTGTGTGTATTAGGAAGGGGAATCTCATCGTTCCACAGCTGGATCATGCTGAAGAAGGGAGAAACATTTAATCTTTGGCAAATTATGTAAGAAGTGAAAATTCTGCAACTACAAGTCCTGACCTTGCACTGACTCTTTGGCAGGAAAGCTTTACAGGTTTCAAACCATATTTGATTTGTCTGCTGTTACAGACACAGTGATCAAGGATGGGCTCAATGCTCTTTCCATCTGTTTGGAGCAACTAGAGCAAAGTTTCATGCCAAACATAGTAGAAAAGAAGAAGAAGCTATTAATGACTTTGCCTCTTTAAAGCACTTCATATATGCTTAGCTACCAGCATGTACTACAGCTCTTTGATGAACTGAGGTCTGTGCAAATGCCAGCACAAATACTGATAAAGTTCTTTAAGAACATTTTAAATGTTGATTTGACTGAGGTGTTTATTTACATATGGTTCAATATTTAAGTGCCATGTTTTTTATTAACAAGCCAAAATTAGAACCATAGCCTTTGCATTTCAGTTCCCAAAATTTCTGTACCAGCCAGAAAAGGCTGAGGTCAAAAGCAAATTGCAGCTTTGTTCATCAGGGTGGAGGAGGTCACCAGCTACCCATCTTGGGTAGTGTTCAAGGCCAGGTTGAATGGGGCTTTGAGCTACCTGGTCTAGTGGAAGATGTCCCTGCCCATGGCAGAGGGATTGGAACTATGTGATCTTTTAAGTGCCTTCCAACTCAAACCATTCTATGATCCCACCAGACCTGATACAACAAAGACCCACAGGAGCTGAAAGAGGGCCCAGCAGATCCATGGTGAGAAAAAAAGTGGAGTGGAACAGATGTGCTAGGACAGAACTGGCTTGTGGACAGGGACAAAACCTATCAGTGGCCAAGAGAACAAAGAAATAGGGCCTGAGGGACACTGCCAGTGAGTGAAATAAACCTGCCCAGAGGCCATTCTCTGTAACTGAGGGCACAGAGCACCGCCAAGTTTGCATTTGTGTGGCTAACCATTCTCTTCCCAAAATAAAGACTGACTGTTTAGATATAACATCCTGGCTTCTGTCTTTCCTTGAAATGTGCTCAGGCATGTCAGGGGCTGGCTGGTGGCCCAGCTAGGGAAGTGCTAACTGCTCACCCTGAGTGCCAGCCCAGGGACACACACTTCCTCCCTCATCCTCTTTAGCTTACAGGTAGGGACACAGCCTCAGGTTCTTGAGCAGAGATCAAATTCATTCTATTCAAATTTTGGAGACCTAGCAACATTACATAGCAGTTACATCCATGTACACTTGAAGTTGTCAGGGAGTTAAAAAATAATTGAAAACCAGGACACATCATTAAAAAAAAATAATCTCATGACAGCTTAGCATGTAACACCTGGGTTTTTTCAGTCTTTAGAGAACAATAATTCAGTTTCACCCTTCTGGCTGCTAACCTGAATGAAGACAAACTAAGGTCAAATTGACGATTCTAGCTTGACTCACTCAACATTTAGTTACCGTATCAAGCAGCTCAATTTTTGTTCTTCCTGAACAAGTATTAGAAACCAACAGTGGTGAAACTGTTCATCAACATATAAACAAAACCCGTTTGAAACATAACTGCCAACTATAAATTGTAGTTTTCCATTAGGAAAAAATGAAAGTTATTAATTTAAAGTAAGAAAAAAATGTTGTTTTCCAATCCAGCATATTACATTCATTCAAAGGCTTGATTTTTAAAAATGTATGTAAATGACCATTTGAAACAGCATTATGAAGGTGCCAGAATTTTAGCAAGATATTTTCAGATTTCACAAAACACATGTTAGAAAATTATTTTTGTCACTGTGTTTAGAACCACATATTCTATAGAAAAACTATAACAAAAAAGGAAAGCATGCTTAGAAGTAAAACAGTAAGATTGGGGTGTATTAGTCCATCTATAGATGGACAAAAAATATGAAAGAACTTCAACTTACTGCAAGAGATTCCATTTGCTACACAGCAAGCATGGCACAGGAGAAAAGGAAAGGAAAGAAAGTATAATGTCAGTGTAATGCATGCAATAGGAAGCACAGCCCATCTGTAATAGCATAACTTGTCAGCAGTATTAGCAATGCTTGCCTCAACCTGATAATTGGTTGGAAATATCACATACAACATGCACAGCATTCTTAATAAAATCGAGCTTTAATTCTAATTGTAAATTCCAGTCTAAATATCCTCAGTTAGATCTTCAGATTTATTAGTTTGAATGTATCCCACTAAATAGCTCAGGAACCTACAGTGAAATTGTGCTACAAAACTCTTGAAATAATACTTTTATTTATTTAAATTTCCTTTCTTTTTTGTTAAAAGGAGCTCATATTGCAAAGTACTAAAAAAATTAGGAAGGGTTTTCAAGTCATGAATAAAACTGAACTTCGCTATTTGTAAAAATTTTCTTATTTATAAATACTTCTATTTTTTTGACTTAATAGATCTAAGGAAATTTGCAGGGTAAGCTTTGTGACTGCTGGGCCTATTACTTGGCACATTACAGGGGAAACATTTTGCATATAACTTTAAAATTATGACTATCATAAAGAAAAAAATCCATGGAAAATGCCAGTTTTGTTTAACTACATGGCAATGCCACAAGTTGAGGCAGCTTTTGTTCCTTCCTCTCATCAGTAATGATTCACTGGTTTGTAATTCTGGAGCTACTAAAATGTCAGTGTAAGTCCTGTCACAATAGTAATAAAAATTCTAATTGACCTACATTAACATTTCAAAGATTAGGGGACTAAGTACTCTCTTCCAAAAAAAAGTGTTCCTCTTTTCTTTGCCAAGAACTAACATTTCCACTCTGTGTACATCTTATGCAGTTTTCCTTATTTTGTAAATATTACAATCTCATATTTTACATGAACAGAGTCATCACGTAAATGCTGTAAGTAACAAACACAACATCTGCCCAGTTACAGTCTGATGTCAATGCATATGCACAGAATGTTAATAAACGTCTGGAATTCTTATTAAAATTATTTACCTTATATCCATACAAAGGCAGAAAACAAGAAATATGAAATAATGCTAACTTTGAGGAGCCTAACAAAGTGTTTCAGCCTGTCTTCTTTCCATTGGCCTTATTATTAAAAGGTATATGAAAAGTATTGTCCCAAATGCTTTTCTATAAAATCATGACAAACTAAGCTTTAAAGTCTTATGATGTTTAATTTTATGCCTTTAACATTGCTTGGATAGTTTTTACTCCTACTTAGTACTCTTCAAAAAAACCTCTTTCTATCTTGGCTTCCATGCAGTTCATGTAAATGAAGCTTTATCAAGCTAAATTCAAGACAAGAAGAGGACAAGAGCAGACAGATCACTGTGTTCCAGTAAATTCACAGGTGTGCTGGCTTGAGTTTTTCAAATGTCTCCTCTGTACTGCTTCCAAAACCAGGCAGGCCAAAAAAGGGGCAAGGAAAAACTCAGCAGCAAGGGCTCAGGAGGAATGCTCACAGCCTTTACAGTTTAATCCCTCTATAGTTAGGGAAGCGTTGTAGATTAGTTGATAGACTTTACAGAAATAATGGTTTTGGGAGCTGCAAATACCAAATGTTTAGAGTATCTGGATCATTTGCACAGTTCTTTATGCACCTAGTAAATGCAGCATCTAAGAAGGACACATTCCTTAGCAGCAATGCTTTGATTTAGTTTTTTATTCCTAGAATTGCTGTTTTGTACTGTTAGCAGACCAGGAATAGAGCAAAACACTAATTTTTAGATCACAGATCTTCTTGCTTTTTCAAGGAATCATTTTTAGATACTGAAAGGAAATGACAGTTACATAATTATTCCTTAAGACATTAACACTTGATGGCAACACAGTCTTCAGTCATTTATTGGCACAAGAGAGTCCCGGCATATTAAAGTAACTACTGTGTCCAAGTGTCCAAACTGCAAGTGCATTTTCTTAGGTTATCCTATTTGACTTGGCATGTCAGCAGACAGAACTTTTCCCATGATCTAGGAAATTGAGTATATACACAAACTTGTATATATATCAGAGATAGAACAGCATATGCTGTGCATTCTTAAATATCCACTGGACTTGAAGGATAATAGAAACTATTCTGTCTGGAGAAATCTATACACAGCTGTGTTCCTCCTTTGGAAAAGCGACCTACCTTGGCCCATTTCACCTCATTGTCAATCCATGGAACTGTCAAACAGTAGTCAATAATTGATTATTGATTATTAAGAATTTATAGCTGAACAATGGACTCACTGTGTCTTGAGCTGTACTGTATCTAACTCAACTCCAGATGACTATGGTGCCAGGAGGTACCTCCAGTCTTATTGGTGGCTTAGAGTGATTGAACCTTTAGCTCCAGGGAAACTCATAACAACAGGTACATTCTGATTTTTTTGAGCAAATTTTTATGGATTACAGGATGTTTTAAATATCCATTAACAGTTTGAGTTCGCAAAGCCCACATCCATTAGTTTGTGGTGAACTTTGGGATGAGGCAGGTTTGAGAAAGTGTATACTGACTTTGGACTTCTAGAGTAAACAGAACATCTCATTAGGAGATAAATACTTATTTGATTAGCAGTGTTAATTGACAAGAAAAAGAAGATCTTCCAGTATCTCTTTTCCAAAAAAGCAAACAAAGAAACAAACAAACCCAGTCTTTGACTAGATTAAAAAAATCCCTGCTTAATAAGGCTGAAGTACATACGAATAACTGTACTTATCTAAGACTGTTACACCTGGACAGATAGCACAATAGTAGGTGCAGTTATCTTTCTCCATAAATTGATTCCTATGTCACTGACACTCTGTTTTTCAAAGTAGCATCAAAGCTTAAAAATCACACACATCCAAATCATCTAATCTATTGCAATAATAAGCAGGGGAAAGACATTCTGGAACATTAAACTTTTACCCAAATTTCATACAAGTTGCTAGCTCTAGCAGCTGACCTAGACAACTTCTATTTCAAGTTTCTTTAATGTCAGAATAAGCAATTTTTGCCTTTGCCCGTTTTTGGTAACAGTAACAACGGTCAACAAATCATATGCAATTATTTTGAAATAAGATCTGATTACAGAAAGTGATGCCAAATCACTTAGCAGCATCAGCAGGCATTTGTGATGCAACTACTTGTGATAATGCTGAATTTGTTCTCATGTCTGTCCTATCTGTAGAGGGGACTATTTTCATCTCAAGCTTTCTACCTTCTGTAGAGTAATGTGTTCCTTTTTCTTCCTTACAATTACTTCTGAACCTTTTCCAGAAGTGACCTGGTTGTGTGCTTAGCTTTGCAGTTTCTTTTTTAGGCCAGAAGTTTTCGGAAGACTTTCAGGCTCTAGACTAAACCTCAATGAGTTTAAGAGTTTAGGCAGGTTCCCTTGTGACTACAACTGTAAGATAGATTTCCACACCCCCCCTACAATTATTTGATTCTTTAGCCTTTCATGTTGAGGGAGAAGTGGAGAGGAAAGATAAGAAAACAAATACTTGCCACTCTATGATTAATTTTTCCTTGTCCCTTCCTAATCACATTTCCTCAGTTTCTCTGGCCTCTTCCTCCCATTACACTTTCATTGAATAAACAGACAGTTCCTTTGGGAAAAGCTGCTTCAATTGACATGTTAATGAGTAGGGGAAGAAAGAAATATGCCTGTTGATCAAAGACCTACCATCCTCTCAAATTCCAAAGAATAATGCATTTTGGGCTGAAGGAATAATGCTGGGGAGAAACCAGGAACTCCTGAAGGAATGAGAAACCTTTCTTTTCAGTCTGTCTGATAAGCAGTATAAATATTAACTCTGGCTTCACAAAACACACATTTAATTCTACAACAGAGAATGCCTAGTTAAAAAAACCCACACAAGTGGAGCATGACATTTACTGACTTTTAGATGTGTTTAGGCCAGATATATGAGGTCAGTTCACAGTTTATTCTTTCTCCTCAGCATTCTTTCTCCTCTACTTTTTCAAAAACGAAACAATGTGCGTGATTTTATGGGTTTCCAAAAGAGGGATGTAGAGGATAAAATAAGCTGTCTCCAGCAAGATATGTAACACTAGAGTCTGAAGTCATTGTTCAGGGTATTGTGCATCAGAGGGAAGAGAATGCACATTCATATTCCAATAATGATGCATACTCTATCACCCTCTCCTGATGTGCTTGCAGGAGAGGTAGTAGCATGTATTCCAGGTCTCTCTTTTTTAAATTTGAGAATAGTTCCCTTTTAACTTCCCTGTACACCATTACAATTACAGAACAGACATTATCTTGTTTAAATGCATTGGAAGGTGTCTAACTTCTGCTGGTGCCAATGCTTAGCGGGGGTGGGGGGGAAGATTGAACAGTTTTTCCACTGCCGGTGATTGCAGCCATAGGATTTATTAGCAAATTAGATTTGCTAATAAGGTCAAGGAAGCCAAAATGCAAGTGCAGTAAGGATTCGGGATTCTTGGGAAATGGTATAAAAAAAATAAAAATCAAGGAAGTTCAAATACATAGAGATGGGAAAGAGAGGTTAAGATAAAGACAGAAGAAAATAAAGTGAACTGGGGAAGAAGACAGACAAACTGAAACCAACATAAGAATAAAAGAAGGTATTTGAAAAACATGGTTACAACAGGCAAGTCTGTATTCTGAAAATGTCATAATTATCTTTTATAAGTTAAAATACATGGAAAGAAGACAAATCACTTTTCTTTACATGTTGTTGCTGCTTCCTGGTCTTGGCTAATTTTCTTCAGACCCCTCTTTTTCCTATCCCTCCATTCTTTTTTCTCCAAAAGGAAAAAACTCCATAAAATAACATTTGTCAATTCATTATACATCACCAAGATATCATCTGTTTCCTATACTTAGTATATCAAATAATGGTAATGACTGCTGATGGTAGTGATTTCTGAAATATAGATTTCTTAACTGGAACCAACAAATATAAACAAACAAACAAATATTCACATACATGTGTGTATGATTTTTTGTTAAAAATTGATAAAGAGATATTTTGCCTTAGCCCTTAACACTTATCTACAGTATAAATCATTTCACTGGCCATTTCACAGTCATGTTTCATAACTACTAGTCTAAGAGTATTTCAACCAGGCAAATCTTGCTGTTGAGCAGACCGAGTGTGTAACAGTTGTAGATAAAATGGGAGTAATATAGAAGGACAGTACATCAGGAACGATTTTCAGAGACACTGCACTGTGGAAAACTGCTCCTGCAACATCTTTCTAAAAAGGAGAGCACACCCTACCCAGGCAGGGTTAGCTTTGCTTCCTTGTCTAGATGAGGAAGGCAGAAGTACCTCCTCTGAATATTTCCCATTTCCTGTGGCCAGAACTGAGGCAGCAACAATAACTTCAAGCCTCAAGTGTGAAAACTGGATTATGCCCAAGCCCAGCACAGAGTCAAGGAGGAAGTACAGCAGGCTCCTGTGGGTTCGAGGACAAGATATATCACACATGTCACTTTACAAGGGAGAAATAATACTGGCCATTCATTACCTTCTCTTCTGAGTCGCCTGGCTGGCAGGTAATAACTCCATCTCGTGAGCCTCCAGCAAATGTTGCTTTGCAGTTTGCAAGCCACTGTTTTGAGAGAGAAATTAAAGAAGATATGAATAAGACCTACTATTTAATTCAAAGAAAGATAAGCTGTATTTTAGTTTCAAAGCACAGCATGTAAACAAAAGTTTGCAATTGCACTTTTTATTACCACAGACTGCAACAATTTGCTTTGACTGTAATTTAAAGTGTAGTTGTAATTTCTATTACTATTTCAATTGCATAAACTAAGAAAATTAATTAATGAATGAACAGGAGAGAGACTAGGAATATTAAAGATACCAATGTTTCTAATATTAGGGGATACAATAGCTATTTTTTTAGCTCTGGTCCATATGTTCAGGAGGAAACTTTCCATAAATCCAGTATCTGAAACATGTTTTTGTACTGAATGTTAGTCTAAATAGATGTGAGTGGATGTGCAGTTTCCTGACATAGCATAAGTATACAAACATACAAAACCAAGAACATAATATAATTCGGCATACCGAGAGTGTTGCCTCTTTCCTGTTATTATATGTGTCCAGGTACTCCTGCAGCTCTAAAACACTGAACTTCAGCTTTTCAAGAAGCCCACAAGAGAGCAGCTGGAGAAATGAAATCAAAAGGTCTAGTAAATGTTACTATAAAAGAACAAAAATATTAGCATAGTAGAAAGTATAGTAAAGATATTGCAAAAGAACACTTAGATTTACAGATACTAATACTGAAAAATATTTATATTTATGCAAAACCCTAAATAAATAGAACAGTAAGTTGAAAAGTGAATAGCAAAAGTTGCACCTATGATAATGTGGAATTGAAATTGTGTTCTGTGTTTAATGGATTTGCAGAGGACTTCCCTAAAATAAAACAGCGCACAAAGCTTAACCAGTTACTCTCCACAGCTCTCTGAGGATGTAAGATACAGCTCTTCCATGGTCACAGCAGTAGGCCCAAGATTACACTTTACCAGTTCCTACCTCTAGACTTCTCTGTGGGAGGTCACACTGTCCTGACGCTGTTGGATAAACATGAGCCAGAACGAAGACAGTGGGAAGGGCCATCTCATTCATTCCCTAATATATACTTATAAAGAATCACAGAATCATTAGGTTGAAAAAGACCTCCAAGATCATCAAGTCTAACCTTTGACCAAATACCATCATGCCCACTTAACCACATCGCAGAGTGCCACATCTACTTGTTTTTTGAACACTTCCAGGAATGGTAACTCCACTGCTTCCCTGGCAGCCTGTTCCAATACCTAAACACTCTTTCGGTGAAGGATTTTTTTCTCATATCTAACCTGAACCTTCCCTGGCACAACTTGAGTCTGTTTCCCCTTGTCCTATTGCTAGTTGCCTGGGAGAAGAGGCTGATGCCCACCTTGCTACAACCTCCTTTCAGGTAATTGCAGAGAGTGATAAGGTCTGCCCTCTCCAGATTGAACACGCCTAGCTCAGCAGCTCTTCATAAGATTTGTGCTCCAAACCCTTCACCAGCTCCGTTGCCCTTCTCTGAACTTGCTCCAGCACCTCAATGTCCTTCTTGCAATTAGAGACCCAGAACTGAACACAGGATTTGAGGTGTGACCTTACCAGTGCCAAGCACAATGCCAGGCAAGGTCATTGCCCTGGCATCATCCAGCTCACAGCACAGCTAACCCAAATGAAACCACTACACATATTATCATCTTTCATGCTAAACTATGTAAAAAGTAGCTTCTTTTTCATTTGGAGAGCCAACTGGGTCCAGTACTCACCTGTTTTATATTGGGTTTTGACACACAGTCTCAACCCATCATAACTATTCTATGATTCTATGATTTTATATTACTCATCTGTCAGTACTTACCTAATAAAATAATGTGGAAGATAAATGGAAATATGGTTCAGAACAGGAGATAAAACATATAGATAGGAGGGGTGAGTTCCTTTTGACATATCTGTTCAGGAGTTGCTCAAAAGTGAAGCAGCCAGTAAAATAACACACTGCAATGAAGCACATGCCTTTTGAAAGGAATATACTCACTGTTTCTGCATCTACAAAAAGGGTGGGACATTCTGAACATGATGTTAACATCTGAGAAGACCTCACAAACTTGGAGCCTATTCCTCGCAGGTTATCTCCCAAGTAACTAGCTGCATCACAGGTTAGGAAGCAGAATCTTTTCTGAATATTCTGGAAAGCAAAATACAGTTTATTATATTATTTACTCAACTATGAGCTTCTTTCCTCTGTAAACGAATGGCTTGGTTGTTATTCTTTGCACAATAATGTACAAAAGAGACTATCTCCCTGTGGAGAACTGAATGTCTGCTCTAGGATACTGACTAACAGTTATTATATTGGAGACAGTGTACAGCTGGGCAGCTGTGAAACTAATTACAGAGTTCATCACAATCTACTGAAATACATTCTTTCTCGTAAAGATGAATCAAATTTCATAAAGCCTTTTATCCACAGGTAGCGTTTTTTTTTCTTGTCTATGCAGAGTTAACAGAGTTGATCAGCACATTACTTTATCTGTCCATTCCAGGCATTGTTTTGTTAATATTCCATGTCAAGTGGCTAATCACATAACATAATGGACATTCTAATGCCAAACAGCATCATGGAAAAATCAGAAAAAAACTTTTGTTTTTCCCTGTGGGAAAAAACTTCTTAGTAAAACTTCACTGCTTCTTGGGAGTACTCTAGAAATACTGCACTGCATCCGGGAATTATTCTTCTCAGTAGATATTCTTGGTGTTTTGAGTTCTAAACCAGTCTAGCCTTCCAGAAACATTCTAATGCTTTTCAGTGTCTAATATATGAAGTGAATAATAAATAAAAATAACATATAATCTTGCAGGAACTGAAATAATGATACTGATAAATACACAGTAGGTTTCACTGCCCAAATATATCTCAGTGAATCCTAGTGCTCAGCAGGTGGGAGTAACATAAAAGTATTTTTAAAAATAAAAGTATGCAACATTTCTATTTGATTCATTCGAAGTTACCATAGGCATTTTTCTGAGGAACGTAAGTTAGGAACCATACTATCACAAGCATGCCTCACTGAAGAGGAGCACTTCCCAAATACCAATCTGGATGATAGACACAGATAACAGGTGCCTGTTATTGCTCCTGCACTGGTGCAAGTTAAGTATCTAAAATCAGGTGAGTTGAATTCAGACTTTATTGATAATGGAAGCTGTTGGATTGAATGATTTTTTAAAAAATGCTAGATAAGCCCTCACATTGTACAAAGGCTTTACACTATCAATGACTTATAAAATGGTCAAAGTCCCTCTACTGACCAATTTCATAATTACTTATTTGTGAATCTCTCTCGAAAGCATCTGAACTGCCCATCAGAACACAGTTAAGATCAGATACACTGATACTGCTCTTACTATGTGTTTCTACCACCTCACTTCAACACAGAAACAAAGTGCTATACACCTCACTCAGCTCATGGCACAGATTCTCTGCTGCACTGAGTCTGTAGTAGAGGCAAGGGTTTAACCAGATAAATGATTATTTTTATAAGCAACTATCAGAATCATCTGAATCACGGGGCTTGGTGACAGTTGGAGATTTACTGAAAAGAAAGAGTCAGTCCAAATCTTAGTGAAACTGTTGCTGATAACCCTTTTGGCAAAGGAAAGAGATCTACATTTGATACTAACCAAGAGAAAAGAGATATCTGAGAACATAAAAATGAAAGGAAATTTGGAAAGACAGATTACGAAAGAAAATCCAAGAAACACTCTTTGAAAGGGACCTGTGGAGAACATCTGATCCAACCTTCAACTGAAAGTGGAACTATTGCTGACCCCAGATCATGTCAGCCATGCTTTTGACTAGCTGAGTCCTGAAACCTCCAAGCTCAGAGCTTTCTCAAGGCTCTGGGTAGTCTGTTTAGGTGCTGCAATGCCCTCCTGAGGAAGAGTAATTGAGTTTATAAATCTGAGGCAGTGAAGGAGACAGATTACAGAAATAATACAAACGATTTCAATGCATTCAGAATTTGCATGAAAGAGCCCCTTAGAA
Organism: Corapipo altera; assembly: GCF_003945725.1. Lineage (NCBI taxonomy): Eukaryota > Metazoa > Chordata > Aves > Passeriformes > Pipridae > Corapipo > Corapipo altera. Next base: position 69,390,137 of record NW_020884872.1, read on the forward strand.
ATAACTTAATGGAGAAAGAAGATAATGAGAGGTAGTGATTCCTTTAGGAGAAAAAAAGAAGGCATAAGCACATTCTATACCACTAACATAGAAATATATATTACAACATACAACTGGCTAAATCACAAATATTTCATCTGGGCAAATACTCGTGAAAAAAAAGTACCACAAAAAATGAAACTGCACTGAATTGCTATGTGGGATATCAAAAGTAGTATGGTGATGTAGGCACAATAATCAGAGAGGGAGATGCCAAATAAACTAGCAAGAGAAAGGACAAATATCAAGAAGTATCCTAGAAATAATTAAGAGGAAGGCCAAGGAATCACAATGGAGAGAAATAGCTACTAATAGATGCTACTGAAAAGACTAATGTGTTTCATGCCTCCTTTTGCCTTATTGCTTCCAGAAAGGGCATCTGTGTACAGGTAGAAATGAGACATCTACGAAAAAGCAGGTGAGAACAGATCTTGCTAGCTTGGATGTTTATACATCTTTGCAGATCAGGGAAATTAATGCTATGATAGTTATAATACTGGGTAAAGAGGTATAGGAGCCATAACAAATATCTTTGAGAACTCACAGAACACAGCATTATTTATGAAAATAATTTCCTCAGAGCATTTAAGTCATGGCTTCATCAAAAGCCGACCAGTCTACTATTTAGATTCAAGACATAATATTCTTCCCTTACTCCTGTCCTTTTCAGATATTCATAAAAGCAACAATCAATCTACAGCTATGATGATAATGGTCTTGAACAGTGTTTTAAAGTATTTCATGTGAAATTTTGAGGGTCCTTACTTCACTATCTATGTATAGTATTTCATATATATTTGTTTTGCAATTACATGGACTAACAGTTCTGTAATAAATTATCATCTCAGCTATGACCTTCTGGGTGCAGATTACAGGGGTGGAAATCTATCAAGCGAAGTCTGAATATTCATAAAATATTCTAGGAAAGGAGATTACTGTGAATAATAATGCCAACTGCCAGCATATCATGAATAGGTATATGCCTGCATTTAGTCGCTGTGCTTTGTGTCTATGTAAATAATAACAAAATATTCTCAGATAGTTTTCTTCTTAACCTCAGGTTTCCTCTCCTGGGTAGAGGACTTTCCATAACAGAAGGTCTCAATTGTGGAAACTGCTTGCTAGATCTCCAATCTACTTGGAACTGTCTGGTCTGCTGGAAGACATTTAATTTAAGGGAATACAAAGAGGCAGCTGCAAAGATAATCCAGAGATCTCTGACCTATGACTTGTTTACAGGAAAAGTACTTCAATAATTTCAGGAATTTTAAACAAGTTTAGTGTGTTGTGGGCAAACATCCAAGATACCATTAACTTGATGCAGACTGAAATGTAGGTGCCCTGGAAAATGCACTTCTTTCACTTCACCAAGTATTTAGTTGACAAGCTCCTCCAAACAAGGATTTTATTTCACAGTTAAATATTTTGGCAGTACTTTGCTTTGCAAGCCTAGCACACACTGGGCTTGTTTCTGAAACTTCCTGTTGGTGAGGTCACAAGTCAAAGCTAGTGGATAAGTAGCAAAGTTTGATGGTGCAAACACAATACAATTCCAGACAAGCTGAAATCTTACAAAAAAAATATGGGAAAATAGTACTCCTATGTTTTAGCCCTGAAGAGAAGAACAAAACTATTTTTATAAACTAAAAATACAGCTGAGACCCCAGCTAAAAATGGTGGCTTGTTGATAGTATTAACACGTTTTTCTTTTTCTTCCAATATCAACTGAAGAAAATGAGAAGGGAAGATTCTGAATATAGGGCAAGCACAACAGCAAATGTAGTGTGTGCATACTAGGGTTTCAAGTTAAACAGGTACTTTTCAAGTAATGTTTAGGTCTTTCATTACACAGTATTATTTGTTTAGTCTTCAGAATTGTGACACCAGTTCCTTTTCACTTCTTCAAAGAAAAGAAAAAAGAACAAATAACTCTCAGAACACTTTAACAGGGCAATTAACCTCTAGGACTGAGGTAAGGGCAGAAAAGCTGACATCATGAAGAAACATAGGACTAACATGCAAGTCAGCAGTGGGTTTTATTTCTTCCAAATGATTATTTATCAGTGTTTAAAAGAATGCTTATAAAACACTCATATTTAAAGTGGTGTAATGTTTAAAGGAGGACAATGTGCAGCTACAAGAGACATTCTACTCCAGTGGAGCATAGAGGAAACATGATGAAGAGATTCTTAGTATATGATACTTCTTTCTTATAAGGATAATCTTAGAGATATCAAAATATCTTGAAACTGTGCATTAATTAACAGTGTAATAACTGTATTAATTGTTCATAAAAAGTTGCATACTCTGAGATCATGGGCACTTAAACTCTGCACAAAGTTACCTGGCTGCTATGTATGCTGCTGGAGTATACTAAACATCCTGCAGCTGCAGGAGAAACCATTAAAAAGGCTTTAAAACTAATTACGGGTAAAACCAGACAGTCACTCTTAGAACATCTTGTGCATTTGACTCCTTTTATCTTTTTGCAAGATTGTTATCTTTGCAAGCATACAGTTTTAGAAAGGAGAAATGTATTTCTAGTCTTCAGACTCAATCTCTGGAATTTATGTTATATGATGGCAGCTGGGTATTTCTATTCAGATGAGTAGGTACAAAACATTTAATAATGTTGACTTTTACAGGGGCATGTGCAGATTTCAAGAGCTGGAGATAAAAGAACAGATTAACAATACTTTGAGATTAAAAAGGTTATTTCCTTGTCTCTTGCATTTATTGTTTCAGACTATTTGTAAATTACTGAAGAAAACACTCTTTAAAGTCGATCCATATTCTATAATGTTACCTCCAAACTTGGAAGTATGAGATATATACCATTTTTATGACAAAACAGGTCATAGAAGACAGTTCTGCATGAAAATGTAGTATGCCAGTTCCACAGTATGCAAAATTACAATGGTTATATATCTAGTAGTTCGTTACTGGTATTGTTTTCAAGAACTACTAATTGCCACACACAGTTTAAACATTTTGATTTTGTATCTTAAACTTGTTTTCTCACCTTAAACAGGGAAGAGAACACATGAAATGTATAAACTGCACAGGAACCATCAGAGTCGCACATGAGCTGGTTGATATGGCTACGCCAGGCTTCTTCTGCATCATCACATGCTGCTGGCTGAAATGCAGCCAGGATGGCAGAAAAAAATGGTGAGGGAGGAGGGGAGGTATTTCGGTCAACGTCTCCAAAACTGAAGGATTAAAAAAAAAAGGTGATGAAAGGAGAATACCAAGAAGGTGGCAGATAAACTATGCTATAACAGAGACATATAATCACAGGACCAATTATATCACCTTTCTAAAAATATTCATGAACTTTCAAATTACTTTTGAAGGTTGACAAGATGTTGGCTACAATGAGGAAAACTCCAAATCAGAATCCCTGTTTTCAGGCCATTGTCATCTATTTTCCTCCATCCCAGAACACCTAAATTGTTTTACTGTACCATCATTTGGAGGAAGAAGGCCGAAACTTCACAGGAGGATAAAGCCTATGAGGAAAACATCTCTTCTCCCCCCCTTGTTCCCCTCTCCCCCTCTCATCTCCTTAAATACAGGCTAATTGCAGTCTAACTCAACATCCAAAATGTGATAGAGCTCCATATGTCACGGAAAAAATCCTGATGCCTGTAACATATACTGAGGTCCAGTCACACCCACCAGCAGCCTTAAGAGTATATAGTTGAGATCTTTGACAACACTGAGACTTCCTTTCGTAAGAAATCAAAAGGATGAATACATGCCTGATCTGTTGAACAGGTAAAGTGACATCTCCATTACTGCAAATCTTTAAAAATCCTTCTTTTTATTTTGATTAAATATATTACATACATAATGACTAACCGCATCATAAATTTGTTTTTCCTAGAAGCACAAGCTTGGTTTTGATTTTGGTTTTTTTTTCAGTTGTGTGATAATTATGCAGGTAATTAGGGCATTGTCTTCTCATTGCTCCAAAATCATGAGAATTTTATAACTCCTGTGGCCAGAACAGTCATTCCATTAACCACCACCTTGTTACCACTTTTGGTGTACAGTGTAAAAGAACTTGCATGAATAATAGCATATACAAGTACCTAGCAAACTGTTCCAGCCTGCCAACTTTCTCTTCAGTTTCTGTCATATCCAGACTAAGACTATCACTGCATTCAAATGCTCCAGGAAGTTCATTTGTAGACCCTGAAAGGTCATCCTCATGGACTGGTATATCTTGTTCTTCATGTATAGCTTCAGCCTAGGGGAGTGAATGATGATGTCTTAGAAAACAGCAAATTAGTAAGTTAATTCCACTAATAAATAGAAGCATTTTATGAAAAAAACTCACCTGATGATATGTTAAACTGCACAGATATAAAGCCACAGATTATATATTACATGAATCGAGTTACACTTCTTGAACAAGGTTGTATTTGCTTAACTCACTGTCTTGGATGAATATTAATTTTAAGGCATTTCTTCAACTTGTCTAGCAAAGAATTTCAGATTTCAATGCATTTGGCAACATAGCAGGGAAGTAGTTTTTCAGGAAAAAGAATAGGGTTCTTTTTACTGTCAGGCTGTCCTTCTCACTTAACATTTGATGGTGTCCAAGAGGGTATTAAAGCCTCTCAAAATTGAAACAATTGAAAACAATCACCATCTGGAAGACTATATGAATGTTTAGAATTGAGAATTAATTTTAGTACATCATTTACATTCAAGAAGAATCCAAAACATTTTACATTAAAAGGATTAAGCTTCTCTCATTTCCTTCTATTTTCTTCTATTATCACCTATAGCTCTTGATTTCTTTTTGAAACATTCCAATTTCTCTTGCATTTTTAGTCTGAACAAATTTTGTTTCAGTTTTAATCTTTTGGCTTTTGTCTGCATCATCCATAGCATCCTGCAAAGCAGTTCCTTTAGGGATGACTGCAGTGAATAACTCAAATGTTTGGGCACATATGCATGTACATACATGTGTTGGCAATAGGTAGGGAGGGAAATCTGCGGCAAGTGGAATTAAAGGAGAAAAGTGGCCCTCTGCAGTTTACCAAATCTACTTGGATCCTAGATAAAATCTGGGGATTTGCATTTCTAAAATTAAACAAGACTTATATCAGAAAAGACAGGATCAGAAATTAAGTAGAAGAATGCTTTTTTGGTTTGCTTTATTTTCTAAGCAAGAGAGGAACAGTCCTGAGTTCAGGGTGAATGAAATCAATCAGGCACCAGCCATCTTGAAAACAGAAATAAAAGCTATATGGCTGAATTATCAGAATAGGAACCAGATCAGCTGCTAAGAAGTGTAAATGTTTCATGCTTCTTCAAGAAGTAATTGGTATTAACCACTTTCAAATATTAAATATTAGTTTGAAAGAATCATTGGTTTCTTCACTGCAATGACAGTGTTTGTATGAGGAAAACACATTTTGATAGGATAGGGTAGGGCAGGAAGAAAGAGGAAGCAAACACCTTTCACCCACTGGAGTCCAGTATGATGCCCCAAAAGCAAAATAAAAAAGTGGATTCTGAATATTCATGCAGGATTGTAGTATATTTCCAGAAATCTGTAAATTGAGATAACTTGAAAAATACATAACAGAGCACCATCTGAATCTTTGTATCCCTCATAGCATTACCCATTTGTCTTCTAACAGCTTTTAAGTATTATAATAATTATTGTGATCACTATCTTTAATAGCAAATAAGTTTAACTAATTCCATGCTTTTAACAATAATATCTGGATTTTAGCACTGAAACATTTGAGAAGAGGCCTGTATACTCAGCCTGTTTGTCTCATTTGCTGCATCTATTTAAAGGTTGAGGTGATATTTTTGGTTTTGCTTATGATGCAACAACTAAACATTTTTGTACAGTGCTAAAGAAGTAACAAAAATTTTCCTCTGCGTTGCTGACATACCATCAGCTCTCTGAAAAGAAGAACTCAGAGGAAAAGAAAAACAGGAAAGTGCTCAGGTTTTGTGTTATCAAATTATGTAAAAATTATTTAGGTGTAAATTTCAAGTTTTCTGACTAAAAACTGGATAACTTATTCCTTAGAATAAGTAGAAACCCAGACATTTTAATTTTGTTTACATTGACTCCAATGTGTTTAGAGTAAAAATACAGAAGTGTGCACACTAATAGAAAATAAGTTTGAGACAAAAAAAACACTAAGAAGGCAATCTGTGTTTATCAATTCAAACATCTTTGTAAGACTAGTAAACTAGGTTATGTTTTTCACCAATATCTAAACCTGTACCAGGACTAGCTGAATTTGCCTGTCAACCCCACAAGAAACTACTTTGATTTTACATTCTTCACTTACTTACTTTTTCCATTTTTTGGATGAACATTGGCCCATGGGCCATTAAAGAAATTTTGACAGCAAAGATTCTAAACTCTCAGGCATATATGAGACTCCTGAACTGTGATTTGCAATTCTTAATGTATGTACAAACAGCTACTGCAGCTGGAGATTAGCTGCAGTCACCACCTGCAAACATATCTGTTCTGACTGCTGCTTCCTGAACTGAAATTCTGCCAACTTCTGCTGTTTATGGTTGTTACGTGGTTACTTGTCTACTTGTTTTGACAAATGATGAGTTTACCTTCCCCACAACCACTACTTTCAGAAGTTTCCCTTCTTTCCTATCCTTACCCTCCTTCTGTCATTTCTTCTTCCTGCAGAGGTTTCTGATACAAACAATTTGTTCAATATTCAGCACAGTTTTAATCTCCTTTTCTGTGACCTCTTTAATAGCTTCTAGCAATACTGTATCAATTTTTTTGTGTGGCTGCATTTGGAGGGGACCAAGGGCAAGAAGTGGAATGACAGCCAATGATTACACAAGACATATTCTTCCCCTGCTCATACACTGCTCTTTCTGCAGAAGTCACACAATTTAGACATGACAGACAAGCTTTACTGGCAATAGTATCATAAACTCACTAATTCACACACGAACCTCACCGCAGATTATATTTCTGGAGGGACACTGAGAAGGTGAGGTTCACCTGGTCTCTCACAAGCAAGTATTATCAAACAGAAAATTAAAGAAGCCATCCCCATATTGATAATAATTTACCAGCCTTACTCTATGTTCATCTTCTGATACAATTCTATGAAATAAACTGTGCTGAACATGGTTGTCATATGCTTGCAAATCCTGCCTTCCCACCCCCCCCAGATAGCCTAATATTGCAGTCATGAATTTAAAATTTCTGAGTGTCTGCCAAAAGGCAAGTACTGAATCCAGTGTACACAACTGTACAATAGGTCCCCACATATAAAAAATGTCAGAGAATACACGCATACACCCACCACATGAGTTGGCATATCATTCTTTTAAATCAGCATGAAGAACAAAAGAATGTATTCCCTTGGGGCTGTAACTTGTAGCCAGTTCATGAATTTTTCTTGCAGTGAGCGTGTACTATTTTGGTGCATGTGTAGCACAATATACTTAAGAAACAATAAATAAAATCTTTTAATGAAGAAAGTATAAGTAGAAAGGAAACAGTATGGAAGTGCAAGAGTGCCTGAATGTGTTGTACTATGATATTTACAGAGGAAGCCAGAATGTACTTGATTTCACAGATCAAATCCTTTATGAAAGTATAAGCAAAAATAATTTGTAAAAGTTTTATATAAAATACAGTCCAGTTGGAAAAGAAAGAAAAACATGTATTCACCTTAGCTCCTTCAGACACTTGGAGATTATTCATATCAGGCAAAGACACATCAAAGCTCGATGTTCCTATATTAAAATGATGAGGGTCTGCTGAGGTTGTGTCACATGATGTAGAAAGTGAGTCAATATGATTTGCATCCTCAGATGGGGAAAGATTTATAATCTGTTTAAAAGACAACAGAAGCATGGAAGAACTAAGTATACAGCTACCCTACCACACACTGCTTTCATGAACAGACATTGTCTTTCATGTCTTTCATGTAAAGCAGACATTGTCTTAGAGCAGTGATGATGGCTCTCAGCCTGTACACAGACACAACACTTTCGATGTTTCTGGCACAAAAATTTTATTAAAAACATCCCTGAGGTGAACAAAGAAAATCTGACACTGTTTACCAACCTGGAGTCTTGTTCTATTTCTTTAAGCATTAAATACATCAGAAAGATTTACTGTTGGCCAATTGTGCAAAATTGTCACATAGTAAAAAAAGGGGCAAATAATAAGATATGTTTCCTGTGTTTCAAACTTTGCATTAAAATTCCTGTTTACCTTTGCAAATAAGTGAAAATGCACCCACCAATTTCAGCTGATTAGGTCGCCCCTGGGCAGAGGAAACTAAAAGCCCATCTTATTTAAAAACACAACCCCTTTTTTTGTTCTTAAATTTCAAGTTTGCAACTTACTAGGTCTGAGTTCTCCAAGATTTGGCTGGTGGTCAGGTCCTCCTCCTCTGATGACTCATCTGAGTCCTCATGGTTCATTTTGTTCAGGCTGGGCGTGCTCCCTGAGAGCTGGCTCTCTTCCAGCAGCTGCATGTCACACTTGTCCAGGCTGTCCAGGGACCGTCTGCGCACTCCCCAGTTGAAGTTGTCCATGCTTTCACCCTGAAATCAGATATAGGGTCAGTTTGCTTGATTTAAAACTGATCATATACAAAGACCTAATCGAAGTTAGCTCCGGAAATACTTTTATGCAAAAATATAATAAAAACTTGATATAAGCATTATTTTTCTGATCACCTGGAGGTAAGAGCAGAAGCGTGGAAATGGCAGTTAAATGAGCATTCACTCTTTTCATTATTAGATGTTTTTCATGCATTTGCTAATTTAAGAATTTGGTTTTGTAAGTCCATATATACACTCCTCAATACCAGTAGAGCAATGACAGGCAAAAGAAAAGTTTGGAAGCAATTTTAGAGGATTTTTCCATGATGTTTAAAAGTATTAGGAGCACATTTCAAAACAATGGTTCAATTGCAAAACTTATGTTATAGATTTTAGATTATTTGCATTATATACATAACCATAATGGTGAGTAGATTTGAACAAGCCCCTCCTTTACATGTAAAATGTGACATCTAAAGCAGCACACCTTTTTAACTTTTATTATAGACCCGTACTGCTTATTTTTGTAACTTGAATCTATTTGAATTATTCAAAACTATATTTTGAAAGCAGCCTGATAAGCATTGCCTGAGATGTCACATTTTAAAAAGGACACAGTCAAATTGACCAACCATTTTATACTGACTTTCAGTTCTGATCCCACATGCAGTTACATAAAGCTGAGTGCATTAAGCAAACTGTATAACCATTTGTAAGGTGGGTGAACTGATCACTTGATTTCTTTCATGTACAAAAATGACAATTAGTTTTCCACCATTTTTCCATTTGTTTACTTTATATATTTTCCAGTGGACTGTATGCCTTTTCCCTAATTCTCGCTCCCTTCCTATGTCTGGGCAGGTTCCTTTCCAGCAAATGCAGGACCACATCCACAACTGCTCTTGCCACAGACCCACAGAGGCAAAAGGGGCCTCACACATCAAGAAAGGTCTCCCCAGAAGTATCCAGCTGCAGTTTTGGGTACTTTATCTAGGTGAAAGCCCTCAATCCAGCATTAAAATGGGAAGGAAATTTATAGAGAAAAATGTTTCTTTTTAAGGTTCGTGGCTGACTGTTTAAAACAAGACTCTGTAAGTTGCAACAGTCTTAAACAAGCAAGTCAACTGGTGAAAATTCAAGCTGATAGTGATCTTCTAAATATCAGTTTGACAAAAATATAGTTCTGCCTAAAAAACAATCACTGATTATGAGTATTTCCTGGGCTTCTGCAGATCAAAATTATGTGCAATCATAGAGAATGAGGTCTCAGTTGAGTGAGGTCCCTTAAGCAGAGTTGTAATTTTAAACACTTGAGTAATCCCCATTCAGGACTACTCAGACATTTACTGAATGAGGACCAAACTGCATAAAGTGCAATGAATTACACTGCAATCTTACCTCCTTAACAATCAACAAACTTCCACAAATTGATCTTACTTTTCATCATTACCCTTTAATGCAATGGATCATGGAATATGAATTGAGGGAGAGGGGAAGTTCAGTTTTGTGACACTAAGCTCACTGTTCATGAACGAACATGATGAAAATAGAAAAAAATATTTTTAAGGAAAAAGGCAACCCAGAAATGCAAGAACTGTAATTCAAAAGAACATTTATAACTAAGGAATGCACTATAATCAAGAAAATGAAATTGTTATGAAGCCTGACATATTATTTGAAGAACCCTGTGTTTTCATCCTGGGACTGGTATCATACAGTAGTTTTGTGTGGAAAGAGAACAGAACACATCTAAGATATAAGCAGTTAGGTCTCTTTAAATCATAAAAATGATTGTTCAGTTCCAAGCTATTTATTTTAACAAGTTCTTTGGTTGTCCATCCTACCCCACAATGGCTGGAGGATACATGCAGCAATGAGACATCCTCCACAAGCACATCAGTTACTGAATTAACAAGTGACAAAATGACACAAATAAGCAGGCAAGAAAAGATGACGGTGATCACACCCTGATCCTCATGATGCCTAGTAAAGCTATCAGTAAACATTGCAGCCAATGTCCATGGGAATATGTCCTGTTGCAGTTTTATTCTGCGATGTCTTAAAGAAGGAAGCCAGCAAAAAGAAGAAAAATGAAAAGGGACACTTCTAGGGCATGCAGTTAGAAGGGGCAGTGAATTAAAAGTGAGGGAAAAGGGTAATAGAGATGAAACAGTGTAACTCAAATACCCATGGTATTTGGATTAGCGTAAGTTTGCTACAGGGGCACTTACAATGAATTTAAACAAGAGGTCAACACGTGTCTATGAAGATGGAGTTGTTTTTGGAGTCTGTGAAAGCAATCTTTCTTTCATAGTTAACAAGAGCAAAGATATATTTGAGAAGCTGTTGATTTTTATCTACAGCAGGAGGAAAGCTATCTCCTATCTGGAAAGTCACCAGTGATAAACATCAATTCAGAGGAATACAGTCACGTTATAAATGTGTCTGGCCAGCAATGAGCAAGTACCACACAGAACTTCTCACAATCAACACCCTCTGGTAAAGGATCAGATGTGCCCTTGCAGCTGCTTTACACTTTACGACAACCCAGTGGAAAAGAGAGACAGCAGTGCAATAAAAAGGGAAGTAATCCTATGTGGGGAACAGCAGTAAAGCTCCTCTGTAGAGCCAGTAAAAATCATGCAAAACCTCTTTCACACAAGTTTTCATCCTTACCATGTTGACAAAGTATGCAAAGTTAGTGGAATTGCTCAGATATTGTAGGGCATAGGCGTAAGTGTTGTGGAACTGCATAGTAAGGCAGTATTTCCATATGGATACAGCTTTTAGAGCACAGGCAGTTTGAGACAGAGACTTTTTGGGGGCTGTGTTTGCACAATAACTGATGTACAGACTATCAGAAACCAATATGCAAATTACTGTGGTTGCTGATTTTTTTTATAATTTGTACAACTCATTAGAATTCTCTATCATTTTAGTTCTCTCTATACATTGATAAACTGCAAGTTTAGGTCCCAAACTGGCAACCGGTGATGTGTCTTTTCAGTTTTCTTAAGAAGGTAAATGAGTCCAGCAAAGTTGGTAGGATCACACAGAGGAATTAAATTAAGCTGTACGAATTAATTTACTTATTCAATTAAATTCAGTCTGGCATGCAACTTTCTTAAGAGGTCTCAGGCATCAGCTTTAGCAAGATGCTAGCAGGAGACAATACACCACAACTGAAAAGCTAGAAATTATATATAATTTGCCCATAGGAACAAATGGCCCAAACTTTATTATAAATAATGAAGTTTCTACATATTAATCATGCACAAAGATACCAAAAGTACTAGATACTAGTACCAAAGATACTAGAAGTAAGATATTTTAAAACTTGTGAAGACTGCTGAACATGTCAAAAGCAAACTTAAAATGAAGCAGAATTTTTGAAAAAAACCTCAAAAATATTTCTAATACAAGACAAAAAATGAAGCATCTGTCAGAAATGCAAGCACACCCCACCCCTCCACGCACACACTGAAGGGGGGAGGTAACAGCAAAACTATGATGTTATTCTACAATACAAATTTGCAAGAAGGCATAACATATGCTGGCACATCTGAGTTCAAGTAGCATTCTTACCTGAAGTTCCTGGGTAGCAGATATAACAGATAGAAAAACAAATAGAAAGAATCTATGTAAAATCACTGTAATAAAGACATCATAGACAAACATTTGCCTACAATTGTAACAAATATTATCACAGAAACTTCAACTCTTCAGCCTATCTTTTAAGTTTGAAAATAACTATTACTTGCTTTCACATCTTTGTTAAATTTCAAACAGGTACACCTTGTGGTCTGGGGATGATTTTTTTGATGTTGCTCTTGCTAGCTTAAGGAAGTAGACTCTTACACCAGGTCTGAATTTGGCTAAAGTATCTATTTAATTTTAAAACATTAGTAAGTCAGTCTGGACTAAACTGTGGAACGCAAGGCTTCAGATCCATGGCAATTTAAAACCTGTATCAAGTAAAAGACTACAATTTTCATTTTACTTCATATAAAACTAGAGAAGCTTAGTATCTGTTTCATGACCAATTTAAGACAATTAGGATATCAATTAATTTAGGTCTCAGTCTTGAAATTAGCCACATGTATAAAAGAAATCTTTACAGCATCACAATCCATGAAGGTAAATTCATTTTGGTAGGAATTCTTCTGCACAATATGCTCTCTGTATGGTTTTAATTGGTGAAGAGAAAGAAGAAATTCCTGAATTTCAGTAGACAAAAAATTATCAAGTTATATTCAGTCAAAATTGCAGTGTCAAATCCTTGTAGTATCTTGAAAGCATTTAAGACACAACAATTACTGCAGCCAGTATATTTTTGACAAAAAAACTGGCGTTGTTTTATCATTTATCATTTTTTTGAGCATTAGAGATCCTTCATAATATTTGTCTAATGTATTTTCAGTCATTGCTGCCAGCTACCCTTTTTTTTTAGCAAACTCATGGGCAGCTGTGAGCCAAAATTACTATATTTTGATACAGAAATTCAAGACTTGGAAAAATAAGGACTTAGTGACATTTTTTTCCATTCCCCCATCTTTCTCTTCATTGGAAAAGAAAAAGTTCAGATGTGCATGAGTTCACACCTGAGGGGTCTGTTTACCTTAAAATTATTTTACTACTGGAATACAAATAGGTAGAAAAATTACTATTTCTACTTGTAAACTCGTTCTTCTCAGGGCTAAGAGCAATGCCTGAGAGAATTCTTGTTAACACTGAGTTCAGATTATGACAAGACAATTTATTAAACTGTTTGGTTTGCTGAACATCTGCACCTTAAGTCCTTCAAAAGAGCTAACAATTTCTGAAATTTTAAATAGCAACAAAAATGTTAGATTTGTTTGGCATTGGATATTAATTTTTGGGCTTTCCCAACCAAACAGAAAGAAATACTCCAAGTTTGATATAAGCAAGGTTAAACGGTGTACCCCAAAAATTCAGCAGTTCTTCAACTTTTTCCCTTCAGCAGTTTCAGCTCAAGGTGAGCTGATAGGTTTCACCTGTCAAGACTTGATCTGGGCCCTCAGAATTTTGTTTAGCTCCTGCAGGAAATGATGAAATCCCAGACATCTAAGCAGAATGGAAGGTATAGCTCTTTAAACATTAGTGATTTCATCAGCAGTTGCAGGAATAACAGCAGCCTGAAGGCCTGAGTTAATGTTTTAGAGGGTTACTTATTAACCAACTGATTTGGAATAATTTCATTTTATAGGTTTTTAATAAGCAAATATATTTTTATTAAAAATTTAGATCTTTATAAATTGTATTTAAAATAAATTCACTTAAAAGTAAATTCACTGAAAAGGTACTAGAACAGAGGCTTTATTTTCCAGTAACAGTGTTGCAGTGTTTCCTAAAGTAGATTCGGAAAGGAAGGGTGTGGTAGCCTTTTACTATTATGCCACTTAAATAAACACTAAGTGAACATTATAAACAATCTGAACTCAAAATTAAGTTTATAGTTAAACAGTTAAAGTTTTATGTTACAAGAAGAGTAGTGTTTAGTAGAAAGAGTATAAAAGTGTTTTAATAAAAAAGCTGTTTCAAAGAAAATATACTGTACCTCCCCATCTTCCAGCTCAACATCTAGGAAATCAAAGTCCCTAAAGACTCTGAATTGTTGTTCACTGTTTGAATCATCCATGTTCTCCTGCTCCCTTGTTCCGTCTTCTGAAGACACCAAGCTCGTCTGGTGCTCCATCAGATCCAAATCACCACAGGAAGAAAAAATCACCTACAATTTAAAGGATTTCTCTTGTAACAAACTGTTCCCTCTGGTTGTTTCTTCCTAAAAGCTGTAATTGGTTATTCAGAAGACTGTATTTCCAGTACACACCTAATTCCTTCACTGAGTATTTTTAGAACACTCTTTATTATTTATGTTGGACAGGTGCCTTCAGATTAAACTTGTACAAAGAAACAACTTCATACTGTGGGAACACATCCAAGAATATTACAGCTACCTCCTAATGGCTGCAGAATGATGTTGCCTGGATGTTTGTATACATATATAGGAACAAAATTCAGAGAACTTAGCAGAGAAAATACTGTCAAGGGAGTGAGACAGTAAGTTCATAAAAAAACCCCTCTAGTTAAAAAGATGTTCAAAAATATGTCAAGATTAGAAAATATAACAAGTTCTAATTTTTTCTTTCCTACTAAATATACTTATATCTTCAATTTAGTTGCAAAAATTAAACAGTTCCTGTCTTGCAGAAATGAAGGACCTGTTCTCCATAATACAAGTGACATACACCATGTTCAAAAGCATTCAGAAATTTTCCTTTCTCTGTAGAAAATATTTAATAACTATTTTAAGAGCTTCCCACTATGGATGATCTATTGTCCATTTCCTGGCACCAGATAATATTAATTTTTAAAGAGTAACATCAGAACTGCCGTGTAATGGAAAAATCAGACACATACACACCCTGCCCCCATTTAATTTCTTTAATTTATTTTTTTACTTTGTAAAGGTTCTAGATTGGTAATACCAGAGGTCATTATACTTTATTCCCACTGAGATGGCATCACTAAAACCTACAGCATCACAGATCTCCCACAGGAAATCCACACATAGCTCTGACAGTAAGTCTGCTTTAAGTGAGAGGGCAATTCACTCACTGGTCCAAATGCTGAGAAACGCAGCCTGGGCCAGTACAAAGGACAGTGATAGTAATGCAACATGAAAACTAAGCAAATGTGGTCAGCAACTCAGGGAAACACAGTTCTTTACTTTTAAAATTTAAGACACGATGAAACAAAGAAATGGTCAATACAAGGCTACTTACTGAAGGGTTTTTACTCAGCCCAACTTCCTGACCACACAGGGAAAGGACATGCACCAGCTTTTCCTTTGTTCTTTTCTAGAAAACAAGGTGTTTGTCAAGTGAGCATTTTTTTAACCACTCATTCTCCTGGTGGCTAGAAACATACATTAGCAATTTTTAATTAGGAGGAACCAACCAAAGAATTAGTCACTAAGTGCTCAAAGGATTGGTCTCAGAGCAACTATGCATCAAGGAAACAAAAATAGCTGTTAATGATTTTGCTTTTTATTATATTTAAATTAGTCAATGAATTCCATTGAGCATAATAAGGAAATGTTGGATCATATGCATCACTTTAAAAAGACAGTTCAGAAGCTTAAAATTAAGCACATGTATAATTTTTTTTTGTCTCTGCTATATAACTTGGTGTATTAAAAAAAGAAAAGAGTAATAACTACATTTATTCTGCATGGTTTTATTCCAGCTGGCAGATAACCAAAATCAGTAAGGTAATCAAAGATCACTTTTAGGAAAATTGGTTTTTTTACTCAATTTCTCAAGAAAGCAACACTTTCAAAGTTATACATGCTATCTATCTATCTGCTCTCCTTGCTAATATCTGAACTCATTTGTCATTTTTAGTTAAATCTGAACTAGACTTAATAGGTCTTAAAAAGATGCATTTCCTGCAATTTGAAAGAAAAACAGACATAACTCAGTCCATGTTTGAGTCCAAGAAAGTACACACAGTCAGATATTGTGCTGCCACTGGCCTAGCCAGCCAGGAGCACTGCACAGGGCACAAGCATTTAAGAACCTAAGAGTGTGTTAATTCAGCTGCTGTAAATTCAACTTGTTAATGAACAGTGGGATAACTACCTGAGAGTACTGAGGTCTCTTCCAGCTCACAGGAACAAGGACATTGGAGTTAGATCCTGATGAGGTTGAAGAAGTGCTTCGGGTGACAGCCATTGCCCTGGGTTTACCATCTCGTCCAGAAGAACTCTGCAGCTCATCATACCGTCTTCCAATAATTGGAGTCTTAAATAGAGATTAATATTCCCTAGTACTATGCCTCAGGATGAACTTAAAAGGGCCATATTGCTTCAGTTGGAGGAAAAGATTACTCTGAAGATTATACACAAGGATAAAACAAGGAGTGCACCAAATTTTATGTCACTTGATATGTTTGTTATTTTCCACTGTGAACCTCTGAGTAACAACTGCCATATTTAGTAGCTACTGCTTATGTTCATGGATGGATAATACTCAAAGCAACTGTCACACTAGTTTCTGACATAAGAACACATAAAAACCCCAGGAAGCATATGAAATTTATTGGAAATCCACATTTCTTGCACATGCTTTTTAATATTTTTTTCCTACGAGTGCTGAACATTTTGGCTCTTTTCCAACAAATACTGAAATTCTCTCTTGGATTGACAGTTGGATGCTCAGTATGTTCTAGAACTATACCTACATGAACAGCACATAGTACTAGATGCCTTTTAATGTTTATATTTCCTTTTAAACTCAATAGCTCACTATTATCTGTATAAAATAAATCTATAATGCTGAAAAAATTCCTGCAGCTTCATAACAAGTGAGTTGCCCATTAAAGTCAATAGGACCATTCAGTTCTAAAAAGTTATCAGGTGCACAGGGTTTGCAGGATAAAGACTGCTGTAAGAGAGTCCAGTCAGAAGTCAGGCAGTAGTTCCTCAAAGGACATTCTCTGTGTTTAACAGTTACAGAGAACACTGGCATCCAAATATAAAATGTTTGCAGGGGAAATTTATACATATGGCATGCATATATATTATAGTTGGCATAACTCAACACAGCTTTTCCACCAGATAATTTTAAATACAACTAGTAATTCCTTCATGAAAAAAAAAATACAGTAAACAGTTGAAAAGGAGCCCTCCAACACGGGTCACTAAATATGTCACTTTGAATCAAAAATAATTGAAAAGACTTTCAGTTTGGTAATTTTCCTTTCCTAATTTTTCAGTTTTCTTAAGGAGTTGCAACACATGTTTTAGGATTACCAAATAACTGAATTAAGGTGTTAAGTAGCAAAATTACACGAAGTACCTCTGAAATATCAAAATGAAACTCTAGAGTCTTCCCTGGTAGCTCCTTGGAGGCACTGTTCCACACTCGATGTATTTCCATTTTTGAAAGATCACTATGTTGATAGGAAGGTAGTACTAAACTGGCAGAACGAGAAACTACCAGTTTCAGGATATTCAAGGCTTCTCTCCAGTGAATACTCTAGAAACAGGCATATTTAATTAGCAAACAGAAAGTAAGATTCACACATATTCAAGATTATTTACATTTTACAGTCATATTTTTTACCACATAATAAAAATATTGAATTGGAATATTCCTGTTCTTTCTTTGTCTTGGCCAGTGACAAGGTACATACTTGCAGAATAATTTCAACAGCAGAGACCAAGACTTGGCCAAGGTGTCACTGTTAGGGAAGTGGCTTGCAGCCTGAGACACCTGTGGGCAAGGTCAACTTGGCAAAGGATTTAAAATCTCCTACCTGAATGCCTTAATCAGTCTGAACAAATATAAGGGCCATTGCAGAATCCCCATTTAATAAAAAAGCTGACTTGATACAGGTTCTTTACAACTGTGAATTCCTAGTAGAAACATGTATTTTTCACTTGTCAAGAATTAGGTAATAGAGGTCTTTGAAGGAAAGTGCTTATGCCTCATCTCCCTCACGTTAATAATTAAAGACTGCTCACCCAGGCTCTGTGTGGTATTAATCTTGCTGCAAGGTTCTGCAGCTGAAGCTTAGCCCTTCCCACACAGTGAACATACAGCTGCGCATCTTATCTGGGAATGCACAGTCTATGAGGCATCAGGATGTCTGTAAACTAGGTCCCACACTAGACAGTTGCAGCCCTCCCTGCTAATCTAAATTCTTATAAAGAAAATCAACTTATGATAGTAAATATGGCTAAGTTCCTATATTAAAATAATAAAAAATACTGTATTTACCTGTACATATTTTTCAATGGTTTTTAGCACTTCCACATTAAACTGTTTCACAGGAATAGCTGACATGTCCATATAACTAAGAAGACTGTAGATCATCTGTAAGAGGGACTGTTGCATACTAGGAAGGCCCTTTTCTAGTAGCTGTTACAAAAAAAAGAAAAGTGACTGTAACTAAATTTTGAGACATTTCTTCTTATGGAAAAAGCTACTAATTTCATGAATACCATTTGTACTGTTAATCTCTCTTCACTCACTGATTTTGCAATGCCATTTTGCAATCATTTCACAACTCATAATGATACAGGTGTGAAGTAAAAAAGAGCTTAAGTTGGAAAAAATGCTAGCCTGTTACATTTTATATATGCCTGCCCTAACTTATCCAGAAAACATATTCAGTAGTTAAGTAAACTGGTAGGCAAAATTTACACTGTAATTTGGGAAGGACATCCAATAAAAACAGGAGAGTGTCTTTTTATGTCTACATTTGCTGAAAGTCAGTGAGAAAAAAGAAAACATTCTGAAGAAACAAAACTACTACTATTCATACATCAATAAATATTTATCCAAATATACTTCACTGCCAGTGCTCACTGGCTGTAACTGCCAAAGAAACATCTTCTTTTAAGGAGGAGATGGAGTTTCTGGGCTCTCTTATTGTAGAGACTAATACAAAGAGGGGCTTCATCTAAATCCCAGAATTTTGAGACACCTAGGTGCAGATCCTGTAATACTACAATGAACCTTGGAAGTGCAACTGTGCTCATATATATAAATATGACATATACATGACATATATATGACATATATACACATATATACATATATACATATACATGTCAGTAATTTCGGACATGTACGGACATCCGTATATGTGTGAAATGTCTCATTTGAAAATTTCCTGGAAGGCAGCATGTTCTTTCACTGGTGACAGGCACTGTCCCACCCCCTCAAATTTCAGGGGCAATCAAATGTTATTGCTGGAGGTTACCAGAAACTCAGTACTAGATACCATCCTTCATTCAGGCCAACAAAAAAAGTTCTTCTAACATTGGCTACTAAAATAATTAGGATCAAGAAAACAATTACTTATAAAAACTCTATGTTGCATTATGTCTTCCATCAGAGAAAAATTTCAACTGTTATCCAAGCGGACTTTAACAGTGTTTGAGATATCCTTGCTGGTCTGAATGACAAGGCTCCTCCTGTTATTGAATGAGAACGCTTCATGCCAGTCGAAATGGAATGATCAGGTAGGACATGCCTATCTTATCCCACTGTATATTTTCTGACTTCTTTCATCAGTAAAGCGAGTGATTCATAAAACAAAGTGGGCAAGTTCCATTAGCAGCACAATAAATGGAACTCACTATGCTTTATCTATTCCTCTACAAAATGACAGCATGAATTTTTAAATTAAAGATACTACATGGCAACATGCTTCAGCCCTTAAACACCTTCAGCCTTTCAGTACCTTTATTGAGAGAGAAAATGTGTGTAGCAAATCTTTTTCAAAACAGGGTTATGGACTTTTTCTTGCCTTCTATTAGGATCAGACAGAAAGAAATATTTTTGTTCTCTGACAGAGGCTACTGCATCAGACAATCTCTTTTGGGATAGGAAAAGGAATTCTTGGGAAATAATGGAGGTTTTGTGCCTCTTGCTGGTTAGAAAGCTGTTGTAGGAACTTGATCTCTGAAAGTTTCTAATTATGTTAGTCAAACAAACATTTTGAGGAAATAAAGAAGGAATTTGTCTGATATTCAAGTCACCAGTGGGATAGTGCCTGATCTAAGGAATGCTTCCCCTTGCAATGTTTTAGTCTCTAGTGATTCCTTGGTTTTGAACAGGTTATGAATGCTCATGTTTCTATCACAAACTATCTTATATCTAACAAGGAGGAGATGGAAAAATCTACCATGAGCATATTACTATGCACTGTGGTTTCTTGTCCCTTGTTCTATATTAATAGCATTAGGTATTTAAGTCTAAGCATGGCCCTGGACTTAATGAGTCACTAGTTTAAAAAGTGACCTATGCCAATTCAGACATGCTCCTAGAATGAGTGTGCTTTCATGATAAAAGGTTGCATTTTAAAAATTAATATACAAAAATCTAACATAAAAAAGTAAGCTTTCAGTAATATATTTGTATGCTGATTTTGGTAGTGGAGGTTCAAAGTTCTACTGCACCATTAAATAGTGATTTTTCGTCATCTGTAGACTGAGATCACTCTCATATTTTTCTAGAATAAATTATCATTTTTCATGAATGGATCATATGTAAAACTGAGTAAAGAGCACTGCTTGTCACTGCAAGGTTTGGATAATAACACAGTTGAAATGTCTTATTTTATGCTTGAATCATACTCCTTGATTACAAGCAATTACCTGCCCTCAAATAGGTTAAATGCAAACTTTTATCTGAATGGCAATAATTGAAACTTCTAACTTCTGCCAAGAGCATTTGTTTTCATAACCTTAACATGTGGTACCATGTTTTCTTCTGAAGGTACACCTGTCTGTTTTAGGAGGCGCTGTTGCAATACAGATTTCCTTTGTTATTCTTAATCACTGCATGTCTTGCAATTTCCCTCCTGCCCAAGCATTGGGGACTGAACCAGGATTGTTAAAGCCCGAGTTTGTGTAACCAATGGCTATAACATTCAACTGCAGATTTCCCAGAGGGGCTGTTAACCTATTTGGCTTTACCTATTGACACTATATCCCATGGCTGGTTTAGAGAAGACAGGGACACCTTGTTTATCCTGGTTTGGGGGTTAACTAAGATGAAAAGATGAAACATTCTGAATGCTGGAAAAAAAACCATAACAGGCTGAACAAGATGGTTTCTTGTCTCTTGCTACTTCACCAGATTGGCAGCTATTCTACGCCCATATGAATGTTCTTCAGACATGACTCAACAGCGATGCAGTCAATGTAAATACAGAAAAAGTCATGCTTACTACTCTGTCATCCTGCTGCTGATGGTGCTATGTGAGGAATGTCTTAATTATGGTCAAAAACCTGCCTGACTTGTTGTTAATACAGTAGTGTGGTGCCAATCTACAGCAAGGGGGAACTGCACAGAAAGAGTCTCCACATGCAAGCCTAAACCCGTTGGCCTTTGTGGAGATATTGCAGCAGTAGCAACTGTATGTAGAGCATGGAAGGAAAATAGAGAGGCAAACACTTTCCTAAGGCTGGGAAAGCAAAGGAGAAAGAATTTAAACACTTTAATTTTTACAGCAATTCTTTATTAGGAATACAAGCTTCTGCTGTGAAGGAGAGACTTGGCTCTAGAGGATGGAAAGAGCTAATAGTTCTTCAGTCTTTGAACTTGAAAACAAATTGAAAAACCTCAAGGTCCTGTTTTAGTCTCCTTCAGGAGAGTCATGGCTTTCATTATTAGTTATGATTATCATAACTATCATATATGATTGTTAACTTAGAGCCTGCATGTGCAAACCAGGTATGGAAATGCAGGTTGAGGTAGCAGAGCCTAGTTTTTGTGATTGTGGGAGCACAACCTGGCCTTTCAGGTTCTTGAAAAATCTGTCAATAGCCAGTATTAGAGACACCTGAGGAGTTTTTGTAGATCCTTTGGCAGAGGGGGGAAAAAATCTGCTCCAAAAAATAAAGCTGCTCTAAATAAGCTAGTTAATTTATGTAGAGAGGTGGGTGTCAGACTATTTTCCAGAATAACAAGTGACAGTATGAGAGGAAATGACCTCAAGTTGCACCAGGGGAGGTTTAGATAGGATATTAGGAAAAATTCCTTCACAAAAAGGATTGCCAACCACCAGAACTGGCTGACCAGGGAAGTTCCATCAACATCCCTGGAAGTGTTCAAAAAAATGTGTGGATGTAGCACTTGGAGACATGGTTTAGTGGTGGACTTGGTAGTGTTAGGTTTGTGGTTGGACTTGATGATCTTAAAGGTCTTTTCCATCCTAAATGGTTCTGTGATTCTATGAATACAGAACTGTCTTCTCCCTGGATGGGAGGGGAGACTGAAGGCATCTCACTTGTGGGAAAGTGATAAATCCGAGAACCCTACAAGAAAATGCTGTCCTGATACTGATCTGACACAAGAGGCAGAATATCAAGAAGCCTTATGCTGAAAGCTGAACTGAGCCTTGGATCCCCAGGAACAACACTGCATCAGCTCTGTACTCCGCACATGAAAAATGTTAGGAGTAAGCAATGAACACAGAGGAAAACCTTGGCAGCAAGATGACACCATTCAGTATTAGAGGAATGAATATAAATTTGTATCAAGAACCAGATCCTTATATAGCAGATATATAATGCTGCTAAAACCCTTGTGGAATTAGTCCTTCTCTTATCCTTACTGGGATCTAAATAAATGTCCAGTTTCCTCTTGCTTTCACAGTGGAAAATCCAACTGGCTGATGAAGTAAGATGCTTTAAGATGCATCAGCTTTTGTTTTAGTGTTCAATATTGATTTTTTTATAGCAATTATGTCTGTTAATTTCTGCTTTTTATTTTTAATTATAAAATAACAGCAGCAGAGAGCCCTCAGAAATCTGCTGGCAGACTTCATCTCTTTGGGCTGTTAGGCAACAGAAGAGTTAAAACAGTAAAAAGTTTTCAAAAACTTACCTCAGCCAAATATGTAACCATACTCAAAGTAATATCAGCAAATGCCTCATGAAGGTAACGGCAAACCACATTTACCCAGGTAGCACAGTCCCTTGTATAGCTGTGTGTTTTATAAAGGGTCATGACATGTGCAAGATTTGATAGCTTGGGGTTCTTCTCCTCCAAACAAACCTAATTAAATATAAATGTCAAAACATATTGAGAACAAGGCAACTGCATTTACAGTTTTGAGGATGTACAAAACAGTAAATGATTTTGATACCTGAGCAATCCTTTCAGCTATATCTTTACAAAACTGGTTTGGGCCATCAAAATGCTGAATTAAATGGGGCAGGAGACACAAAACATTCAGTGGAAATCCTAGAACAGGAAAATACAGAACAAAATGTGTTTTTTGGTCAGCAAGAGCCACAGTGATCTTTAAGTCTGGTCACAATTTTGTACATTAATTATAAACTCACACAGACTCTGTCAAGTTGTTCACACCACTGGCCATTCCACATTTGTCTTAAAGGAGCCTTAATTTGAAAATCCAGTACATCATTTAAAATACTATTGTAAAGTATGAAACTATTTCTGCAAACACTACTGCACATTCCTGTTAGAGATCATGTTTATCTTTTCCACTTAACTGGCTTATTGACAGTCTTAACTGGTGGCATTTTCATTACTGCTGCTAAAACACAAAATTCAGTGAGTATTGATCAATAAACAACTGTTTTGGTCAGGCTGCCAGGCTCAGCTTCCATTGTTTTATACTGTTCAAGGTAATAATAATAATGAATCAAAATTCTGATATAACAGGTCAGCTAAGACTACTCAAAGGGGTGCTTTTGAAGGTGGGTGATGGCTCCTGCAACCAAGTGCTGGCTGCTGTCAATAGCATAAGTACTGTCTGGAACTGGGATTCGGCTCTTCTGCACTGATACCACAACGTAGTTGATGAACTAAGGCAGCAGCTGTAACAGTGAGCTGTAACAAAAACTGCTCTGGTTCAGGTGGGAGCTCAGAAGTCAAGTAATTGTATCTAGACACAATCTATTTTTTGAAAAGAAAGAATCTGATCTATGAAAATAATTTTCTAATTATTCATTCCCTCTTGTTCTACACAATTAAACGAGTTGCCTAAACTAGGACCACAGTTTCCCTAGTCTGCCTCTGTACTCAGGGAAAAGATACCACCAGATGGTACTGTCACAGCCTATGTGTGAATTGCCCAACAAAGTCTGGAACAGGCACCACCCAGGTGCTTAGAGGTGGGCAGGCTGTTCATGGCATTCATCCCTTTATTCTGTGTCTAAGCTTGTTATGACTTAGTTGTTAAGCCTGGACAGTTGTCTTAATATGTGTGTTTCTGACTGAAAGACAGGAGTAAAAATTTGGAAAAATACAGAAACTCTCTTCAAAACATATATTTAGGAAGTGGTCACAACCTCAGCTAAATAACTGGGAATTTCAAAATGTTAACTTTATAACCCATGCCTCTCTCCTCACTCACTATTGTGCTATTGTAGTTTATCTAGACAGTGTACAACAGTTTTAGATATTGGTATTTCTAGGGAAAATTCCATGAAGCACTAATTTAAAATCAAGTAAATTGACACAGTCTGAAAACAATTCAACAGAAAAAGTGAGCAAAATAGGCTATAGAAAATTGGACAGTATCTCCTTACATGTGTTTACTTTGTCAGCACTCAGGAACTTTATATACTGCTAAGCCCTAGAAATGAAATGTTAAATAATACGATTGCTCTCCTCCAAAACCTTATTGTGCAACACAGTCACTTTTTAGAAACATGTTATTATGGTTATGAAATTTAAAAAAAAGCCCACCCAGCTCAAAGCAAAAGTATATTATGCTATATTAAAAGAGAAAGAAAAATGCCATTTTTGGTTTTGTTCAGACAGCCAAATGAGATCTGTCACCAAATGTCAATGCAACATAAACTGAAAAAGAGAGGAAAGCACGCTGGTTTTACCTATAGCTTGAGAGGAATCCACCATGGATATTCGAGATACTGGAGTCAGCAAGCTGAAGAGCTGTAGCGTGAGATCAGTGGTAGTAAGGGAGGTGAATCCTTTCAAGAGTAGCTGCTGAAGTCCTGAGAAGTCTGCCCACTTCAGCTGCCCCTGCAACTTCTCTAACTTCTCCCGGTTTTCAGCTTTATCTAGTGGCAAATGAGCCAGAAGTTTATTCAGTAACCGCAATGCCATCAGGTACTCAAACTCAAAATCCGACTCCATCAAAGCCACAGCAACCCAGAAGATGGTGGCCAGTAGGTTGGTTGGATTGTTAATATGGGATGGATCAGTAAGACTGTCCTTTAGAGAGGATGAACTTCTTGTTTTAGAGGACAGGCCTTGTTGTGTGCACGCCTGAATTCTGTCTAGTGTGGCACTGCGTGGTGGGTCTGAGGACTTGTCCACATCTCCAAATTTTTTGGGTACAGAGAAGCTCCTCTGGTGTCTGCTTCGTTCAGCAGTGGCTGTGTTGCCACTTGCAGGATTCACATTCAGCTGTCCTGTGCTCTTCCGATTTGCAGTCAGTTTGGTGTTTGATGTTAAATCTGGTGAAGATGAACTGAAACCAAGATATATAACATACATTACAATGTCTGAATGCACAGCTTGCTCATACTGGATGCAAGCTAAGTATTTATCAAACTGTAAATAAATATTTAAACAGGAAAAGTAAAACACCACACTGTTTACTGCAGCCTGCCTTTTTTTTCAGAAGTGCCCACAGATATGACAGAAAAGAAGGTTCCCATGGCACTGCACCAAACCAGAGTAGAATAACCTACAGTTTAGACAGGCAAGAACAACATGGGGATAAGAAATACAGAGCTGTGAAGTGACTTGTGGAAATGCCCATACAATGGGACAGTGGCAGAACTGAAAAAAACTTTGGTCTTTAAAATGCCCTCATCAGTGAAGCAAGCCCTGAACTTGGCACGTCTTGGCAGGCAAAATGCACAATTGCTTACTGGTTAATGTGAGAACTGTGGACAGAAAAAACAACATATCTTAACAAATACACCAGATTATCCTCAAGAAACCTGTCATGTGACTGTCTGCCAGTACAGGTCCTTCAGAAACCTTGTTGTCATTGCATCCTCTCCTGCCTGTATCCTGAGATCTCTTCAAGGTGGTTCACAGAAAGTGTAGGTGTTTCAATTTCAATGACTAATGCCTCCTCATGGATTACCATGTGATGATCCAGACAATACCTATCAATGATCTGTACAGATGAACATGCTGTGTTGATACATGCAAGGGAAGTTTGTTCTCTGGGAACAGCTAATTCCTGACTCTTTGATCCCATTCCTATTTCATATACTATGAGCCCCTGCTGTCTTTAGCAATTGAAGAGAATCTAATTATGGAATCAAGTGTCAGGGTAAAGTATATTGCATCCCACTGCTTACTGGAGTGTTTTCTATTCTCTGTTCCACCTTATTCTTTCCTGAAATGCGCACTAAAGAAAGATAAATAGCTCTTAGTTTAGAAAGTAGAAGCATATTTCCCCCTCTTTACTCTGTCACGAGGCACTACTTGTGTTCTGGCATTACACAGCACCCCGCCTACCACCTTCAGAAAAGACAGCCCTTGTATTTTTGTGCTGCATGTAAAACATGGTAACTTATGGACATTTTTAAAAAAAGTTACCTATTTTGTTGTTACTATTAATTACCCTCACTACCGTCAACAGCCATATTACAGCAGGAGCCTGCAATTTTCCTCCATATACAAAGGTCTACTTTCAGGCCATGGGTTTCAGAAAGATGGTCTACACATCGGCAAAATTCATGTATACACGGGAAAAAATTCTCCCTAGTTTCATTGAGGAGAAGAAACCATGATCATTTACTTCTTGGGGAAGATTTCATCTGAGAATGACAGATTATATGAAACCAGTATTCCGAAAACCATGTTCCTTTCCACATATGTTTTCAGGTATATGATGCAAAGGTGCAAAAATACAATATTTTTAAAGGATGTTAAAGTAGGTTATAGCCAAGTGGCAGCAAGGCAGAATTTATAATACACTGTAAAGTTCCATTAGTTGTATCAACATTATTTCAGCTATGGCAAAATTTGGCTGAATGTGCTCATATCTAGCTCTCTGTAGGTTACAAATGAGCTCAGTCTTATCAAAATTATTTTTTCCTGTTAGGCTGCATAACTGCACACTTAATATCATGAGACATTGAAAAAAAATTAGTTAGAACAGCCTCTTACCGTGATAACACCGTCAAAAGATCACTGTTCTTCAAACAGTCAGACAGATTATCCACTGCAGCTTCCAAAGTAAGTAGTGCCTCCATTACATACCCCTATCAATGCATGAGGTTAACCATTACAACAAAGACATTCAAAAAAGTAACATTTAAAAATCTTCAGTTCATAAAAGGAATAGGCACCTACTGAAACCCCATAATTTCTCTTGAAAAAGAACAACATTCACATCAAAGCCACTGCCCTGAACATTAAAATGTCACTATAAATGTGTTTTATTTTCTGCCTCTAAATGATCTACGAAGGTATGCAAGAAGGGCACATATTTCATCAGGGTATTGGTAATGGCCCACCAAACCTCTGACTTGCAGGTTAGTGATTTACACTCTACACAAGCAATTGTGACAGAATATTACTGTCATCTTGTGGCAGTTTCATTACCTAAGTAAAATATGGAGGTGATGTCAGTCTATTTCTTACTAAGAGCTAGTATTTTTTTTTATTAAGTCTTGAATCTTGCAATAAACAGTCTCTGATGGTAAAATTTCAGTCTGTTTAGCTAAACTGAATGAACATCACAGTTCAGTGAAACATGAAAGGTCTGTATCAAACTAAGTCAGTGTAGGCTTTGTATTATTACAGATGGGGTGGATTTCTTTATTTCAAAAGATGTTAACATTTAAGGAATGAGATGGTGTCTACTTCATCTCGTCAGATTACATCAGCAGGTAGATGATGGATTCCTTAAGCTCAAATTAATAGTGTTGAAAGGGAAAAATGGTCATCATGAAGATTTCATTTTGAGTGACAAATACTAGATATTTTCTAGCTGTTCTCTTTAGAGGTATGTAAGATTGTAACAGCCTGACGAAGGTTTAGATAATGCACATGTGAATTCAGTAAACTCAGAGGTAACCTTTTCTAAGGCCACATTATACTCTTCATCATTTGACTCCAGAACACCCTTGCTAAAATGCTAATTTTAAATTAAGTATACATTGAATCAACAGTACTAAGAAGCATTATGTACATATGCATACCTGAATCTCATCTCCATGCTCTCCAATAACTTCCACCAATCTTGACAGGAGGTCAGACAACGCATGTGCAGAAAGGGGCTGCTTTAGGGCCCTGAATATCTGGAAAGAGCGACCTGCATAATGTCTGGAAGAGCTTGAAAGAGCTGTTTGTAAAGCAACTTCACTCAAATGCTGCTCCAAATGAAAACCTAAGCAAAAGAATAGGATGTCATTTTTTTTTTTTTATGACAGACTTTTTGTGGGTCATAAACAGCTGAACCTACTCTGTGAGGAGGATATGCATGTTAGCATATCCTGCAAACCCTGTGAGAAATGGAGGTGCAGAAATGTCTGTGTTTTGGAGAATTTCTCACTGCTTACATTTATTTCACACAGAATGCAAGAAAATGAACTGCAAACCAAAATTCTGAGTCTAAAATTAGTAATCTGATTTATTTTTTTTTACAGTTCCTGGACAAACTTTCAAGCCAACCACTAATCTTGCTGGCAGAAACAGAGTAACTTCTGAAGACTCCCAAACCGAAAGCCAAGTTAAATTAGGAGTCTTTCTACTAGCTTCAGAAGGCTTTGGATAAGATCTTTAATATAAATACTGATGCTGCATTCTGCTTTGATCCTTGAAGATATTTAATTAGCAACTGTGTTGGTTTTCAAAATACAATCGGTGCATTTCCTAAGTTCTAAAAACATAATAAGTGAAAACTAAACTTTTATTGCCTGAAGAACTTTACTGAAGTACCTTTACTGAGTAGCTGTGATGTATTTACCAACAGGTAAATACATAGAGGAGATTTTATCTTCCAGAATTAATCAAAAGGCTTTCTACCAACAGCCTTGAAGAAGTACTCAATTTAACATTTAGCCACAGTTTAATCTAACATGACTTTTTTTAAAGCAATTCTTTCATATGTTATGCATCCTTGTTAAGACATATGCATAAGCAGATCTACTAAGTCACAGAATAAATATTAAGTGTGACTGAGGGAAAGCAAAAAGATTTACTACCTGACTTGGAATCTTTAAATACAGATACAACATGGCGCAGAAAATTAGTGAGCTGTTCAGCACTCTTGGTGTTCTGATTTTTGGGAGTGATATCTTCATGGCACCAAAGTGGACCAAATGCCCTTAAAGAAATACATAACAAAGTGCAAGATTTCTTTGAGTTATCTGAAATACATGTAATCTGTTAAAATATATAACCTGTAAAGGCACTTAGATATTACAGGGTCATGACCTGGAAAACATGCAACTGAACAGAATTTTAAATACAAGTAAATAAATACTCCTACGCTGTATTTTACAAAATCTCTCTCTTAAATATAAGCTATACCATTTAGAGAGCAGGATAAACAAATCCCTGTTCTTTAATTTAACATTGTGCCTAGAATCTGCTGGCTGTAGTTGGTAGTTAATACTAGTCTCACTATGGCCTTTCACTATGCCCTGTACATTTTCTATCTTCTTTTATAATAATAAAACTGTCTTCTTCCATTAGTTCATTGCTGAATATAATAATATCAGTCAATTAAAGACTTTATTTCTGTCGGACAAGATTTTTTTCTGCTTTTCCTGACACTGAAGTGTTTTTAAGTACCTACCTACTAAAATTAGTATCAATAACAGAGGAATGGGAGTCTGTAATTACTATATAAGCTCAGTAATTTTCCTTTGAGTCTTTTAAGTTGTTACATGAAAGTATGCATTTTGAGTACAAACATATCCTCTGCTTATCTCCATTACCTGGTTGTCAGGAACTCAATTAATTTGTTTGCTTTCTCATCTGATTCAGCAGCAGTGTCCATGTCCTCAACTTCTTGTGTAATCTGTGGCAGATTTCCACTACTGCCTCCCAGACTGATACTGGAAGAGGTGGAGCTGGAGCTCAAGCCGGAGTCTGGCACCGGAGATGACTGGTATTCCCGCAGAAAGTCAAAGCCACCTGCCAACCAAAACGGAGGAGATAAAGATGGAATGCACTGTTGGGTCAGTGTTACAGATGAAAGTGTCTGCCAAGCAACTCTTTTCAGTCAGCAACAGAAACATTCTACTGGGAAATGGGGAAAACCTGCGGAATACAACAACCTTCAAATGCTGATAGGAGTGAAAATGGTACTGTGTTTTTAAATGTGTAGAACTCAACATAAAATGAAAAGTATTTAAGTTTTTTACATTCAGAAGTGTTACTTTTTTAAAAGTGAATTTAGAAGTTGGCAAAGTGCATATAAAGTTCACTCAATTTTCTGGACTAGTCTGATGAATTAAAAAACTGCAAGGTGGAATTATTAGGACAATTATGTTCCCTAATTTTACAAATGTAATGGAAACCAAGACAAAAATGTTTAAGGCTTCTGTTCAACACCTTTAGTAACTGTAACCACTGGACTACTCATACTAAATTTTTTCCACATCAGGATTAAACATCTGAGTAAGTGTTCTGCTAGATCAAAACCTTGATATACAGTTTCAGAGTTGAAATTAGAAACTAAGGTTAGACTGCTAGTCATCTTAGGCTGTATCTACAACAGAAAAAAAGGCCTTGTGAGAAGAATGAGAGCAGGACAAAACCCACTGCAGATCATGACACCCTTAATTTAGTTGCCTGACATTTGCCTGACAAACCTGAACTGAAGTATTTTCAATTAGGATTCTTTGCTATAGCTACTCACCCACACTCTCACTCTTTATATTAGTTGCTCAAAAGACAGTCCAAATACCAAGTTTTGACACCTTCTTGGACTTAAGAGGCCCATACTCAGGGTACCAATTATGTTTTTTCAGGCACAGGAATGAAAACAGCTTTTCATTTTGGCATAAAAGCAGTAATATAATTTTAATGTAAGAATTTTATTCTGTATTTAATAATTCACAGACATGCACTGGAAAAGAAATCTACCTAACTTGAGACAGGAAATTTATGTGAGATAATTTTGCATAGACGTTATTCAGAATGAAACCTCTTTGGTAAAACATTCATTAATCTGAAGTACCTATCCTGTCTATACATCACTTTAAAATAACTTTGTTGTGTCTCAGAAAAAAAAAGTTATCACATAATATTCTTTATAAAGCCAAATTACTTATTAATTATATTCCTAAAGAACCATGGAAATGTCACTTATTTGATAATAGTTCCTTTTCATTTTTCAATGTATGGTGAAGTTCCTCACTCTCTCCCAGGCAAGTAATCCTACATCCATAACTCTATATTGGCTCTATGATCCTTCAAATTTCAATAGTACACTTGCTTTTGGTATTATTATGACAACAGCAAATCTAGCTAGCAGCTTTCTACAAACTGTTCCCAACCAACCCCTTAAAAACAGGTAAATTGGTAAAAGTTAACAGAACACTGATCTCAGCAGAGGTTTGAAGTAAGCCTCCTAATCTAGAAACAGATTTCAGGACAGAAATGAAGTGTATCTGTGATACGAAGGAGGGTGTGTATCATGTGAAATTTAACAATGGAAAATCTGAGCTGCATATCCCTGTCTCCTTCTGTGTTGGAATTATTTACTAATTTCTTTAGAAGGTTGAGGAATGATTGCCCTCATTTAAAGTAGCCTTGGCTCCCTGAGGGGGGAGTCAAGAAGTTATTAGGCCTATTAATTTTAAAATACTACATTATATATTATGCCTTACATTAGATAAATTTCCTGCTATCATGAAAAGTTATCTAATAATAAATAGCATTCACATGGAGTTAATATTACTGCTCATATTTTCCACTTTACTACTTCGATTTATCAAAACTGTTGTATTTTAGAAAAGTAATCCTACTTTCAAAAACCTGACAGTATAATGCAATGTTCTCTTATTTTTCTTGCTTTGTTACCTGTGTAAAGATATTCAGGTAAGTATGCTGGTTGTACTGTCAGAGTCTTGGTCTCATTCATCTCTCTGGTCTGAAGCAGCACTGATGCAATGGCTTGATAGTTGTTATTGCAAGATAATGCAATCAAAAGGTGAAGCAGTAACTTTTTACTGTGTTCAAAGACCTCCGGGCGGTAATGGTCAAGGCCTAAATGAAAAGGTTACAGCAACCTCTGAATATGAAGTAATAATAAACAAGTTCACATTCCAGAAATAGTGAAAATTACAAGGCAAGTCCATGACAACAGTACAAACAAACAAAAGATGTAGTATTTCCAGACACAGTTACTATTGTTACTTGTGTATAATCAGTTTCCAGACTGAGGTCCCATACAAGAGGTGCAAACAATGTGTGGCAATACAACTTTATACATTCTGTCTCAGTGCAGTGTTAATTTGACAGGTTTGGCAAAACTCTAAAGGTAAGGAATTCATGATGGTGGTTGTAATTACATTGTGTACCACAGTATGTGGCTTTCTTGCACAGACATCAGGTTTAGAATGAGTGCAAACTGTAAGAGGTAGATACTGATTTATTAAGAAAGGAACTGACAGACAAATCACTCGAAAATGAATTTCAGCTACCAGTGAGTAGCATGAGATATTAGCCCCTAGCAGAGGGTGCGGAACTGAAACCGAAGGTTAGCACTGAAAGACTGATCTGGTTTACACTACTGCTGTTTGTAAGATTTTAAACCAGCCTGAATAATTCACAAATTACAAATATGAGGGAAAGATGTATGTTTGTAAAATGGTGTTTGTAAAATAAACTGCATTCTGTTGTAGTAATCTCTTTTTGATTCTCTTTCAGTACCTTCCAAGATATTTAAAAGTACTTTTTTCTGTTTAGGAGTAGTTTAAGTGCTGAAAAAGTTATTTTTTTTAACTTCTTCAGCTCCTCTCTTCTCAGGATATATTCCTCTTTAAAAAGCAGCTCCTTCATTACTCTAAATGGCAGCAGCCAACAGATTTTTCAAGTCAGGTGTTTTCTAATATACTCCAGTCATGCTGGTTCTTGTCTGGCCTGCAAAAATAGCTGCTCATACTGCCACAGTCTGAACAGCGTGCCTTTGGCTCCTAAGGGCAGTTCTTTGGAGGTCCTGTGATCCTTGGTCTCTTACCCATCTGCCCATAGCCTCTTAAAAAAAAAAAATGTAGGCATCCTGCCCACCCTCTTTTTCAGCTTCTTCAGGTTTCTGCTCCTATTCTCCTTTCTCCATTTCCTTCCACGTACCAGGAGACAATGAACTCATCCTACCCTAAAATACATCAGAAAGGATGTAAAAAGTTCTTCTAGTTGAAGATAAATTCTATATTGGCAACACTTGTGACTGAAATCCTATGAAACCCCAGGGCTGTATGAAAGTCTTGGCACAGATCTTCTAACTATAAAAGGAGAAGGACAGTTCAGTCTTTGTGCTTGTCCAGTGCTGGGTCCTTCTTTACTTTGGAAGTGTTCCTGAGAGGGTAAACTTCTGTGACGTGGAAACATTTCCATGGGGAAAAAGTCTAGCTGCTCAACTGATTTCACACTGGTTGCAAAAGAGATTTTAAACAGTAGTGATTTTCATGCCCTTCTGACATAGGCAGGTTCACACCAGCAGTATGCCTCTCTACTTCACTATCAGTACTACAAACCATCTGTTAGGCTATTAAACACACATAAATTGCAAAATTCTTTCATTTAAGTATTTTCTTATTCCAATAAATGAAAGGATATTGGCTCTCCAGCTAGCCACCATACTAGTTTCCAGTTTCCTTTTTAGTCAGATATATCTGTCTGTCTATTGATATACCAATAGGACAGAAATACTTGTTTTTCAATCACAGTCATACCTTTGGCTAACATATAGCATAACATCCTTAAAACATCACAAGAACTCTACTACAAAACATAGAAAAATTTTCCACAGGAGGTATAACAGCTCTAAAGAAATTTACTTTAAAGCCTTAAAGCTCCGATCTCACTCTAGTTACCACTAAACCAGTTACACTTAGTTACCAGTTACATTTAGCTTTAATTTCACATTTTAGAATTGAGAGTTCTTAATGAAGAGATTGTTTCAAATGGTATTTATAAATTTCTATTTGTTTCTTATAAAAAAAATGTAATGTTGAAACCTTATTGCAAAAACAAATAACTAAAGACATTTTTATAATGGATTACTAGTGTCTTAACTATTTTTGCATATGTTTGTTTGCATGGCTCCCTGATGGCTCCTTAAAGCTGCCTTGACTAAAGTGGTCATGCTGCTGCATACCACTTCTGTCTTGTTATTCCTGTATTCTTGTGAGAATTTCTAACTGTAAGCACCAGTTTTCTCACACTTGTTACAAATCACATGAAAGATGTTTGATCAGTTAATGGTTATTGATTTGATCCATAAACTTGATCCAGTTCTCTTTCAGCTCCCTCTCACACTTGGAAAGTTCACAGACATATAAAAAAGAAGGAAAAATTGTTATGGGCAGCCACAAAATAAATTTAAATTTTAAGTGAAGAATATATGTGAAATATCCTATTGAAACTGACTCTGGAAGTCCCATCCAACACAGTCCTGGTTATTAGTCCTGCCTTTAATCAGAAGTTTGTGAAATAAATATACTGATATAAAAAATTCTATTTCATAAAAAAATTCAAACAGAACAGTTGGTGACAGAGTAGCATAAAAGGAGAATGAATTATCTTCAACTTACACTGTTTTCTACCACTGTGCTGTAACCTCCCAGTTTAATCTCTTTTTGTCTGCTGAACAGCAGACTGACCATGAATAGACTTAGTGGTAACTATGCTGTCTGAATGAGAAGTGAACTGCGATCTCAGCTATAATAAATTTATTTCACAACTGTCTGCCTGTGGGTTTTTGTGAACACTATTATTTATCAACCACGAAAGTTAAGGAATGGCTTTATAATGCTAAATGCTCTTGTGTGCTAAAAAATTAGACCACTCACTTTTTGTAATGTTAAACAGGAGGACAGGGAAGCTAACACCTTCCAGTTGAACTGTGTTACAATCAGGAACAGACACAGCAGTGGGGAAAAAGCAGTGCCTCTATGCTCAGGTACATAAGGGAGGACACTGACGGTAAAGTATTCCATTAGCAATGCAATTAATAAAACTTGCTTTCCAGTGGTCTGAGTCCTACTCCACTACCTCTGCAGTACAGTAATCCTGGATCTCTTACAGAGTATTTTTGCAAAGGCAAGAGACAGCACCAATGTGTGTAGTCCAGGCCTAAGGCATGTGTAGACTGCTATCACAAACCAAACTGTACAAGGGTTTGAGTTTCACCTGCTATATGTTTTTAGAGATATTTTAGAAAGTCAATCATCTTCGAATTTCTACACATCTCTCAAATTTGGGTGAAATTGGCCAAAATATTCAAAAGCTTCAAAGTTTTGAGACTAATTCACATACCATAATTCCCTTGAGCTTTTTTTTAAGTGGAGGGGGAGGTCATAATCAAAACATGTAAGAAACACAGCTCTACAGCTTTAGCAAAACTAAAGTAAAAGGATGGGAGTACATTTATACTTTGTTTCTTGTTCTGTTGGTTTTACCTAAAAAGAGAGCATGTAGCAACAAAGGGAGGTGAAGAGCCCAATCTTCTCTCACACTGTGATCCACTACCATCTCAGTCATGAAGATGACAGCAATATTGCACCTAGAAATTAAATCATATTATCAGTTTCAAATGTCTTGGAAATGGGAAGCAGTACAATGATGCCTATTTCTGAAGAAATAAACAATCTCTAAATTTTCAAATTTATTGCATTTCTTCCCAACATGATAATGCTGAAGCACCTTAGTTATGGTATCAAGCAGATAAGTACCCATTACTGAAAAAAACCCTATTATTGTCAATGCAAATTATGTAAAAAAGGAATTTCAGGATACACACAGCCTAGTTAGAATAAAAGATCAAAGCCCTATGAATAACAGGCACAAAGGCTTTGGAGAGAGAAATTTTCCTTTCTGTCTTAGTTGTTTCTTCAGTTTGATTCTTACCAGCAATGTCCTACATTGTAAATAGGCTTTCTGGTAGAAATCTGGTAGAGTTGAGAGCTTTTATTGCAAGTTAGTTTTTGCACTGGAAATCAGCAGAAATTGAATGTATGATTTTCAGATGTTCTGAGTGGTGGGACAGTTGAATTAGTGTTGGTCAACTAGTAAGAGGAAGCATCACACTGTCTGAAATGTCAGAATGAGAAACTGCTCACCTATGAAGGGGGCCCCGGGGTGTGATGGTTTCTGGGAGGTAGTCCACAAGTGGTGCCCAACATCCTCCATTGTAAGGCATAGGCAGGGGATGTGGCTGTTTGGTTTCCACAATATTCAGTAACCAGCTTGTATATGGAGAAACAGGATCGTCTGCATGGAAAATCATTAAAACAGAGTGCATAAAACCCAAGTCTGGTCACCCATTTTTGAGAAATACTAAAGTAGATTTTATGCTAACGTATCAGTTCAGTTGTTTGGAATAATATGATAAGATGCCATGATGTTTGCAAATTCCTGTGTTCAATAACGAGTGATGCATTTTTAATCCCTCTTTCATGCTGATGGAAATTAAAGAGATTCTAAGCAGACAGCGCTGAATGGTAGGAGCGGCAGCTGAATGCCTGCTGTCCCTTAGTAGCTTTGGATCCAGATCACAAAGCACCAAGCAACGGACTTTCTCTTCAAAAATGAGAGAAAAGTTCAGCCAACAAAGCTGCTGTCAGAAGCCATCTGCTGCAAGGAGCAGAGTACCAGTGACGCATTCTTGCAACTCCTCACCAGTACCCTGCTGAGCGATGCTACAAAGGCAAAGTTAAATGTCCTGAATTAGCAAGGAGGCATAAGGAATGCAAAAAACATCTTCAGGGCAATTTTGTTTCAACAGGGAAGAATTATCTCTTGAATTTCTCATATTTAACTTTGCTTCACTATGACAGCTGCTGTTTGTTAATGAGCATTAGGGTTTTTTCTTCCACCTGTTTATCTGCAATGATGTGGGTCAAGTAAGATGTGTCCAACAATTTCTGTCTTCTCTCAGCTGCACAGTTTTGTTAATCTCTTCTGTGTTTTGTTCCCTCTCACTCCTTTTGATTTTCCCACTGGTCAGTTTTTATTTCTGAGGTCTAGCAGTTTGCAATACACTGCTGTGGAAAGTCGCTTTTCCAGGTCTGTTCTTGACATACACCCAAACGTTGCCTTTTATGAATTTTTAATTAGTGTTAGTTTTTGCTCTGCTTTGTTTGTTTTTGTTTGGGGTTTTGTGGGCTTCTGTTTGCTTGTTTGTTTTGGTTTTATTTTGTTTCACTTTTGTATTTTAGGTAGGTTTGAAACTCTCAGCACTTTCTTTTTTTTTTTAACAGCATGCATCTGATGCTTGTCAGCTTTCCCACGGGAAAAAAAATTGTTTTGATGCCTACAAAAGTATCAGAGCTAGCTATTTCTAATGCACATCAATTCTTAGTTTTGAAAAAACATCTTCAGCCCAGATCTTCAGGAGACCTTTAACGCAGTAGCTGCTCCTCCAATTATTTCTAAAATGCAACTTTATAATTCCCATTCTTCAGTGCTGGTCTTTCAAGGAACATTTTAGACCTTTATGATTTAGACCTCTACTTAGATCCTCATCTGGAGGATGATTGTTTAGTTACAGATAAAGAACAAACTGACCTAATAATGTAGCAAAGTACAGCATTTTTGCATATTCATCTTCTAAGAATTAACCAGATAATGTTTGCCAGATGCTTTTCACAGGCACTACTTATTACTACCAATTTAAGTCTTTAACAGCATAGTGCTTCATAAAGTTCACACTGAGACTTAGATCTTCACTCATGTTTTCACAGGTTTATGTACAGACTGAAAAAGGAACAAAGAAGCACTTTGAAGCTTAACATGCAACCTTTATCCGAACAAAACGTTTTCTGTGCTGCAGAGTTATGTTCCCTGTTTATATCCTCAGCAATATATGTATGTTCAAGTAGACTGGAGAAAAGAGAGAAGCCATACAAGCAACTCCTTTGCAGCTTAATGGAAGTTGCATTATGTATCTTGTAGAATGACAAATGGTATAAGAATTGCTCTTTCTTATTAGAATTCTATATAAATGTCAGCAGCTAAGTAAAATGCATTTTATTTTACATCTAGGTATTCATATATTTGCTAAAGGAACCCCTAGGCGAAGCACACTTTGCATAAATATTCATGGTACTATGAAGCTTGCATGTACATGCAGGAAAAAACATTTGGGCACCGGCTTGAGGAGACATTCCAAAAGAGCAAAGAAAATTTCAGTATTTTTTAACCTTTTATTACTCTAAGCTCTTGTCAAAACCACCAACTTTTGAGGGTTGTTCTGATAATATAAATATTGTTTTGAAAGATTGTTAATGCAGACCAGATTAGCACCAGTGCTCCAGTTAACATCTGGCGAAGAATTTTTAGTAGCTGCAGCACTAGAAAACCACAAAAAACCCAAGACAAGTGTACTAAGACCT
This sequence comes from Corapipo altera, assembly GCF_003945725.1. Classification (NCBI taxonomy): domain Eukaryota; kingdom Metazoa; phylum Chordata; class Aves; order Passeriformes; family Pipridae; genus Corapipo; species Corapipo altera. Next base: position 69,428,838 of record NW_020884872.1, read on the forward strand.
ATTGAATTTAAGATGTTACAGACTTTTTTGTGTATTTAAATACTCAAGTTTGTACATACACAGTATTTTGTAAATATTGTGCTTCATAATTATGAATAATAGTTTCTAATATACATTTAATTATCCTATTGTATTATATTTGACAGTGTTTACATATTTTGCAGAAGAGTATTGCCAAAAATTACTTAGATTAAAGCATATTTAAAATCTTTACTTCTTATGTCAAAATACTGTTCCAAAATGGTGTCTGTAGCACCAAACTATTATGGCCTATATATTATTTGACCTGGTTTTCACAAGCCAGAGATGAAAGTCAATAACAAGGTCTTGCCTTATTTACATTCAGTTAGGGCCTAACTGAAATCTCTAAATTGTCTTCTTTACAATTCAATCAAAAAATGAAGCCAAGCAATCCAACTCATAAATTTTACACTGTTGTTCAATAGTTGACACTGTTTTTCTTTGGAATATCTGCTGAGCACCAAGTGTCTATTTATAGTCCATTTTGCAGAAATACATATAGAACAACAAGCGTGCTCAGGAGCCCTATCTCAATCTGTTTGGTAATACACATTTGCACAGTGTAGCCAGAAACTGGTTGCAGAGGGCATATAAAAGCTAAAGAGGAGATAAGATCTCATATTTGGAAGTTCCTGAATCTCTTTTCATGCTCATGTAACAGCACTTGATTTGGAGGGATATACTGGCAAATGACACAATTCAAAAGCACTTGCTATAATGCTCTTAGTTGGCTTTGTCATGTACAAAAGGCTCAATGTGTTACTATCCAGAGGATTCTCTGCTGCTGCCTTTTGTGAAGTTCTCTGGCCTTCAAATAGGTTTGAATGAGCCCAGATTAAACAAAGTAAATTAATTAAATGAGGTACGAAGGTAAAATAAGGACACTCCCTGTATGGTAAAGCTACATTTATTACATTTCTATTTGTAAAGAATTTAAACAGAGAGCCTCCGCCAGATATCAGAATGTTCTCCTCTCCCATCAAAACACCAGAAATTTCATCAAATTGAATAAAAAACTTACTTTTGTCATCATCGTAAGATCCTCCGGAGCTATTACTGTACCTTGATTCTAGTCGGGTATGTGCTCTGATTACATTACTGAACCTTCAAATACAAGGAAAAAATCTTCATTATAAACATACACTGACATCAAACATCTGGACTATATGCTTACTCTAAAAACAGAAAAAGCATTTCCTTAAGTATGCACTTTTATACAGGAGTTGACAGCTGCACTTTTACACAAGAGTAGACAGCAATGTGAATACAATCCTGTTTCTTTCCACGAAAGATTTTGCAGCTAGTTTCTGAGAAGTTCTAACAGCTTTAAAAATTTACCAAAGGGAAATTCTTATGCTGCAAACACGTGGTTTTCTTGAAGCAAGAAACTGCTAAGGCTGAACTGAATCCACAGCTAGTATTTTGTCACAGATCATGTTCATGGGTAAAATTCTCCCAACTTGCTAAAGCAGTAACTGACTGGATAGTCCAAAGCCAAACCCACACCAGGTATCAAGCAGGAAAAGCTTCAGCAGATCCCCTTTCCACAGGAGAATCCAGCAACTGCCAGGGCAGACCTAATAGAGAAGTTAAGGGCTATGAGAGCCAGAACAAACTGCTCTTAGCTGTCCTCGAATCTGCCGCAGATCTTTTTACTTTTTGCCAGCTAACTTTTATTCATGATCTCCTTTGACTTCCTCCACCTTGTGCTGTCAGGGTAACTAGGCCTGAAGTGGAGTGAGAGGAACCATACTGAGGGTTCACACACTAGTGATGATCTAAAAATATCACCACTTCTGCAAAGCTAGGAAACTAATTACAAATAACCATATATCAAATGAAACAAAACTGAAGGTTTTCTAGACAACATTCAATTCAATTTTTTACTAATGTGCATACATCTTAGTGCAGGGGATTTCACTATACATCAATGTATTACACTGTTTCCGAAGCACGTCTGTCTTGTAAGGATGCAATAAATTCCTTGTGCGAGTTACAAAAATGCATCATGAGCCATCTTAATACATGATATTCTATCTATGACCTTCATTATTTCATATGTCTTGATGCATGAAGTCAATATTAATGGACATTCTAAGACTGACACATTGGTTTTGAAATGCAGATGCACTTACAGCTTCCAGTTTCTTTGGTAACATAAATGCCAGCAATGAATTCAGGTAAATTATTTTCCATTTTTTTCTGAGGTGTCTTTCAGCAGGAACCAGAATACCAGAACTTTGTAATTTTCCTTTCATTTTTATCATATGGTCTCTGATAGATCTGAATACTAAGAACCTTTTTGGAGTCACATTTAAAACTTACATAAGACAAGAAACCCTGAAAACACAGTTAGATTGAAAGTACAGTAGGAGATGTTTGCTCAACTTGCCTGAAAATCAACTAAATAAAAATCTAACTTAAAACTATATAGCCATAAAATTTAGCTAAAGAATAATAAAAAAATAATTCAGAGGAAAAATGTTTTTATTTTCCTTTTGAGTACATTTCTAGTGCATATGCTGAAAACATCATTCACAGTAATATCTGCTTTACTATCAATTTGAAACCTTACTTAGTACTGCGTGCTATTTTTTACTGACATTTAAATTAGCAGACACATAAAACTAACCTGACAAAATGCTATTCATGTTTGTAACATATAAAAGGCAAGTAATGAAAAAGGTTCTGAAGTATAGAAAGGTTTGCCCACATAATTGTCTCTGTGCTCGGAGCCTACGGAAGATGGGTTGGACCACTGAAGTGATACTAGTGACTATTAGCAACAACAGATTAATGTAATACTAATGCACTTACTGACGAATGCTATTATAAGCTGTTCAAAGTTCTCTTACAAAACTAAGAGGGTTCCTGTGAGAGAAACAATACATATCTGTCTGTGCTCGAGGATCTGATGACCCTTAGGCTTTGCATTTATTCATTCGTCATTTTTCAGTATGTATCACAAGAAGCTAAAGTCTAAATTGAATATATGATTTCTAAGTAAAGTATTTTACATAGCTTTCCTCTGTGAGATATTTTATCCAGACAAAGGAGGTGTCCTTGTGGTCACGGATACAAAACTGCAAACTAAATTTTACTCACTGTCCATGAAATCGAAAGGTGTGATCAAAACTGATTTTTCATAAAGATTTGAGCAGTCACTATTTGATACACACTTTCGATTTTCTTTTTCCTTTGTGGATAATCCCTAAAAACCCATGATCTACTTAGCACGATTCAATCAATGTAGGTTCAACAGTTGTTTCTTTACAATGTATTATTAAACAACAGTCAGGAACTAGAATCCTGTGAATAGCTTTTTTAAAAAAACTTATACATACTAGGATAACACCATTTAGGATCAGGTTGAGCATCAGAGTTCCTCACAGTACAGTGCAGACCTTTGTCCAACATCTCACCCTTAGCCTAGGAAAACACATACATTTTGGAGAAAAAAACAAACCCAAACCACAAACCTTTCATCAGTCTCTTTCACCATTCTGTTCTCCTCTGCATCAGGAAAACTATCTTGGCCAGCTACAACAGTGTTACTGCTAGAGGTGGTTCCTGTGTATGAGATGTCAGTAAGAACACCTGTTACACACAGCAGACATTATTTGCAAAGCAATAAAAGACCATAACTTAAAGGGTTTTTTAGCAGCTACAGTCAAAGTGATCATCCTGCAAGTACTTGTACATATGAATGAACACTGTCACCTCTACAAACTAGGACCTGCTTGCATGGCTGAATGGTGTCGAGTTTATATGCTTTGAGGAGTAGATTAACATAGTAATGTTCTTCCACTCCTTAAACTAAGCTCATTCCAAAGTGACATAACCTATTGTTTTTCAAGAATTTGGCAAAACACTAACAAGGGTAAATATGGGGTTGGTTCTTAAGTATATTTGACTACTGCAGAGTGTAACAGAAAACACATTGAGGTCATACCAGAAGCTGCAGCTGAGGCTTTGTTGCTGGCAGCAAAACGGTAAAATGGAGGATTATCGCAGTGTTGGACTATTGGGTTCACTGGGTCAGTTTGCTGCAGCTCAAAAAGAAGCTCTTCCATTGTCTGAATAGTGTTATTGCGACACAGATATATAGCAACCTTTTTTATCTAGAGAAAAAAACAACAGTTATTAAACTCTGACTAAAGTGAATTTCCAAAGAAACCAATAAATGTTACAGTGCAGTACTGAAAGGATCCAGAATGCAACTGTTGCTCCCGGACAGACATCAAAACCACATACAATTCACACAGAAATAAAACTTTTCACCTTGACATCAACATCATTTTTCCAGCAGAGTCAATCTGTGATCTAATTACCTCAAAGTTTTTGCTTACCATTCACAATGAGCTGTTTAGGTATATAACTATATAACATACACATCTACAAAACTATAGCTGTAGCCACAAAGAATAAGCCAGGCTCTAAGTAGCTACTTATATCTGTAAGCAAAGTAATAGCAAATGGAAGAAAGGCAGAGTAATTGTGTACAAGACTTCATGTATCTGGATTTGAAAAATCTGAGAGTATCATTTACAGAAATTCTGGAAATTTCTATAAATCTTTTAACAAGACCTCAAAAGTTATTGTATGCATTGCAACAATAAGGGCTGTTGAGATACTGAGATCAAATTAGGCTGAATTCTTGAGAAAAAAACTCTGATGGCTATTAGAAGCAGACACTCTCTCCAACTCAAACCCATTTGATTCATTAAGTGCTGGAGCTGGTAGACCATATGGGGAAGCATCCCTCTGTGCTTGCCTGCTTGTTTTTAAAGATGCCCCTAAATAGATGCTTATAGGGGAGCTAAAATACTGGACTGAACTGCCTGTTGGCCTCACCAAGTATAACTGTTCTTATACTCTTAAATACTTCCATTAAAATAACTTCCTAATTGCTTCATTTTCCTCTTTCTCTCTTTTTTTTTTTTTGCTTAAACTAGAGAAAATGCACATATTCCATCTCTCTTTTACTCTACTGTGCTAAAAATTTCCCAGGGACTTTCCAGATACAAATCCATCTCCTTTCTGAGGCTCATTTCTGGTTGGGCTCACAGTGCCCTTTTCAGCTTCTCTCACCCCTGAAGGGGTCACACTAAGTCTTTGCTGAAGAAGTTTCTGAACTATAAACATTCTAAGAAATCTTTCAGTACATAACATGAAAGAATGGACTGCTCAGCAATTTGTACTGGGGCACTGGGAAAAAAATTCTTAAAGGAAACATAAGAGACAAAGCAATTAATTTAGTTGATGAAGAAAAAGATTAAAAATAAAGTGAGTCAGGCACGTTTTTGGTTTGAAGCTGGCTCCCTGCCAAGTCTCCAAACCTTACCACCATACAGGGAGAACAGATGGCTGAAGGCACAAAGCAGCTGGTGACTGCCTTGGGGTACAGGGGGCTCCAAAAGGAGATGGGTAAACTGGCAATCTTTCGACTCTGTGGTCTTTTGAGCCCAGGTGACCTGCAACAGTGCTGATAAACTGTCCAAATGATCTTTATTTGCTAGCATTATCTAGCAATCTGTATCTATTATTTAAAGGATAACATGGTAATGGAAGACGCATGTTTATGGTATCAGCAGTCTTGTGTAGTTAGCAGAGTTAGGTATGATTTCTTATCTGTAAACTCCAGGGCATTAGCAAAACACTGAGCAGATGCGTGTGATAAGCCTAGTGTATTTTCCTACTCCAGACAAAGCTATCAGTGAAGGGGTGACTCATAGGCACAGTCAGGCTTCCTACGGAAGCTGAAATTTTTTTCAGATTTTGCAAAATATGAGAATCAGACTTTTAACATCACAAAACACGGACTGTATGGCAGAAAACACAGGAACCTTGTCACCTGCTGCCACCAATGAAGACCTGAGTGTCTTGTTAACAGCTACTGGAAGCCTGGGAGAGAGGCCAGAAAAGTCCCAGAGGCAAAACAGGAGATGCTGAGCAGATGAAGCTGGATATGCCAAAACAGATTGCTCTACTGTCCTGGAGGAGGACAGAGCTGTGAGAGCCAAGACGTTGAGGCAAGGAAAGAATTTGAAGAAAGAAGTGCTCTGGGTGGGAGGGGGTTTGAGGTTGGCTGCTCAGAGCTGTGGGATGGCAACAGTTTTGGAGAAAGGAGGTGCTGAAAGCTTTGGGTTGGCAAGTGTCTAGAGGGGAGGATAATGTATGTGAGGGGCTCCTGGGCAAGACACGACAGGGTTAGCAGGCACCAGCCTGCTATTTAGGAGTCAGGCTGCAAATTTAGGTGTTAGACATATACTCAGCACAGGACTACTCCTTCCTCTTAGAAAACTGCCCCTATTCCTTTTGTAAGCTGACAGAAATTTAACAGCCCTCATTTCGTGTCTTATCTCTGTGCTTTCCACTTGTTCTCTGCCAACATAGCTCCTCCTGATGGAGACCACCTTTGGGCCTAATGCCATGTCTGTCACAGAGTGTAGGATCATTCAGGTTGGAAAGAACCTGGGAGGTCTCTCGTCTAACCTCCTGTTCAAAGCATGGTCAACACTGAATGGAGAGCCTCTGTCACAACTGATGGAAAGATCTTAATTACCCTCAAGATATTTGGGATCAACCCCTTTGTCTTCCTCTCATATAAACCTTGAGCTTGTTCTTACATCAACTCCACTGTCAAATTTTTCCTCTTTTGATTAGCGAGGCATATATATACACTGATTTGAGACTATAGAACAGTAAACTCTACAAATAAAACGAAACAAACAGGATGCCTATGGCACAATAACAACATCTTGAATATTTGTATGGGCTTTTATATTTTCTTTATTTCATTATGTATAGCAGTCATCTTAAGCACTTTAAGCAAACTATTATTTCAGCAACTCTAAATGAAGTATGTTTATGAGGATTTTTAGACAAGTTTCATCCCATTAATAGTAATTTTGAATGTAATTCAGGGAAATCAACAGAAAGAGGTTAACTTATAAAACAGCATATTGTAATTGTGCTGGAAAATTTACTAAATTTAGATTCTGTTTCACCCAGCAACTGAGCAATAGGGAACATGGGAATGGAACTATCCTGCTTTTCTCAGACAGCCCTCATTTTATTTTAACTGGAATAACAACAATATCCAACACAGTTTGAGTTGCATATTACAGGAACCATTATATAATTTATGACAGCCATCCAAAGGCAGAAGTTGATATGGTAAGCAGCTTATAAAGGTTAGCTATCTTCTGTCTCTTAAGATGTCCCACAGAAAGCCTTAGGTGGTTACAGGAGAACAGAATGCATCACTTTCTTAAAATTGCATGCTTTTCTGAAAGAACAGCTAAATATTTACAACAAACAAGCTAATAAGACCATAGCATGTTACGTCCCATTCATGATACAATATTCATTGTTTAACAGACTTTCAAAATTTAACTAATAGCTTTGTAAACTAATTGATTACTGAGAAAAAATATAAGCATTTAGTATTTTTACTTCTCTTCATTTTCCATTCAAGTTATTTAACCGCAGAACAGCCATTCTGTCTTTTTAATAAAAAATTAACTATATATATATAAATTGCATATTTTTATGAAAGTCTGTAATGAAAAAATATCTCTAATATTTTTCTCAATTCATTCGGGCAATTTATGACCCGTCTCTGCTATCGTCCCCATACACTGACATGCAAAGTTGCTCTTTGCTTGGAAGAAGCCCATTTCCTACTTGACATGAGGTGTGCTCCACTGCTGAAGACTGAGATTTGAAGTACTCAATTCCTGTCTTTAATTTCAGTTTTTTGGTTCTTTTATCCCTGACATTTAATTTTGTACAGTGTGCTAAGCAATGTGTTGATATTTCTTATTTTTGATACATAAATTAATTTTCTGCAGGTGATAGCTGTTTTCTTTATTAAAACCTGTGTAAATAACAGCAAATAAAATAAAGTGCAAACACTTACATAAGGTAAGAGGATGGTATCACTGCTAACACCACACAAACTAATGAGAAACTGCAGCGTTATCCTAAGGTTGTTACTCCATTTTTCATTGTTGGCCAAAGCATTCCAGACATTTTCCATCTCCGGTCCGGGAATTTCATCTCCATACTGCAAAGAATCATAAGCATACATTTCTTGAAATACAAAGACTTCCAAACTAAAGCATGCTCTTTTAGAGCATTTTCTAATGCAAAATCTACAGTCAGATGATGTAAAAAGTTACAAAACATTATCTTCAAAATCTATCTGACAGACTTCAGAGTATAAATTCTATTTAATAGCATTTAGGTTCCGATCCACAGGACTTAAATCACAAAAAAAAATAAAAAATAAATTCTTAAGGAATATAAATTCAAAAAGTGAAAACCAAGCAGTTTATTAAGTTTCATCTTTACATTTGTCAAGTAACCAAAGTTCTGCATGTTTGTGCTAAGTGCTTCAGTCTTTACAGTAGTCAACAATTGGGAATCTCTCTTCCCAGTAAATCCTAGGAGAATTAAGCATTTTATGGGCCTTTGCTTTCACATTGGAAATGAGCAATTTTTACTCTCTTTTGCAATACACAGTTATAGAAATTACTCCCTTTTGTCCAGTCAATCAAATATTTAGTCCACGCATCCAGTTATGTGGGAGTCTAGAATTGAAACCGTTCTGTTTCCTATGTAAAATTTTTGCCTCCCACTTTGAGAAGTCTGCCCAGGCTGAGATTCTACTAGCAGAGGAGATGCAATCTCCAGGTCATGCTATCCTACTGAAAATGATATAATACATATTAGCTACATCTACACTGTCACTGATATCTATATATACTGTCATCTATGCTGACACTTCCAGATGCCAGTCCCTTTGTCACACACATAGCCCCAAAACTAGGTCAAACCATATGGTTTCAAGCAAGCATACTTAATCACTCTGGAACCAAGACTTTGTGTGGTTTTGGAAGCAACTTACTCCAAGGACTGCTGCTGACAGGCAGTCGGGATGGGACTGCATCACACTTGTTTTCAACCCAAAAAATTCCACTAACAATATCCTAGAGACTCCATCCCATCAGATTATTCAAAGCCACTATCGTGCCCTGCATATGCAATGGATATCAAACAAACATGCTGGTGGGCTGAAGCGCAGTCCCCACATTACTTCAGATGTGGTCATATGACAAAACACACACAAAAAAATTACTATGTTTTCCTTAGAGGTCCTCAGTATGAGGTAAGATTCAGAATCAACTGCTATGTAGTGTGGAACAGACAGTCTGCTTGAGAGAGGATTAACCCTGAGCAGGTTAGGAAATACGAACCACTCTGTCTCATATGACGTAGGTACCAGGCATTTCTTTCTAGAGTTTACGTATTTAGCAGATTAGATGCATCTACTAAATCTGCTAGAAGCAGTGCCAGAGAAGGCATTGCACACTAGTAGGGCAGCCTGCAACTCAGCAAAGAGAAGGTAAAAATGGATTCTCAGTATCTTCTCCAACAGCTCCTTAGGCATTTTACATTAAAAAGTTACTAGACAAAAGGTCCCTGTCCTTTATCAGGACCTGTGATGTAAAATACTTTCCATTATGCAAAAAAAATGCTTTAACTAGCACTTTAGAAATTTATACTCATTTAACCCTTTTCTCTTTTCTAAAGAACATGTAAGTGTTTCCTAGAAAGTACAAGAGTTTCAGTAGGACAAATTCCAGGTGCTTATTCTCACCCCCAAATAAACTTTCATCTGCTGCCTTACACATTAACCCAGGAGGTGATATATGAGGGAACTGAACTTAGAACCCCCATTAGTACTCCTTAATGCTCTCACTATTAAGGTGGGTTTTTTTTAAAGGATGAAACACTCTTTGTCCATGTTTAGAAAGATAACAGTTTTAGCATTGTCCTTAAAAATCTCTTCCAGTGCAAAATTATTGGTATTGGAGGGAAGGGTTTTACAGGTTGGTTTCTTAGTTTGATTTGCTTTTTTTACCTTGGCTGTCATATACATGAGATTATTAAGGACCAGTGAGGTGGCCTCAGGTGAGCCCCAGCCATTGCCCTTTAGTCCGCCTGTGGCTGCTATTTCCCCATCCTTGTCCTTCAGTTCATCTTCTGGAGTGGTAGGGCTTGAACCAGGGAGGAGCAGTCTGTTGTCTACAAGTTCAATATTATGAAGCCATGGTAGCAGATACGCAAGCATGATCTGTCTTCCATTTGGATGTGTAGTTGGAAATCGCTGGCTTACCTCTAAAATAGTAAAGAGTTGAAAAGGACAACATATTAATTTAAGGAGGAAACCTTAAATACACTGTTTAAATCACATTTCTGACGTTTGTTAGACAACCTGATGTTTTTTAACTTGCACACCACTAGCATACAAAACCATGTATTTGAGCTTCCTGAAGAGAAACATTGCTTTAATATTCCACAACAGCAAGCAACTGGTCAGGTCTTCTCTCCAAAATAACTAACATAGTCTAGGCTTAGACACAGAAAGTCACCCCTTTTACTGTGCCATATTATGTATTAAGTGAAGTGGATGTCAATAAAAAGGAAAAAGGGTAATTAAATTACTGTTGGTTATTCTACAATTCCAAGAACTTCTAGAGAATTAGAATTAACATACAAAAGTGTTCTGCAGAATTGCATATGTCCCATTGGCCTCCAGGTTTCCAATCTATAGTTTAAATATTAAGGCATTTATTATACCGAGTTTACAAAAGCCATCTTGCATATATTGGGGTATTATTTCCTATGGGAAGGCCTATAAAATTCAGTTGGCTGTCAGTCCAGGAGTGCTTGTATACAGCACTTTTATATAGTTTATAGAAAAAGAACTGGCACTGTAAGGTAAAGGGATTTGGAAAATCTGGGATAAGAAATACAGCTTCCTGCCAAAGTGAACCACATTATTTCTCTTTACCAGAATTCTTCTGTACAATCAGTAGAGTAAACATTTCCTTTCTTTAATTGCTGCTTGGTTTTTAAAAATCTTGAAGACACATACTGTTGTCTCTCCTTATGATTCTAGATGTATACAGAAAGAGTCTCTGACTTGGACTGTATATGAGAGTTTTTTTAAATGATACAGTCACTACAGCAACATGAATAGACGATAACAGTAATAATGAACAACATTTACTTAAGGATAAATGAGCCATCAGAATTTTCTTACATCAGCTATTTATAACTCATAGTATCTTGGGCACTGAGAAATGGATGATGTGCCTTTACCCTCCCTCCAGCCCCTACAAACTTAGTAAAAAAAACATAAATGGATTTTAAGAGCCACTAAGAATTCCCATAATTACAGACATTTTTGTTCTGTTACTTAAAAACTAGAGTAATACATTAGATTAATGAAAACAGACAGATATGTCTCAAAACATCATTGTTCCCAGGAATGGTTTCAGAGTGGGTATATTCTGAATTGTGCTCTTGCAGGTCTCATTCTTTAACATTTTTCTCAGTAACTCTGAAAAAATGTATTTCTGATAAAATTAAAATAACGCTGAGACATGCTTATGTGGCAAATAACAGAAGGTAGAGATCACTTAAGAGTCATTCAAATAATTGGTAAAACTGGACACAGGCAATCAATTTGCCCAAAATTAAAGTCATGTTTATATAAAATGAAGAATTATATCCTCACAAGCATCATCTCTATAAATGCATGTGTAAGAGGAATCACATGAGAACCCATTACAGTAGAGTTTGCCAATGTAATTTTAACTCGTTCAGGGCACTTGTAATTTCAAAGTTACCCTAAGATCTCATAAGTGGAACAGAGTCCCCAAACAGGGCTTCTGTACTTCGCATAAGTACTTCTAGGAAATATATATTGTATTCTTTAATCTGAACCAGAATAAAAACAGGTCAGGTTAAATTTACAAACAGAATTGTGGTTCAAAATGGTAGCAGTATACCATTTGTACAAACATGTAAAGCAGATAATATGTCAAATAAATATAGGTACCTGAAAAAAGTGGAAGGGTAAGTTCAGGATACATCCTTGCTAGTTCATATGAAAGAAGGGCAAGTGAGACACTGTAAAGAGGTGGCAGTGGACCATGTGTCCCATACAAGATACTGCCTGGTCTTTGCTCAGCTACCTTTTTTGAATAAACAAAAAGTTTTGATTCAAGGATCTACAAAAGACAAAAAAAAAAAAAAGAAATGAGACAAAACTTCATTAATTCATAAAATGTCAGCATTTCAAGTTTAGCTATCAGAGAATGTTCTATATGCTTCACAGTATACTCTCCAAATATGAAAGACACCATAACATTCATTTTTATATAAATATTCCCATAAGTATTTATAGCCAAGACAAAACTGATTGTTTATTTTCAAAACAAAACTAAAATGCAAATAAACAGTGCTTTATAAGAATTTCACAAAACAGCCTTCAAAGATAGGAGGACAAAAAAAGTAGCTGATACGTGCCTGCATAAGTTGCATGGAAATTTCATAAATCTCTCTGTTGGTGTCAGATGCCTTGAACAGCACCAAGTTTAAAAGTGTCACTATATCAAAAGGATAGTTCCTAGAAGAATAAACAGTACATTTTTGTGAATGTTGGTGAGGAGTTCAGATTATATTCACTCTAATTTACTATGGAATATGGTCTAAAGAAAATGTCATCTTTCTTTTCTCTGTTATACCATCATAATATGTGAAAGGGAGCTCGTATGAATACATGCTGCTTGATCAAAGGGCCATCTGGAGAATGGGAAGAAAGAAAGGATTATTTGTAATTACCTTAGACTAATGCTTAGGAATGCATTGAGTTATCCACGTGAGAAAGGCAATACCTGTGTCTATAACTGTCAATTCATTTTAATTTATGACATAAACTGTTAACAGAACAGGCCAACACCCATGAAATAAAACAGGTAACATGAAAATTTCCAGGGATAAAGTACTTCTCGAGAGAAGCTGCAATTAAAACAGTCCCTTTGGACAAAAGACACTATTTCTGACATGAACATTTTGAGGTGTTAGACAATTCTATCAAAATTGTTTTCAAACAATAAACACGAACTGATTGAAAAAGTCCATTATCTATAAAGTCAACTTCAACGGTAGGGTTAAACATATCAAAGTGTTAACTTAATGAAAATATTGACAGAGAGGAATTCCCATGTCACAGCATTTGGATTTTCACTAAAATAATTTTCCTTTTTGTCCTGTTGATTTGTAAATGCACTTGATTCCATTGTGAACCATCAATTTCTCATCCTAGATTTCAGCTCCTGGATGGCTGCAGAATGCCAACTTGGACTTTTTAATATGGCACATACATGTGTACTATGGGACATTCTTGGTAATTCCAAACTAGCTGCAATCCATGCTCTACACCTGTCACTTTGACCTTCAACTAAGTTTAAAAAGTAAATTTAAAAAAAGAAAAAAAGAAGGGAAGTAGCTTTTTTGTAGAAAGTCAGACGGGCATCATCAATGAGATACATTACTGCTCATGTTACTAGTAGTTTAAGCAGTGGCCTCCTGATACATTTTGATAGATGATAGAGGAAAAACTATTAACAGCTTTCAAATATGAATAAAAATTCTCAACTTGCTAGAAATAGGACTTTCTCTTCAAAGTAAATCATGCAGATCATACTCTCAATTTTTACTGTAGTATGGGAAATTACAGTAATATTTTATTGTAAGTATGGGAAAGATTAATTTTTAGGACACAGTGGCATAGGTAACACAACGTAAGGAAAAAAGACTGGCTTAAAACCTGATATTTTTCTGTGTTTGTTAAATAAAAAGCATCCCTTAACATAACTGAATTTGCAAATGCAAAAATCCACTCATATTTTAAAAATCTCAGTATAATTCAGTTTCTAGTCTATTTGCTCCTGTAAGAACAGAAGAATTCTGCAGATAATTCTAAAATATTTGATTTGTTTTGATTTGCTATATGCCAAGTATTTCTATATTGAACTATCATGGTCAGATATCTTGCCAAATTATTTTTGTAGAGAGTAAATTTTCAGATGTATTTTAATTAGATGCAAATTACTGCATTATTGAATTTCTCTATAAATTTTGTCTTCAAAAAATTAAAAAAGGATAGATTTTTATGAAGACCTGACACAAAAGCAGTATTTCTATTCATGTCTTCTTGTACCTCGTGCTTGCTCAGCGTTTGCAGTAATGATACCAGTTGACAGAAAAATAACTAAACAAATCAAATGAAAGTCAGAAAAAGAACATGACTTTGTAGATAACAAGAAGTAAAAAAACAATGACTTTAAAGCTATTAACATTTAAAACATTTTTTTCCTTTTATAAATTAAATTAAAAACCATGCCAAATCTTTTGAAACCAGATTTATGACCTTGGCCTTATTAGCCATCAGTGTGCTTGTAACAAATGTGGATAGAGCCTTTCCCAAATCTTCGTTTGCGAAGCCTAGGCATGGAGGGGGGGGATGGAGATTTATGACCTACATTCATGTGGCTATTTTCTATCTTCCTGAGCAAAACAGCATCAAAATAACACAGATTTCAAATGTACATACAGTAAGAGCATCTTCTACCAAAGACATCACTTTGTTTTCAGACTCATGAAAATAAAGTGTTACAGTCCCCAAGAACTGTTTGAGAAGATATAACATAAGAGTATGACCAAGAAGCCTTTACAACAGAAGCTGAACCTCCAGTTTTCTTTGCATTTGAAAGCATAGATTTATAGATTAATTAATACCTGCTTCCACACACAGTTGCAATGGCTTTGAAACATCCAGAGGCAAGCTGGTATGATCCCGTATAACACCGATCTATAGCCCAGTTGAAGAGATTGATTTGATCAGGATTCAGTTCCAGCAAGAGGACTACAACTTCACAACCAAGCTGATGAACCTGAGCAAATGTTGAAACATAATTAATGGGCTCAGATATGTTCGTTCTCTAAATTGTTTAGAGTGACATAGGCAAAATGGGGACAACAGAGAATTCAAATACATAAAAAGAAATCACAAAATTTATAATAAATTTATTTTAGGGCAGAGTTGAAATGTGACTGAGGTTTCAATACTCCTCACTTGAAATAAAATTCTATGTACAAAGATTACATGAATGAAATAAATTTTCCAGAATTAATATAAAGTTTCCAAAGTACAGCAGAGAAAAAAGCAGAGTCTTTGGAAAATCTATGACATTTGATAGGTGTTCTTGGGCAACTTACATTTATATCGATTAACTGACTTAACTGACTTCCTAATTCCTGAGAATTTCACAGTGACACGTCTTCATGTTTATTCTTCTTTTGACTAATGCAGAAGCAAGGCAGACAAAGAAAGATACCTTTTGCAAGCCCAGGGGTATGAAACTTGTACGTTTAATCCAACTACACCATACAATCTAACAACTCTCCATAAAGACCTTGTGTCACTTTATCCTATTACCATCACTGCTACAAACACAACACAAGTAAGGTTTGGATTGTATAAGATACTACTGGAACACCAAACACTAATGCCTATTAATATTTTGTCACTAAGTGTAGCTATGTACTTGTAAAGACTGCAAATGACGATTATTGTTAATGGACCAGGTAGGATCCTTCTCATCTAAATCTGAACTAGTTGTATAGGCAACGTGGTTTAGTTACAATCCTTCATTACAGGGATTAATCATGAACTGAAGTGATTAGCTTAGGGAAAAGAAATTTGACCTATTTATCCTAATCAACTTCCTATACTAACCTATATCCTCTAGCTGCTTCACATACATTTAGGTTTTGCTGTTTGCCTTTTTTAGCAATCACAGTCATGTGTGCTGGTATGACACTTCTAGGGAGAACAGCAGATCAAAGTGCAAGGTACCGCAAAGAGAAAGATCGTTCTCTCTCCACTTGATATAAATCTCCAATCTACTCCTTGTTAATCAAAAAGACAGTTCAATTAGCTATAAATGCAGAATTATGACTGTGTAGTTACTAAGTCAAAGCCCATCTTCACAGAAATGGAGGAGAAAATGGCAAGAATAATCTATTATATGTTCTTTAAAAAGAAAAAAAACACCTTTCCTTTTCTGAATAATTTTTTTCTTCACTTATTTGCAAGACTTAACCCACACAGCTTTCACTAAGATTTGTTTTATCAGCATCTATGTTACCAAGCAGTAACAGATTTTTAGAATGTATACAGTCATAGTTCTTACAGTCACAAACTCTTTAGTCACCCAGTTACAGACATTAAAGTTATTCATCAGTGTTGTATTTTGGTGAGTACTTACACGTAAATCTTGACAAGCCAGAATGTTATCAAGCCATTTGTAAAGATATCCATCAGGGGAAAGACCAACATTATCAAACACAGGTCCACAGCAGAGCACTGCTGACATGGCCTAGAAACACACGAAACTTTAGTTGCCCAAAAAAGTAACATAATGCACCTTTCAGAATTATTTTAGCTCAGATCCAGGTTGACAGGACTGCCACTTGTTTTCCATTTTGAGGGAACTATAGTGAAAATGGTAACAGATGACTTTGCTAGAATTCAATAATTATGTTGCTATAGGCTGTATTGGATTCAAGATCATGCTCAGTTTAAACATTTTGGAGGGAATACTATTGCCCAGCTTCCCAAGATACATTTTGTCATTTTACCCAGTCTTCACAAATCAAGCTACAAAAGCAGTTAAAATATACTCAGATGTTTCAATATATTTCTGCAAAAATTAAAACTGTTTTACAGAAAGTGATGCAGCTTATATAAGTACATAAGTTACTTCTTTATGCAGGGGAGTTACAACTAGTTTTGGCACAAAAGTATATCTTTACTGGACATGTCACCAGGCAAGTATTGGAGAAAGTCCTGAGATGTACACTTGTATAGATTCAGTATGCTGAGATACTGAATTTGGTACTACACTTAATTTCAGAGCCTAAGATCCTCTTGCTGAATCTGATAATCTGTTAATGAACAGCTAACTAAAATTTTAAAATACCTTCTAGTTTTGAAAATAATTAGCCTTGAAAAGTGTTGACAAAGAAAAAAATAGATAACTTCAGTGCTATACTGTATGATACCACTGTACATATACATATGAGCGTACAAGTTTGCATTGAATATGCCAATTCAAATTTCTGTGAAATAAAAGGAAATAAACCCCACAACTACTTGCATTTTGACTGAAAAGCTGCTGTTACCGATTTGGACAGTGAAACTTTATTACCTTTAATGCACAATACTGGTATCTTGTAATCTGATGATTTCTATCACTGTAACGGTCCAGTGGTGTGAACATAATACTGAAAGGTCCTGCCCACTGACTGAATAAGATGAACAGGTGATGCCTCAAGCTCTGCTGAGGGAAGAGAAATCTCCTGTGGTGAACTAAGTGAACAGAAACAGAAACAGTTGTGACTTGTTAATACTGAATATACATTCATGTGGCATAATGATATCAAATGAATATAAAATTTCTATAAAAAGGGAGGTTTTTTATATGTTCAATATATACTTACTTCAGAGTATCTAAGCTCCTTTAAAAATCTAATGAAGGGAGTAAGATGCATCTTATTTCTAAGAGCCTTCAGTTCTGAATTAATTGGTAGTTATACAAACATGTATATCTGACTTTAGAAAAGCATGCAAGAACCTAATTATAAAATCAGGGGTTTCACTGCCTTTCCATTCCTTTCATGGTAAATATTTACTTGTTTTTTCCAATCCTTTAAATGCAAGCCTAAACAATACATACATCTTATTCTAATACACTAATAGCTAGGGAAATAAATAGAAGAAACTTGGTGCCTGTTTGTTTACGACAAAGATGTGGTATATGTTCTGAACAGCCAAATTACCTGAGCAAGTGAAAAAATATCTATGAATTCTTAACCATGTGGGGGAAAAAAAGAGAATTCTTTTAAACAATAGTTTTAAGTCCCCTCAGCAAAACATGATGTCAGAGGCCGTACTATGTTTATTGAAGAGACTGGCAAACTGCTACTAGCCAATTATTTTTCACATGGAAATTGTGGTGGAGGCCAATAAAGTTTAACTAAACAATACTTACGCAAATCAGCATGAACAATGGCTAAAAGTGATAGATGATAAACATTTGTTTGCTAGGAGCTGTTATGGCTTTGTTAGTTATTGATACATTTTAAAGCTGTCTTGTTAGTAGAAATATATCTCTGAATTATTGAAATGCATTAAGTTCTTATTGTATTCTCTCAAAGCATACAACATGACTTTCATTGTGGAAAATTCATACAACATGCAGTCATTGGTCATGCACCTTGTAGAATGTCAGAATGAATGCAAAGAGGAAGGGCTTTGCAAAATAAGGGCTCATGGCAAAGTAACTACTAAAGAAATACTGTATTGGTAATGAACATCATGTAGAAGAGAAATAAAGGAAAGAAATTCAGTATTCTGTTTGCTGTTGGTAGTTAAGAACTTGACATCATTCAGTTCAAAGAGATTTTTTTAGAGAGTAACAGGGATGAAATTTTTTCTTTATTTTGTTTAACTATTATATATTTTCTATGCAACTATACAACTTTGAAAAAATTTACGTATTGGAAACTTACATATTGGAAACTTACATATTGGAAACAGCATTTGTACATTATTTATTCCCTCACTTTCCTCTTTTGAATTCCTTTGTACTTGTTGCTACCAATGTCTTGTCATAGATGATCTGGACATAATGATCATAGACAGACTGAGTAAGCTGCAGACCTCATCGTTCAGTAATTACATAGAGGTCATTAAAGCAGAGGTGGTTTTTTCTTCTTTGCTAATGGAATTACATTATATTTCTGAAGTGATCTTGCAATATATAAAAAGCGTGAATTCAACAATAGAAATCTTGGTGATACAACTGGACTCAGGTAATATGGTCTCAACACCTCGAGCAAGTTTTTCACTACATTTAATACTGTACATTTTCTGCACCTACCTATATTCTTCAATGCCTGTCAGAGTTTATGAAGAATCTGGCAATCAAGTCAGAGGGAAGAAAATAAGGCCTTATTTCAAAGAAATCTCGAGTCATTAAGGGTCACAGACAATTTCTTAGCTGGGCTTTTAAAGAGTTGATTATTATAACTGACTATTACAAGCTTCATCAAGCTTTACTGTTTTTTTTTAATTTAACTCTTAGTAGACTTTTGAACACATTTTTGTCTACATTTTCCTTAACATTCGTTACATGACAATTCACAAGCAGTAAAAAAGCATAGAAAAAAAGAAGAAATAAAAAATTACTTTTCCAATACCTATATTAAATGCAATTTCATAGTATGTTGAGACAATTCAGCACCATACCTGGAACACACTGAATCAAGTTGGCAATCATTGCACTGAAATGTGCTCTCATATCCTTAAGGATTTCAACTTCTTTATCATTTTCAGCCTCCAAAAGCATGCGAGTCAGATCAACGTACTCTAAGAACAAGGCTCCAAGGGCTAACGTATCTCTTTCCAAGGCTCCATTTGTACTAGCATAAAGGAAAGTTGTACATTAATATAGAGTAACAGTGTAGTTATACTACAGTTTTCTGAAGAAATGCAGAATAATCTTTCCGTATCTGACAGACTACACAATTCTTCAAAGAACATACTAACATAATCTCAGTATGGAAAACAGTGAAAATTATTTCACTTAAAAGATCAATATTTTTGATGAGTGATAGTCCTACCTGTCACTTATAACACCAGCATCAGCAAGTAGTTCAAAAATTCGCAGTAACTGCAGTCTTAGTAGATCTCGGCGTTCTCGACGTTTCTTGTTCTTGGAATTTAAAATAACAACCATTTTTATATGCCTAGGTGTATACATTAAAAATTAGCAGCTTCAGAAATATCAGTACAGTAGTGAGATTTAGGAATTCCAGTTCAAGAATTTTCTTCATGAAGGAATTCGTGTGCTTTTGGATATTTCACTGACACATTCTGCTTAATGCACCAACAAAGAACTGAGTGCAATCAATATTTAGTCTTTGGAACGATTGTTGAAAAAAATTGTTAACATCTACCTTAGTATTTACTGAAAATGTGGAAATGAAATAATGAAATACTGGATAAAAAATAACTATTATTCAAGGTTTATATGCCAAAACCCATGCTATCTTCAGGTAACAGGGATATTCATGCTAACTTAATGTCATCTAGTTTCAGTGCTGAAAGTACTGTGAAGTGCAGAACATGTATTCACACCCCCGGAGATATCTTAGCCATTAGCCATTCTTGAAATGGAAATGCTGCAGTGACATGATCACCCATATTCAAGTCAGCTCCTAGCAGACACCACTCCAGTACACTCTTGGGTATGTTGACTGCAGGGGTTGTACACACAGTTAATGTACTCCTCCCATAGGACAGGACTGCATGATTGTTAACTGGTTCATTGTATCTCTTTGTCTTCTAGCAAGCTGTCCTTTCTGTCTTCTATCTTGCATGGAAAGATGTGAATGCAACAAGGCCTGTTCTTTCCTGAAAGGCTAAATTGACTTGTTTGTATCCTGCATCTCCAGTAAGCAAGGTCAAAAAGCTGCTACTGCACTCACAGAAATTTGCAACCAGAACAAGAAAAACTCAGACAAAGCTCAGATTTTCCTCTTCAAAACATAAGAATGAGTCAGATCAGAGGCTTATCTCGTGTAGGGCTCTGGCTCTGCCTATGGCCAGCAGTAGATGCATGGGAGAAGAAAATGATGCTTTCCCTGGTATTCTGGCCCAGAACTTGCAGTCTGCAGCATCCTAGCCAATGGTTTCATTCAAATTATTATGCCATTTGATTTGTCCTATTCAGAGCCCTGTTTTTATCCTGTTACACCTTAAAGGCTCCAGGAAGCACATGTAGGGATAAAAGCATTTTTATTGTAACAGTATTTACCAGACACAGCTGCCTCCTGAAACAGTGTCAGAGGCAATCTGGCAAGCTCCGTGCCAGCGCCCACAGAGCGGAACTTGTGTAATGTTCATTTTGGTTTACCCCTGCAGTTCTTGGCCATGCTGGTAATTCTCTTCCTAGTCATAGCATATGTCAGTTCAAGGACATTATTTCTGGTGTGCTGGATACCTGCCTGCTGACATGGAGACCGGTCGTGTTCTCTACAGTTACATGACCCATAAACTCACTCCTGGGTTTACTGGTGACACTGTTTGCAGGAAGGTGGCCCATTTCTTCACATTAGGAACTACACAGGAATTAACATTGCAGCCTCTTGTTCTCATATTCCTCTGTTTTGTATCTCAACTCTGCTACAAAATGTGCTTTTAGCCCAGTTCTGTTACTGAAAGTGAATTTCTAACATAACTAAGTTTCATATCACAAGGTTTCATATTTGACAGGAAATTTTTCCTCAGAATGGAGTTCTACATTGTACATTTTTTATAGAATTTAAATTAACTAGGTTTTAATGGAATTATTTTAAATTATACAATTAATAAAATTCTTGTTGCACACAGAACTTAACTTGTTATTTAGTACAAAAGAGTATATTTGTATTTCAAACAGATAGAATTACTATTTTTAAATGGATTTGTCAGTTTAAACAAACTAGTACATTTCATTTTTGCAACTAACCTCTGGCCTTCTTTCTAGAGCTTCTTTCATTAGTGGGTGAAGTTCTTCTACTAATTCCCTAAATTAAAAAACATAAATATTTGTTAAAAAAATTTAGTGTACTTTCAAAAGATTCAATATTTTATACAATATATAAAAACAAATGTCTAAAGTGCAAATAAAAATTTGAATATATTTAAATTACAACAAAAATAAAGTATTTCGATTAGAGACAAATAATTGAGAATATGATAAGAGGGGAAGTACCTGAAAACAAGGGAATTTGTTCTTCCAAATCCTAATACAAGTGATTCTGTTATTTCTATGCTTTCAAGTCTCATCAAAGGAACCAGTTGCTTCAGTAAGACTCCAACAGACGGAGTTCCAATAGCCTAAAATATATTTAGAAATTATTGAAATTTAATTGTCAGGATATCAATAATAAGTAAATACAATTTTTATTTTTTTACAAACATACATTGTCCAAGAATCAATATGCATTTTAAAAACATGTTGAAATGATTTTACTATTATGGATATCAATACAGCAGTCTAACTGGATGTCTGCCTCCTCATAATCATCTCAATAAGGCCTAACAAATTAATACATCTGGGAAATCTCTTTGCTTTAGTTCAGATTATTGTAATTTACTTAATTGTTGTTTCATTAAAATATTCCAGTAATTGCATTTGAGGAGCTACTGCTCTTCTCAAGTTGCTACTACTTGAAACTGTGTTTCATATATTATTCCTTCTGACAGGCATATGTCCAACAGGAATACAATTTTCATTCAGAAATCTGCCTTATTGCTTCATGTTATAAATTTACAAATTGGCGTGCTCTACAAGGAAAGAAAGGGGATGACAAACTAAAGTTGACTTCAAACACCTGTCCAGACCTTCTATATTTTGAATATATACCATCCAGAATGTGAAAAAAAAAGAGTAATATTTTGAAAATGCCATGGCTTTTGCCAAATATTTATTCATACATCATGTCATACAGATGTTTTAATTCTTAATTATATGTTAAGTAGTTTACATATATCAAAATAAAATATTCCCCTAACTAAAACACTTCCATTAGGATATGATTTTAAATGGAGATGCAGTTCAAAATTCTCCTAAATAAATAATTTGTTTGAAGCAGGATGCATCACCTTATTATCATAGTTCACTGTTCCATCAGGAGTGGTAGCCATGATCTCTGGTGTTGAAGCACGCAAGTGTCCTGGGCTCATAATACTGGGCTTTGCTACTCCAAAACAGAGAATAAGGTAGTTTCTCCACAAAGTAACATAGTTGTCTCCACTGCTTGCTGTGCTTGTTTTCTTTGCATTAACAGGAATACTAGAATTTAAAAATAAATTAAAAATACTAGAATAATTTCCTAGTCTTAATTGTACAGTATTTTAAAATATTTTAAAAGGGAATAAAACATGCTATGTATCTACCAGCTTCAAATAAACATGAGAAATCAATGGGAGAAACATGGGAGAAATCAGTGAAGGTAGAAAACTAGAGTTTTCCACCTGATAAGTTACAATTATGAAACTCAAAACTGCGTGGCACTAATCTCTGGGTGGCAACTTGCAGAACTTGTGGACTGATACTGATACGAGACTAAAAAAACCTTGTATTAAAATCACACAGCCCATAAAAATGAAAGTTAAATGCAGACTGCCACTTACTTTGGATCCACAAGAGGCATTATCAGTTGTAGCCTCGTGAAAGCATATGGCCAAGCATAGCTGAGAGCTGTAGGACAATGTTTTGGTAGATTCTCCTGCCTAAGAAAACTGAAGAGGCAGAGAACCCAAGGGTCTTTAACAGACTGTGCAAATATCCAGACATGAGAAGGACTTTTCACATCATAATGGCTATTTACTAGCACAGCATTCCACTCCACCAGCCACTGTAAATCCACACTGTGTGTTAACGGGATTGTTGTCTATGGAGAGAAAAGAGAAATTACCACTCTTTGCCAAACTAGTCAGAAACCAGGTACATACGCAACACATTTGTTTTACTTTATTATTAACGTGCAGAATGAAAGCACAACATTCAAACCTTTGCTATAGGAATTGCAACAACTGAGCTCAGGTGCTGTTATTTTAGATGAATTTCCTAATCCATGCATCACAGAGTCAGAATGTCTCTTGTTTGCTCAGTTTCTGTTTTTAGCTGCAGAGTGGCCCAACCTCACCACCAGTTTAATGTCCCCTTCTGTGCTGGTTTTGGTTTGGGTAGAGTTAACTTCCTTCACAGTGGCTAGTATGGGGCTATGTTTTGGATCTGCGTTGAACACAGGGTTGATAATACAGGGATGTTTTTGTTATTGTATTGCTTACACAGAGCCAAGGTCTTTTCTGCTTTCCCTACTGCCATGCTGGTGAGGAAGCTGGGGGTGCATGGCAGGTTGGGAGGAGACACAGCCAAGACAGATGACCCCAACTGGAATGTCTAAAGGGATATTCCAGACCATATGACACCATGTTCGGTATATAAAGTGAGGGGAAGTAGAAGGAACGGAGTGACGTTTGAAGTGATGGCATTTGTCTTCCCAAGTAACCATTGTGCATGATGGGGCCTCGCTTCCCTGGGGATGTCTGAACACCTGCCTGACCATGGGAAGCAGTGAATTAATTCTTTGTTTTGCTTTGCTTGTGTGTGTGGCTTCTGCTTTTCCTATTAAAGTCTCTTTACCTCAACCCACCAGTTTTCTAGCTTTTACTCCTTCTGATTCTCTCCCTCATTCTGCTGTTGGGGGAGCGAGTAAGTGACTGCATGGAGCCTGGCTGCTGGCTGGGGTTAAACCACCAACAGTCCTTTTTCACATCCAATGTGGGGCTCTAACCCATGATCCTGAAAAGGACACTCACATGGCAAGGACCGTTTGTTGCTTTAAACTCAATCAGGCTGAAAAGAGCCCCAAACTGAGTGTTTACACTCTCTAGAAGAGAGATAGAGAGATAATCTCTAAGAGAGCAGGCAAAAAATGTCTTACATTCCAGTTTTCTACTGATACTTTTTCATGCAAAATGCTTAATTTCCGCCACTTCTAGTGCATGTTAGACACACGAGGCCCATGGGAGAAAGAAAGCAGAGATTCAGCCCATCTGGAAATTGCTTCAGAGCTTAGGTTCAGGTTTGCAGGTAGAGAACACACAAGGAAGCTAGAGTTTACTCCCTTCTCATACAATGATAGCAGTGAGTGACTTCCAAGTGCCTCAAGCATTTGGTGGTGCTGGCAATAAGACTTTTTCAACTGTTCTTTTGGATGCAGGTCCAGAATCCAGGTAGTTTTGATTATAAATTTTGTTTAAAATTTATAATCAATAGTACTACGTACAATTGTTGTACGTAGTAACTTCAATATCCATAGTACCACTATTTTCACGGAACAGATTGTCGGGGACATTGTGGAGCCTTGGAGCTCTTGGGTAAATGGCTGGAGCCTTAAAGATGTATGATTTCTCAGTTTTAGTTCTGGTATTTCATGTCTGATATTTGTTATGTAAACACTAGCAGTAACAATAGAGTAGTACTTACTGAATCTGAAACAGCCACATGAATAAAACTTTCAAGAATAGAAGAACTCAACTGATCCATGACATCAATCATAGGTCTGTCATCATCCTGCACAACACAGAGAACACAGGTTAACTGCTTCTTATTTTTCTGGTACATGAAACAGAACCATCTAAAAATTATGACATGAATCCAAAATAGCTAAAAATATTCACTGGCAATGATAGGTATATTTTTTCTTTTTCATATTAATCTCAGAACCATGTCCAGGCTGTGGTTTGAAATGAAGTTAATTTGCAGCTATAACTCACTGCTTAGTGAACAAAAGTACATATCAGAAAATCCCAAATGACTTTGGATAACTGGTATCAAAAGACCAAAAAATTAGCTTACTGTTTATTGAAGCATTCCTTTGCCATGAACACACATACTTGTGTTCTTAGGCATTTAGATGGCTCACAGGGCTTTGACTGCCTGTACACAACATGATTGTCCATATTTCTATATCCATAAAAAAGACTTAGAGGTCTTTACTATAGAAGGAAAATGTATGTGAATAAAGTCAAATGTGTCTTGTGCTGTGTTTTTTACAAAATGGTATGCTACAGGAATGCGTTTAATTTCCAATATAAATTTATAATCCTGACAATACAAAAATGATCCATGCAGTAAAAAAGGTTTTACAGTGTATTTTACTTTCACATCACGCCAAGAGAAAACATTAAGTGGCTGTACATGTTTCCATTCAAATTCTTAAACAGGGCATATGTCATTAATGCTACATTGTTGAGTACACAGAAAGGTTTGCAGTGTTCAGGCAAATAGAAATAGTAAGATGAGATCAAATGCTTTTTTATGAACTAAGTGCATAGCTGCTACACTGCAGCAATCATGTTAAAAGCAACTATAATAGCAGTTTTAATTTTATCTTTGGAAAATTTTAATTCAAAGTTCCAGATGAAAAAAATCATACCTCTGCTTGGCCAAGGGCCAGGAACAAAGAGCGGATTTCTCTGAGGATTAAAACAGCCAGTTTACGTGTAGCAACCTGGAAACTACACAGTAGAACCAGTGCAAATCCTTCGACTGCATGCAGTACGTTAGAATAGGGGCTTCTTTCAGACTGTATCCTGTGGCTGGATCCATTTGGTATCAACTGTAGAACAGTGCAAGAGAAAAAAATGCAGTGGTGGTGTTTGAAAACCAGGTCTCCAAGCAATATTCTGTTTAACTAGGACATATAAAGAAACAAAATGCACAGGCCACGCAAATACTGGACTAGAAAATTGACAGTACGCCCTCAAACAACCAAGTTTTGTTGCTTTACGTTACCTTGTTCCACAAAAGCAATGTATGAGTCAAGTCCGTTGACTAAACACTTCCCTCTAATTTTCAATTAATCTACCCACTTTTTTCCATCCTCCACTAGAAAGTGAATTAATAAGTCAGACTGTGAACACTTCACACTTTTTCTACTCCAGACAGCAGGTCCTCAGGTCCTTGTTTGATACTGTAGCAGCCAACACCTTAGGTGGGTGGCTTCTAGAATGTAACCCCATCAGTGAAGTGTAACCATATTTAATGAAAAGTATGTGAGGATTTATCTTTTCTACATTTTTTTGGTACTGCTATTATTACCTATTAATTAACGGTCCTCTGTGACATAAAGCAGACCTCATGCTTGCCCAAAGGAATGCATTTACAATATGATCAGTTTAGCAGATAAGAAGACTAAAAATCATTTCTCATAATTAAAATATCTGTGGGACAGTGCAGATGGGAGGAGCAGGAGAAAAGCTGTTCAGTTCCCAGAAATATTTGTAACAAATGGAGACAGCAGGCTATTGTAACAATCAGGTTCTTTGATGTTTCTGAATCAACCAAATGAAATGGCTATGGAAAAAGAAGATCTATTTCACTCTTCACAGCATTCCCACTAGCATTATCAATCTGTTTCAGTCCTGGGAAAATGTCCTTCTGCTGTAACTACATACACATATTTCACTTTATGTGCTTTTGTTGATGTGCATATCTTAGTTTGACATGCATTCTCTTATGTTGCTCAACAACAACATCTGCTGTATTACACGAGGATGTAGCTGTCCTCAAAAGACATGTGAACTAATTATCTAAAAAATTTTTACACAGTAAATTCCTCTCAGGTGAGTAAATACAAAACACACAAACCACAGCAATATAAAGGAATATAACTTCTGCCTTCAATTACTATAAATGTTAGGATACAGATGTCTTGATTTCATACCTCTCCAGACCTGGTTTTTGCCTGTTCAGCAGCTTTTCCTGGAGTGTGTATTACAAGCTTCCATTGTGTAAGCAATTGTAGCAGCAACTTCAGTGAAGTATCAAGAAGGGTATGATGCATATCATTCACTTCGCGTAGCAGAAAATTAGTAAAACCAAAGAGTACATCCTCCCGCCAGTCAACAAAGTCAACAAGTAGACCCTGAAGAGAATTCTGTGCAATGTGTCGAAGTTCATCATCCATATGGATAGACAGCCTGTAAGTAAAAGTAAATGTCAGATAAAAACAAATCTAAGAAGTGTTTATCATGGCACAAAGCATATGTTTCTCAGTAACATAACACTGACAGAAGATTCCCACTGACAATGTAAATTCCAATGATGCTATCATAGTTTCATTATTACTGACCACAATTAACATCCTTGACTTGTTTTTATATTGCAATTCATGCTATAATAGTGCCTGAAGATATTCAAGGATCCAAAAGAAGTGTGTTCCACTCCTAAAATATAGTATCTCCAAAGTACATGCTTTGGCAACCTTGCTGTCTCCTCAAACCAAGTAAATTTTTTATTTACTCACTTATAAAATAACTTCTATTTAGTTATGATAGCAAAAGGCTTACAAATTAGTATATAATTTCATAATGTATCTATTTATTTGTTAAATTTAAATATAAAAATAAAAGAATCACAACACCTCAGCTGCCTAACAGTTAAA
Organism: Corapipo altera; assembly: GCF_003945725.1. NCBI lineage: Eukaryota > Metazoa > Chordata > Aves > Passeriformes > Pipridae > Corapipo > Corapipo altera. The sequence continues at coordinate 69,456,852 of NW_020884872.1, forward strand.
ATGAATCTTTAGCCCCAGAGGCAAATCTTTACTGAAAGCAAATCTTCAAGAGAATTAAAAAGAAGCATTTGAATTAAAAAAACTGCTTTACATTGTAAATAAATTAGGATAGGCAAAAGGGAAAAACAGCCTCAGGACTTTCCATACTTTTAGAAACACACTGGACACCTCCAAAGTTCTTCCGAAAGATGGTGACATTTCTGGTCCCATTTTAAAATTTTATTTCCTTCTGTATTTTCATCATGTTGAAGTTCTTTCCAACATGAGTTCTTTATACTTTCTTCTGATACAGAAATCATGAAATCACTTCTGTGTTGGTAGTTGACAGAATAAAGTAAATTCAGATTAGCATGTTCTGCATTTTTTGGTTCATTGCCTTTATGATGTATTTTGTTTTAATTACCCATTAGACTGTAATTTTCTGCAGTGTGTTAGAGCTCATTTTTAAAGTATTTTATCTACATTTAATCTACATAGTTGAAAATGAGGACTCATTATAACAAAATGGACAGAAGACTAGAAGAAAAAAACAAAATAGCAAACAGAGTGGAACCGAATTCCATTCAGTTGGAAGAGTATGATGAGATGTGGTTCGTAGAAAATTTGATTCATTATAGCTGCCTAATTTGGAGGCAGGGGACATTTCATTGAAGTAAAATGAAAACAACTGCCATGAAACTTCACCCCTGGCGAATATGACTCCAAAAATAACTGTTATGCTTTAATAACCACGTGACTTTCTCTATAAATTTAGAAACAAAGTATTTTGTTGTGCTAAGGATCATTTTTGTCTCAACGAGACAATCAAGCAAAACTTTTGAGACTATGATTAAGTTGTCCTTGAAATGACTTCCACAATGACACAAAGTTATAACAGAAAAGAGGATACAAAAGATATACATCTCCTAAACCCAAATTACAGCATTAACTAATGAGATGAAATTCAAAATGAGCATAAGAATGCATCTATGTATTACCACCATATGACAGGCAGACGAGGAAGCAAGTACAAGTTTGTTTGTTTGCACTTGAGTCAGTTAAATTTAAGACCTACTTGAGAGTGTGTAATGAATGGTTGCAGTGGGCAGTGAAAGGTCAAAAGGTACAGTATATACTTGACATCTGCTCTACAGTTTATAATCTGAATACAGCTGTCCTGGAAGAAAGTCTAGCTGCTCCTTCTGGAAACTGCCAAAAGACACATCTGTTGTAAGGATGAAAAACTTAAACCAAACTGTGAATAGAAGAACAGATTAACTCGAAGATGTTACTTTATCTTTAGTGAAAAGAAAATATTTAACAGCTTTTAAATCCCAACAACACAGTCCCACTAGCAGAACAGCTTCTAAGGTTCTTTTGAAAAACAGAGAGGAACTGAAACCTCACCTCTTCAGAGTTTTTTATCCCTGTATTGAATTTAGTCTCTGATCCAGAAAAGACCCAATATTGTAATGTAGTGTTCTCTAGAACAGCAAAGACTTACTTCCTGGGCCTACTTTTTCATAACTGGGAGAAGCAGTCAGTCTGGACTCAAATAAACATGTGACAGTATATAAAATGTAGAAACAGTTCTGGTGCTGGAGCATTCTGGTGACTTACATTAAGACTAGGCCAAGTATTAATTTCTTAAACACTTTATTAATTCTTCTCTGAAGGTATGTTTTTATAGACAGTTTTCAGTTCATGGAGTACCCAGATAAACAGATTAATTTTTTCAATTAATTGATCTTTTTTTCCCCTTACTCTCTCGTCAGTCTCTTCTTCAACTGCACTGCCCCAGCTTGGACATTGTTCTCCAAATCAGGCATCCTTGATAGGCATTAGATCAGAAGAACTTTTATAAATATCTTATAGACTTATTCCTATTTATATATGTGAATGAGGTTTGTCCTTTCATAAGAACATCGCTTCTTTGTAGATGTTCAGTTTTTGATCCTGCTCAGCAATACTGAGACCTTACTCAATTATGTGAACACCACTCCTGAATCATCAACTATTTTTAATTGCTTTCCAACCTATTATGTACCTACTTATTTAACCAAAATTGTGTTTCCCTTGCTTAATGTCTCAAAGATGTTGTAGCATGAGTATATGTAGAAGAGGAGAAGACTCCCAAAGGTCCCCTTGTTAGGGAAAGGCTGAGCACACAATTGCTTCTGAAGTTGCTCTAGAGATGCTTTCCTCAGCTTCTCTTAATGTCTCACTTCTCACAGTCAGAGGCAGATAACTCAGCAAACTTACTGCTTGCATTGTCCCAGCATGACAACTACCCAAGAAATGTTTAGAATCATGACTGATCTTTTCTGCATGAAGTTTCATGAGAGAATAAAGACCAGTGTTATATTGACAGCTGTGAGACTTAAGGAGGGAGCACTAATTTATAACGAAATCCACATTAGTCTCCAAACCTTCTTAAGAGAAGTAACAGGTCTGACCTGGACAATTCTCTGAGATTGAAGAGCTGTGACCTGAATAGTTATGTGCTTTCTACCAGTTCAGTTAAAGCCATTAATAATGATAGAACGCTAGTTAAAATATCGGATTAAAGGAAAACATGTCCTTTTAAATTTCCCCTAAGCAGAAATGATGCAACTATGTAATATGGTATCTATATAATTTGATAATGTGATGATTTAAAACAACATCCAACTGATTTACACCAAACAATGTAAACACAAGGAAATCAAGCTGTACTGCAGCACAGCTACCATTGGCTGATGATTTGGTTTGTTTGGCCATTTGCACTCTCTACTACTAGCAGAATTAATTGTTTCACTGTTTTAGCACATCCCTGGGAGTTGATTGTTCAAGGAGCAGAAAAAACTCCTTCTGCATGTAATCCTCTGGCTCCAACATCTGCCATTCCTCACAGATGTTAGAAAAGCAAGAACAGGGTGGCAAAGATTGCTTTGCCACAGTTACCTGAGAGCAATATACTGCAAAGGTCTAATGGTTCAATTTAATACCACAATCCACTTACATAAATAACACAAGCTAGAACCTTGGATACTTGAACTGAAGTATTAGAGTCTTGGATACTTGAACTGAAATTTAACAGACTGACAGTACCTGTTATCATAATTATTTGCCATAAGTCACTCATTTGATGTCCTGAAACCTAACTGGTTTAGCAACTGTGTTGTAGGCTACCTTATTCCGTGAAGTCTATCTACACAAATTAAATGAAAGATCATATTTAAACTTATCTTTTTCTTTATGTATAATAATAATAATAATAATAATAATAATAATAATAATAATAATAATAATAAT